>NC_068956.1:917750-1219500 GCF_026419915.1 Harpia harpyja | reverse complement strand
ATGACTCTTTGTAATGAGAAATGTGTCAGGGATTACACACCCCAAAAGCTCACAAGAAGTTAAATAAAAGGAAATCTGTTACTGAGACGTTAAAAAGATTAGAAGAAAGAGAAAAATTGGTGTTGAAACCCATGAAACACAACCATGAGTGATGAGGGAGCGGCACCAGCCCCGTTCCAGCACAGGGCAGGACCGGCTGCTCGCCGGAGGTCCCTGCCAGCCCTGACCCCCTCCAACTTGGGAAGGACGAAGCCCTGGCAGGATAAAAGGGAGAGGGTCTCCCCACTGCAAAGCAATAGGTTGCTTTTGGGTGGTCGTTTCTGAGAGAGCATGCAGCCATTCCCGCAGCTCCGCAGATCAAGGCCAGCAGAGCCATACGCACAGCGTGGGGACTGTCCCCGTGTGCCAGAAGACCTTCACGGTGGCGGTTGCCATCATCGTGCATCCTTGGGAAGAAGGCAGCGCCCATCCCATGAGCTGGAATGGCCTCGCCTGCAAGAGGGGAAAGTACCTGAAAGCAAAAGTGGCTTGGAGCACAGAGGGAAGGAATTGCAGAGGTTACGGAAAAGGGAGGTGTTGCGGTGAGATCCCCAATCTCAGCCAGTTACATAAGCAGCAAGGCTGGTAATTGCCTAATGACATGAATCATTCACACGGTTTCATTTTCAAAGGCTGCCCAGGGCTACGGAGCCGTCGGGGTCCGGTAACCCCAGAGACCCCCTGCTCGCCGTCTTGCCTCTGCTGCTTCCCAAGCTCTGACGGGATACATCCCGCCTCGTGCAAAAGCAACGCCTCATTAAACCTCGCCGTAGCTCCTGCCCTTGTTTCTCCCCGCGTGAACTCTGGGTTTGTTTGTGCTGGCAGTCGTGCTGTGGGTGAACGCAGTTCAGCTCCAGGATGTGTAAGATGTTTGCCAGACAGGGATCTGACGGCTTTGCAAGTTTTACTTCTTCTCTGTAAGATTTTATGCAGGATACGGAATAAAAAGTTAGCCCTCTCCTCCGGACTGTGCCAGATTCTGAGCATACTCTTGCATGGGGGACAAACAGATGTAGTGTGTACTACAGAAAAGTGATGTCTTGTCTCCTCAGTGGGGATTTTCTATTTTAGCACCACCTCCTGTGTGTTTTGCAGGGAAATATTCCCAGCTTCAAGCAGCTTAAAACCCCAGGATAAGAGTTAAAATGATGAATGAAGTATGAAAACCCGTTCCCCAGTGGGGACCTGCCTTTCTGTAGGCTGCAAACACGGTGCTTGAGTCTATGGAGAAACATCTGCCAATAGAAGTCTGAAGGAAGGTGATCCCAAACCAGAGTTTTTCTACTTTGGGGGTTTATACACCATAGATACCTTCCTGATAATTTTTTCCCTCCTTATTTTACTGACGCTTGGACAGGAGGGAAGACTGAGAAAAAGACTGGCTTTTTGCTGAGTATTTCTAAAGAGCTGCAAGACTTTGCAGTGCCATTTGCAAGGAGCAGCTGGAGGAAACATATGAAAGCAAGAAAAAGGCAGCAGCCAGGGGGGCTCCAGTGCCTGACAGATGCAGACACGCTCCGATGAGAAAAACTAACTTTTCGAAGGGGAAGCTATTGCGAAATGAAGCGCAGAAGATGCTGCAAAAGCCTCATGCCTTGTACGCGCAGCCTGAGTGAAAGCTCTAATAGCTCCCTGGAGCACAGTCTTCCTGGAGCAATCCAGATGTTGTTTGCTATGTATTATCTATAAGTTCTAAAAAAAATCCCAAACCTACAGGATTTTCCGTCTGCACACATGGTTTTCCCAGGACCGTGGGCCTGATCCTGAGTATTGCACGAGGAGCACCCACACACCAATTCACTTGCTTCCTACCCATCTATTTCCACAGGACATTCAAGGCCAGCTCTTTTCTCCCTCCAGATTAATCCATAGATTAGCAATTGTCTTGGTTTAACCCCAGCCAGCAACTAAACACCACGCAGCTGCTCGCTCACTCCCCCCCACCCAGTGGGATGGGGGAGAAAATCGGGAAAAGAAGCAAAACCCGTGGGTTGAGATAAGAACGGTTTAGTAGAACAGAAAAGAAGAAACTAATAATGATAATGATAACACTAATAAAATGACAACAGCAATAATGAAAGGATTGGAATGTACAAATGATGCGCAGTGCAATTGCTCACCACCCGCCGACCGACACCCAGCCAGTCCCCGAGCGGCGAATCCCTGCCCCCACTTCCCCGTTCCTATACTGGATGGGACGTCCCATGGTATGGAATACACCGTTGGCCAGTTTGGGTCAGGTGCCCTGGCTGTGTCCTGTGCCAACTTCTTGTGCCCCTCCAGCTTTCTCACTGGCTGGGCATGAGAAGCTGAAAAATCCTTGACATTAGTCTAAACACTACTGAGCAACAACTGAAAACATCAGTGTGTTATCAACATTCTTCGCTCTGAACTCAAAACATAGCACTGTACCAGCTACTAGGAAGACAGTTAACTCTATCCCAGCTGAAACCAGGACAGCAATCAAAGTGTCCCCAGATTTTGGGGGGAGACCACTAAGATTTATTTCACCAGGAGCTGGAAACAATGCCAGCCACCCGCACACAAGAGGGATTGATCGAAGGGTAGGTGCAGAGAAATGCTGCTACGATGAACAGGGAACTGAGAGTACAGCTTAGGAGAAATGAAAAACTTCCTTAGCCAGCAAAAGAGAGGCAAACAGGAGCTGGTTATAAACACCCAGGAGGAAACACTGCGGGTAGAGGAGAGTTGGTGACATTATGGGGCGATGTTAGAACAAGGAGCAAGCGCTGGAGCAAGTCCCAGCCTAGTGCAGCTGTCAGCAACTGGAGCTGGCACGGGAAAGGGAAGATATGCTGATATTTTGGGCAGCAGGGGAAACAATTCACGTCACAACTAAGTGTGCTTCTGCCATTATTTAATATTAACGGGCTGCAGAAAGTTGTCTTTATTATTGAGGGATGTTGCTTCTTTTCTTTTTGCTGCCAGGTTTTTTTATGCCCTTTGGAAGAAGCATCTCCTACTCACCCCGAGAGCAGGTACAGGCTGGCACACTCAGACAGATCAAGGAAACCCAGTGAAAAAGGAGATTATTTTCTGGAAGTCCCCAGACCTGCAGCTGGAGCCACATCTGGCCCCAGCCAAGCTGCCTGTCTGCAGTCCAGTGCCCGGCCAGCAGCGAGCCCTCTCCTGCATCCCTGGCAGCAAACTTGTCCCGGGGTTTCTCCAGCCATCCACCCACGATCAATTTCTCCTGGAGGATATTGCAGAGCCTTGCAGGGTTTGAATCATGTTTCAAGCCAGAAATTCCCCGCGTCACTCGCTGTTCTGCAGCTTCTTACACCACTGCCTCCATTTCTTTTGAAAATTAACATTTTCAAAGCCTGTGGGCTAATGACAGTTCCTGAGTAATGAGGCTCCCAAGCCATCCCTCAAGTCCACATTTAGCAAGGTAATGGCTTGAGACACCGAGCATTTAATCCAGGGGATGGCTCAAGCCAGGGCACGTACAGCAGGTTCGGGATAAACCTGGGATGTGCCGCCAAACGACAGCGAGAGCAGCATGGTGCAGACCAGCACCCCCAGGGAGGCACTGGGACCAAACTGGGAGCCAGGAACCACAGAGAAAGAGGGGTTGGGATCTATTTTGGACCAGACCAAGGTCCCCAGAGATCCCTGGGCTGCTGCAGGGGAGGCAGCAAAGCCAGCAGCCCAGCAAGGCTGAACGGCTGGGTTAGGAGTGCTTGGGTGAGCCAGGACAAAGCATTTCAGAGCCTGGAAATGCCACCCATGCCCAGCAGCATGGCTGGCAAAAGCAAGAAAACTGGAAAAGCAGGAGGGAAAACAAAGAGAAATTAGAGTATATTGCAAAATAACCAAATAATAAATAACAACCAGGAGGGCTGGGAGTCAGGAGGGCTCTCACAGCTAGCTTGATGCCAGTGGTTCCCCCAACAGCCCTTCAGAAACTTTAGGAGGGAATTGGCCAGAGCAGAGCACAGCTTTGTACATGTTTGTGTAAGCAAAGTGGGGGTCAAACCCTCGCTCAGGCTGCATGGCTTTTCAACAGCTGCTGACTCGTAGTGGATGGCAAAGCTGATGGATGCCACAGCAGGGAGGCGATGCTCCTTTCTAATGCTTTTCACCTTTCTGGCATCTTCCACCTGAGCACAAGACACCATAGACCGGTGCAGGGCAGGGAGTGGAAAACAATGCAGTCATGAAATTGCTGCAAATAACTGATAAAAGGCCCTTTGGACCAGATCGATATGGCTTGCACCACTGGTGAGAAATCAGATCCTGATAGGAGCTTGGATAAAGGATGCTCCTTTGCCTGCTGGAGCTGTACCAGCAACCGCAGGCGAGCTGCACTGCACTGCCTCAAACGAATGCGATATAAGGTTATCATATACAGCTGGTAGGGTGAAATATAGACATGAATTTTGATAAGCTCCTGAAGCAACTCAGCTTTGGCCTATTTGTATGGCTGGGTATCCTTGGTGCTGCTCATAACCAGCCCTAAGTGTCTCTCTTTTTTGCCTCATTTGCCCTTGTTCTTTGATTTACTCCAACATCCTTGACTGGCATTTTTCTTTTTGCTGTGGACCCGGAGCACTAAGTGCAGCAGTGAAGAGCTCAGAGCCTGCTCAGGTTGGAGAAAAAGCAGCAGGGCCTGATAGCACCATGGTCCAGAGATCCCACCCATCTCCTGGTGCACTGCAGGGTCTCCAGCTGGAGAAAGCCCATGGCAGGGCTGCAAACCCATGCACGCTGTGAAAAGGTGCCTCAGACACGTATCCAGGTGAGACAGGAGGGAGGGAGGGATGTGCTCTTCTGACACAGTAATTGCTCAAAAGCACCACAGATATAAGAGGTCCAGGGTGCATCCGTACGCGTACCTTGCAGAGAGCCTTGGGCACACCGTGCCTCTTAAACAGAGAGAAACCTGCTCAGTAACTGGAGCAGTAACAGGTTTTACAGCCTCCGTCGATGGACACAAAGCATCCTTGAGCAACCCTGAGTCTGTGCCCTGAGGTGTCCCCAACCAAACCTCTGCTCCCTCTCCCTACAACCGGGATGTACTGCCAAGGATGGGGCAGCCTTGACCCTGGCTAACCAGATCCGCAGGGGCTGGAAGCGGAGGGGTGCAACAGCCCCCACCCAGGGTGGGATGTCTCCCCGTCCCTGTCCCCGTCCCAGCACAGCCAGCCCCGTTGTCCCCATGCCCAGCAGGGACACTACAGATGAAACCTGAGAGAAGCAGCAAGCGTGATCAGCTGGGCTGTGCAAAGCACAGCACAGCGCCTTCTTCCAGCATTTAATCTCACCTCTACCTGCTAAAATTCAGGGTTTTCAGGGAGGTCCCACAGCTCACTCCCAGGAGGCCATGCCCAGCTCCAAGGCTTTAAGCATTGGCTGGTTTAAGGGACACACCAGCTCCACCATTTGCAAGACCCAGGAGAAACCAAGAAGCCTGCTTCACCCAGGACCGCTCCAGCTAAGAAAAACTCAGCAGGATGCTGACAGGAGCAGGCAGAGGCAGCAGCTCAGCCCTGAACACAGGGCTCGTCCCGAGGCTAAGCCCACACGTCTCCTGAGCAGCAAATGCACCTAATAAATAAGAGGGATGCAACCCATCACCTTGGTCACTGGGCTGTTTGCATCTTCACCCACAGCCTGCAGAGCTTCACACCGATCCGAAGCAGGATCCCAGTGTTGGTTACAAAAAGCTGATGTGACCGCCTGGCTCTGAGAAAATTGGTGGCAGGGAGCAGGAAAGGGTTAACGCCGGGGGAAAGCCTTTGTGCAGCTCTGTGCCAGCCCAGGTACGGGTCAGGTCCATACCTGCCTGGCATCCTTCCCCAGAGCCTGCCAAGACCTGGGGTGAGAAGAGGCATTGCTATAAAAGAAGAAGCAAAACTGTAAGAGAAACCAACTGTGGCAGTCTCTGGGGTTGGGAAAACTCCCTGCAAAGGGAGAAATAAGTGGAGCTGCCTTATTGGAAAAAAAGACTCAAACACATAACCGCAAGCAGAGGGGAGTTGACAAAATACATGTGCAGAAAGCCAGCATGGAACAGGCGTGCAGAACATTTGTAATCGCTCCTTTTTTTTTTCCCCTTTAGCTTTCAAGCTGCTGGAAAAATCCAGCTCCTGAGCCAATGCATTCAAGGAGTCTTGCAAAACAACAAAGGGAAAAGCAGTGTGAGAAACTTCACATCTACCAAACCCTAAGCCTGTCCTGCAGCCTGGAAGCAGACCCGAGCGAGCTCGGTACCAAAGTCATCCTCAGCATCTCCTCGCAGTGGGCAGGCGCTGCCATACTCACAATTTCAGGACTCTCCCGATCCCAATCCCACTGCGCTTGGAGCAAAAGTTTTCCTCTGCCAGCGGCTGCTGGGGCCATTCACTACTTTTACTTCCCAGCCTGGAGGTGGGGATGGGTGTGTGGAGGTGGGGCTTAGGCTGCGATTTCAAAAGCCGGAGTACATTTTGACCAAAACTTTTGCAATCTCTTTCAATAGGATTTTTTTTTTTTTTTCCTTCTCCTGCAGTTGCAATCCAAAAACGACAGAGCTGCCCATGTGGTTTGCTGATACAGGGCTTTGCAAACTGCTTATGCAGTCCCAGTCCAAACTGGTCTTTTCTTTTGCTCTGTCTCCTGGCTCCCATCCCCTCTCCCAGCCGTGCAAGGGTCCCATCCCTCTGGGTCTTTTTCCTTACATTCATTTTCTTACTCCATTTGCTTTATCTGCATTTGTTTCTTTAACTTTCAAAGCTGTGGTGGTAGCCTGGGATTCGTGATTGCGAGTGTTTGTTTATATAATCCCGGATTGTTTATTTTTCAGTAACTCTTCCCATTGCTCTTTTCCACTGATCACTAAGGCATTTCCAGCTAAGAACTGGACGAGTTAATGAACAGGCAACCCCAGTTAAAGCTGTCAAAGGGAAACTGGGATTTCACCCTTCGGGGTTCTTCTGGTCCCTTTGTGTGTTTGGGTTGCGTGTGGGGGATGGCTCTGGGTGGGCATCGGGGATCTCCTCTTCTCCTTGCTTGGATCCAGGTGGATGCTCTGCCTGGCTGCTGGCACAGCTCCTTTGCTGCATGTTCCCCCTCCTCACCCCTGGTTGTTGGGTTTGCTCCATCTGCTGCTGGCTTGGCTGGGGACGGTGATGCAGGTGTGCCCGCCGTGCCGCAGACGGAGCTGGCCCTGGCCCCAGCCATCTCCGTGCTGCAGAAAAATAAGGGAGATGAGCTGCTGCCTGCACTCAGACACCATGAACACAGGCATGGGGTGAAAGCAGAGCTACCAACTTGTTCTGGAAATGCATCAGCAAAGAAAAACTCAGTTCTCTCTTGTGCATGAGCAGGGGCGTGGAGGTTGTCGTACAACGTGGGAGTCGCCAGGACCCGCCGCTGAGCATCACCGACGAGGCAGAGCAAGACGGGGTTTGGCTCATCACAGCTGGGGAGATACCCGCAACCTCTGGGTGGAGGCAGGGGGATGTAGTGTGAGGATGCAGTCCCCAATGGGAGCTGGCTGGAGGGGCTGTGTTTAACTCGCGGGCTTGGAAATACATCCAAGCACCCAGGTGAGGATGCTCTCCTTACCCACTCGGGAAGCTTGATCCACTCCAGGAGGCTCTTCTCAGTCATCTCTGCAGAAGGAGGTGATGGACACATCACCAAACATTGCTGGAGATACTGCAGGTTCTCCAGAGAGCAGCATCAACCGCCTCTCTCAAAACAGGCACCTGGATGTCCAGCCCCTGGATCTCCAGCCCCGCTGGCCTTTTGCAGCTTCAAAAATCAGGATTCCCACATCTGACTGGGAAACCTGGCTTTCCCCACCATCCCTAACCCTGCTCATACATTTCCCTGCTTAGAAAACCCAGGAACCTCTCTGCAAGCATCTGCAGATGGACTAGCTCAGATGCAGAGTCCGATTTATAAAGCTTTTAGGTGGGACTGGGAAGACGGTCCCTCTCCAGCTCCCTCCCCTCTCACTCTCCGCCTGCCACTGTGCCATGGCGGTGGGAAGCCCAGGGGCTGTTCAGGGACCTGATAGCTTGGAAAAGGGTCAAGAAGGGAAAGGTCTTAGCAGAGCAACCTCAGTTATGGATCCTCCGAGGCCCAGACATGCCCTCGGTCCAGGGGAGCCCAGGTTTGGTAGCGCTCCAGGACTGCTGTGGCCATCGTTGCCTCCCTTGAGCTTTTGATGGGATGAAGAGGGGAAAGCAAGGCTGGCATGAGGTATTGGGTCTGGGCAATTCATGCTGAAGGTGGTTTACTGCTTTGCTTGATAACCCACAGTCTCTGGAGGTAACATTTTCAGGACCAAATGCCAGGAGACTCCATGAGCTGCTGCTCTCTCAGTGGATCATGCACCCTTACCCTGCACACACTTTTGCAAGTTCACTTTATAGTCTCCATAGAAGCCATTTGTGTGCATCTTTTTCCAAAAAACAGCCAAACAGGTTGTTTTGAACCCCTTCGAATACCTGGATTTCAAATGATTTCAAAGCTCTGGGGCACTGAGTCCGTCCCTTCACCTGCTGCTACCCCTTGGCCAAAACACTGCAGCCTGCCCAGGTGCTGCTGCCGGCCCCTCCTGCTGCCTTCCCCAAGGGTGCCGGCGTGTACATGGCCTCGGCTGCTCTCAACATCAGTGTCCGGGGCTGTCTCAGCTGCAAACGGGTACACAAACCCAGGCGAGGTTTGCCAGGGCAAATTCACACTTGGATTTCATGCTGTTGCAGCTTGGGGACCAGGATAGATGCAAAGTCACATCCAAGGAGAATATAAGGTACCGGGGGAGATGGAGAGACCTTTGGTGGGTTCCCCATTCTCTTTTCATCCCAAGAGCCACAACAAGCTCCCAGATGGAAACTCCAGATGGGACATTTTCCAGTTCAGGTTTGTGGTGCAGCAGCAGCTGAGAAAGGCACAGCCACATTTTCCTCCCAGCATTTCTTGCTGGGGTCTGACGGATCGGACGACCAGCCATGGGAAAGGGGGCTCGCTGGGCAGAGGGACTTGATGTTTCCGAAAGGAAGATTATCTGCTTTCCCTGCACAAGCTCATTAAATAATAATTAAACAACGGCTTTATTAGTTCTAGCAGCAGAGATACATTTTGCTAAGTAGGAGACAGCCAAAGCAGTGCGTTCAAAAATACTCTTTGCCCAAGTGACCCTGAGCTGTCCTCTCAAGCAGGGCTGCATCAGACAGATAATGCACTGCAGAGAAAATAAACTTTATCAGCTCTTGTTGGCTCTGCGGTATCTCAGGAGGGCATTATTAGATCTAAAAAATGTATTATTAGTATTTTACAGCTGCATAACTCCTTTCTGTCCAGAAAGGCTGTGCGGCATACACAGACAGCCCCCCAGGACCCACAAAACGTGTTGAGGGTGGGAGGTCAGAGCTCCTCAACAGCAGGGAATAACCTGGTGGGAAGAGGAGACTCTCCAGCTGCAGAGGAGCAAGAAGCAGACACCCAAAATGGCCCGGACGAGGGGATCATCATCCCCCATGCTTAGAGAGCAGCAGGGAAAGGTGGACAGCCCTTTCGGCAGCAATATCACGCTGCGATATTGCACGAAAGAAGAGCACCATCTATTGACTCCTCTTCCTCAGCACCCCATTTGTAGCTGCTGTGAGCCGGCACGAGTTTTGCAAGTGCACAGGCTGCTGCTCCATCCCAGGTCCCGGGTGTTTGCCAGACACCCTCAAAGGCGGAGGAGCAACGTCTCCTCGCAGCAAAATGCCCTTGTCCCACTGGTCCAAGCTGGCGACTCGATGGCACAGCACTGGGTTGCATCTCCATGGTCAGACAGGCTCCTCCTGCAGCCCCAAAGGCTGCTCACTCATCTTTTCCCTTGTAGGATGCAAACAGCTTTCTGCAAACCATTAGAGCTGAAGGGAATTTGGCTCTAACCTAATGGATGTCACAGGTCGGTGGGCGCATGCAGCCCGGCTGTGGCCATAACACATACCCCTGGGCAAGGGGAGTACAACAGCCGCCATCCCCTTGGGCTGAGGGATTCAATTAGCTATATATGAATTAGCAATATGAATTGGTATTGCATCATGTGGGAGAGGGATGCAGGTGAAACACTGGCCCAGGTTGCCCAGGGAGGAGGTCGATGCCCCATCCCTGGAAACATTCCAGGTCAGGCTGGACGGGGCTCAGGGCAACCTGATCTAGTTGAAGATGTCCCTGCTCCTTGCAGAGGGGTTGGACCAGATGACCCTGAAAGGTCCCTTCCGACCCAAACCGTTCTACAATTCTAAAAAAGCCCATGAACTCCTTGGAAGGAAAGTGTTTCTCCTGGTGCCCTAGCCCCGTGGCTCCCAGCTCGGAGCCATCTCCTGCCTGCTGCTGCCACTCTCTGACCAAGAGCTTTCCTGCAGCTCTTCCAGCTTTTAGGTCACGGCAAGCCTTTGACCTTCAAATATTTGGACATGCAGACCCTGAGTGCATTCCGTGTAAGTGAAAAGGATCATTCCTATTGAAAACCGAGCATTAAGAAAGTCCCAGTGACTGAAACCTGAATGGGCTACATGAAGTGCTTTAATAGCAATCTCATTACAGTCAGTTCAGAGGTGTTAAATCCTCCAGAGGGCGTGGTGGAAGGACTATTTCTTGGAACGGTTAAAACCAGTTTGCAGCAAATGATAACAACACTTACCTTGTGCTAAGACATTATAAAACGTCACATGTCTGAGATTATATATGTCCATAGATGAATAAATTGGGGCTTCCAACCTGGAAGAAGGCACATTAGTGAGCTCTTATCTGCCCAGGCTCTGCTGGTTACTCCAACTCTGCTCTTGGTCCAAGAGTTAAGCTGGGTTTGCAAAGGAGCAGCTCAGTGTCCTGCATGGGATATGGGACACATCACTTGTGGGGCTGAGGCTGATTCTTTTCCATGTGTGGGATTAGGAAAAAACAGCTGGATTAAGGCCGGGATTTTACATCTGAGCTCTGCTGATGTCTTACAGAGGGCCAGCCAAAATCCGAGACACAAATGTTTTGAATTCTGCAAAAATTGTTTGCAGAGCTGGGATCTAAACTGGGTGGCTGGAGTCCAACAGCAGTAATTAGCTGCCTTGCTTCTATATATTTTGGGGCTGCTTTCTGAATCCCTGCCTTGCCTTTTAATGCATGTAGGAGTTGCACTGAGAGCTGTCAGCAACCGTAGCACAGATGTCGATGCGGGCTGAGTTCAGAAGAGGAAAGCCAAAGACAAAAACAGAGGCTGAACTCATGGTTCCCTTTCCTGTCCCTCAACCACGGGACTTTCCTTCCTGTCCTGAAGAAAGAGGAATCCCGTGGGCTGTACAAATGCAATGAGAAGTATCCTCATTATTCTGCTGCTGAACTTCATCCTGAAATTCTTCTATAGCAGCAGAGGAGGGAAATTTCAAGGCATATATTCAACTGAAATTTCAATTCTTATGAATCGGCAGTGCTATAGAGACACCCAGGAGAGCAAATTGTGACAGAGCTGGGTTTCAACATCTGCAGCAATAGCTGGGAAGGATCAGAGAGAAATCCTGTCCTGGGTAAGGAGGAAGAAAGCAAAAAAAAAAGGGAAAAAGTACAACTTTTCCCCACTCCATTCTTGCAAAACTGCCAGCCCACTCCCTTGGGCGTAACTATTTTGGGACAGCAGCGCCTGCAATGTGTGAGATGCCTTCAGTCTGGGAAAATCTTTCAAAATATGAGAATGGGTTTTTATGAATAACACAGAAGGAATAATGTTTCCTGAAGGATGTGCTTTGACTTGAAAACCTTCCAGCGGGGGATTTACACCGCACTCAGAGGCTGCCTGAGCTCAGAGCATTTATGTTGCTGCATAATTGCACAAGATGCACTTCTTGGAGAGTTTCAAGTCTATTAATGCACTTCACTCCTTGGGGACGTGGTGTCAGAGAGACTGCGATTTATGGACAGGGGCCATCATGCTGTTTGTAATTCGGCTAAAAAAAAAAAAGCTTGCAAGTCATGATCCTTCATAGTCCAGTCCAGATTTCCACCCCTCGCTACATCTGAGTGCTAGGTGTTAATTAGGAAACCTGATGGCATTATAGAAAGGCAAGTGGCTAAACCGTGAGTATGCACATAGGAAGAATGCACTGAAAGAAACATCTGGTTTTCTGTTTTCTTTCCTTTTTTTTTTTTTATGAAGTACGTCATACAAGTTGGAGCATCGTGGAAAACGAGGTCTTTCCTTGGTCGAGGATGTCAGCTGGGTGAGCACTTACACCCGCTATCCTCTCAGCACGGCTTTAAAATGCAGAAGGTCCTTTGCAACACCTTCGTTGTCCACACAGACTTTCTGCTGAGGCTGCAGATGGATACTAATTAATGGCATTTGTGGTGGCGGCAGATTTATTGAAGCTTAATGTATGGAAAACAGCGCCCTGACCATGTCCAGTGCGGGCAGCTTGGTCCACATTTAATGGGGAGATGCAAGGTCCTGCCACCTCCTGCTATTCCCTAAAGCCTTTCTGTCCAGGCAGGCTTAGAATTAGTCTTAATTGCTTCTAATGACCTGAGGGCCGATATAGCAATGCTGTGAGGAGGGGCAGAGTTTCTCCTAAGAAGGATCTTACTGAAAAGTAATCAGTCACTGAGCCAGACTGCGCAGGAGTTCAAGGCAGGCACCACCGGGTGCTTAATAATTGAACGAGTTCCTGCTTCTTGGAAGCATTTGTAATTTGCAGTTGTTATTGAAGTGAAACTTTACATGAATTTATACACAGAAATCCTTAGAAGAACTGTGCTTTTATCAGCCCTCAAAGTTATCTAAATTATAATACATTTCGTCTTTACTAGAGCAGGCTAAATAAATTGCTATGTAAGTAAATGTTATTACAGCGCTGATAAAGCACTGCATTCTTCCCATTTTCACCAGTATCCTTTCTCTCTTATTTTGAAGATGTTTACTATCACCTATCAATTGAAATGTAATCGCACCAAGCCCACACCCAGTCAGTCCTTAAGGGATGAGAAAGAATTGTAATCAGTTTCTAGAATGGAAAAGTCCTTGGGAAGGAAAGCCAGGCTGTATGGCTCAGCCAGGAGAGACATAGTTTGGGCTAAAGTAATTTAAAAAATCATTTTGGCATTAAAAGAGTCCATCTGGGAGAATTTCAGTTAAAAATCGGTGGGACTGAGAGATACCGTCCTTCAAGAAATGCAGCCCAAGAAATGAATGAGATATGAAAACCCTCGGGGGAAGAAAAGGGCTTGGGGATTTTGCCCTCTGTGATGCCGCCAGCTGGGTATCGCTGAAACAGGAGAGTGATGCTGCAAGGATGCAGAGGACAGGGAAGGGCAGATTGTCTCCAGCAGACTCCAAACTGGGTTTCCCCCAAAAAAGCGAATATGGCAGGTCAAAGATTTATTTTTTTTTTAACCATGTGCTCACCAGGACAACCTAGTAATAACAACAATCATCCTGAAATTGCTCTGCCCTAGCACAGACTTTGTTGGGGAGAAGGAGGCCAGTGGAGGTGCAGGGAGGATGCATGATGAGCAGCTCTCTGCACAGAGACTCACTGGCTTTCATCCATAAATCCTGAATGAGCAGCAGAGACAGCAAGCGGGGAGAGCAGGGAAGGAGTGGGACCCAGGTGAGGACCTAGACCGATGCAGAAATAGGGTTAGTCCTAACAGGGGTAGAAAAGAGGGATGAAGATGATGATGGGTCAGTCCACCCAACATCCCAGATGTATCTTAATGCAAGGAGTGTGGAGGGGAATAGGAAGAGGAAGCCTGGACTTGGGTCAATGGCTCCTACTGCCCAATCAGAGACCCAGCGAAACAATTTCCATAACTAGAATATTAGTAGGAAAAGGACTAACGTTTTCAGGAAGGGCGGACAGGAGCAAAAGAGAAGCGTGATGGTTTCTGTACCATTGCGGAGGTACAGACCTATTCTGAAGTTCAGACAATGCTGAGAATTAGACCAGCTGAAAGCCCATAGGAGATGGGACAGCAAAATGAACACTGTTGTGTGGGTCTGCTACAAAGCCATGAAGATCAGGTGGAGGAAGCTTTGCAGGCAGCTAGCAAGGTAAAAAAACCTGGAGTTTACAGAAATGAGGGATTTTCAACTCAAGGGATGGATAGAAAGTGTTGTAAGAGCGTGGTCTGGTGCTCTGGTTTCAAGCCAAGAAGGAAACCCAGAGAAGGTGGGAACTGGGCGAGATCGCTGGGACAATAGTGAAGAGCAGCAGGAGCACATAGGGGGGATCTGGCCAGCAAGGATGGCCACCAGAGCTGGAAGGATGGCCACCAGCATGTGGAAAGGAGAAAGCCCAGGGAGGAGGTGGTCTTCTGCTCCATGGTGGCATTGCCAGCCAACACTGCTTAATGGCTTTTTCACATCAATTTTCACCAAAAGGTCAACTGCAGCTGTCAGCAAAGTAGACAGCTACAGTGGAGGGGAATGGACAGAGCCAAAAATGATGAAAGAGGAGTTTGGGGAGTGCTTAGATAATCTCAATTTTCAAATTGCTTGGGCCTTGTTTTGGAGGACTTAAGGACAGGGTCAATTCCAGTGCTGGCTTTAGAAAGTCATGGCGAGAGGCTGTAAATCTGGAAGAGCGCAGAGCGAAAGCAGCTGAGGAAACAGGCAGGAGCCACACTAAACCGTGCCATGCCAGCTGCACGCAGAGATAAGCTGATCTTAGAGCCAGCTATTGCTGACAGCCGAGGAGGGACAGCACAGGCAGTGCCATGGTGACATTCAGCAAGCTCCAAAGTCCTCTCCATCAGAGCCTTTGCCCAAGCAGGATGACACAGAATAGCCTCAAAGTATTAAAATTTAACTTTTTGTTTTCTTGATTCCAAGTGGTCAGCAAGTCTCACAGCAGGGCTGACATGCTCCATCACTGATCTCTGTTTTTACGCCAAGAGAGCCTCCCATGAGCGGGACACTTGGCCGCCTCTCCGAAGGGCTGACCTCAGCTGTAGCAACATCAGAAAAATACCTCCCAGGCACAATGGCACCTTCTCATTAAGCCAGACTAATTGGATTTTCTAAATAGGAGAGGAAAATGTCCACATCCGAGCAATCGTCCTGCTTGCGAGGAACTCCCAAAGGCTACAGGGAGCAATTAAGAGGACACCCATGTCCAGGTGGCTAGCAGCCCACCTCATCCACGAGATGGTCCAACAGTGGCCCCAAGACTATAACCATTTACAACTCAACGTTTCCCCCAGTCAGGACAGTCATTAACTATTTAGCAACCCTGAATTTCTCTTCCACTGACATCCCAGGTCCTTCCTTGAACTTGTGTCAGATTCACCTTGAAGTATCCCATGGGAGGGAGCTTCACGACAGGACAGATGGGACCCCACATGAAGAGCCACCTCCTCTTGTTTGCTTTGATGCACCCGCTGGTGACTTCATTGGATGTCCCTGGAGTCACCGTGCAAATTCGGGCACTTCGGTTGCCCAGAGAGGTGGTCGATGCCCCATCCCTGGACACATTCAAGCTCAGGTTGGACGGGGCTCTGAGCAACCTGATCTGGTTGAAGATGTCCCTGCCCATGGCAGGGGGGTTGGACGAGATGGCCTTGAAAGGTCCCTTCCAACCCAAACCGTTCTATGATTCTAACATGAGGTTTGCAGGGCCCTGACCAGCCCACGTCTCACGGTAGGGCTTCACCTGACCAAGTGGAGATTTCCACCTCCGGGTAGCTCCTTTGGGCTCAACAGAAAAAAAAAAAAGGATGATCTGAGGATGTGGTGCCCTGATCCATGCAGGAGACAGTCCCATTTGCAGGGGGAGGCTTGACTAGTGGCCACAAAGCTTTTTCCAGCCAACCCTTCTAGGGTCTGCACCGTGGGTCCAGGGCAGACATTGCAAACCCTGGTGAGCCTTGCTCCACCAGCGCATTTGTCCAAGTCCCTGAGCTAGGCATGGCTGTGCTGGTATAATCCCAAACCCTTTCTTGTCTTGTAGCACTGCACTAGGGAGCATTAAAAGCATGTCCATCGGTCATAAATCCAGCTGTAGGTGAAAACCTGAATGCCGTATATAGTCAGGGGGTTTGGTGTGACTGATGGGCACTGCAAGGAGGTAAGGCATGAGGGACACTCACCCAAGTGCCAGTCACTTGGGCCATGTATCCCCCCAAAATAACTAGGTGGGGGTTATTTACCTGCTGAGAAGCTGGTGGAAACACGCAGGGCCATCAGCTGGTCATTACCACTGCAGCTTGGGATGGAGATGGACAACAGAGGGGAGGGAGGGATGGATGGGTGGATGGATGGGTGGATGGGTGGATGTGTGGATGGATGGATGGATGGATGGATGGATGGATGGATGGATGGATGGATGACCTCTTCCGCCACTGGCAGAGAAGAGGAGGGGTTCGGCAGGTCCTGGGGACACTGGGCCCCCCAAGGCCGGGGAGCTGTGTGCCGGTGTGCCGGGGGGTGGCAGTGTTAGAGCAGAGAAGGAGGACGCTCCCTCCATGCAAGCAGGGAGCTTGCAAAGTCCCGGCGTCGGGATGCCCCGAGCCCCGAGCATCCTTCACCCCGCAGCCCAGCAGCTCTCCAGAGAGTCCTGGGGCTGGGGCTGAATTTTATTTCTGTGCATATCTCTGGGCAAAGGGAGGAAATAAAAAAATAATGACTTTAATTGACAATTTTGGGTGAGGCAAAAGGAAAAACCAAACAGCTGTTCTGGGTTCCTGCTGCTCACAGTTTTGTGTGAGCTAGGATTGCACCCACCCACACCTTGAGCAGATCCCAAGGACATCCCGGCTTCCCACCAGCCTCAGTTTCCCCATCTGCAAAGTCAGGGCTGTTCAGATGCATTTCCCAGGGAATCAAGTCACCGCCACCCACCTCTCAACCCACTGCACAGAGAACACCCAGCCCTGCCTATAAATTTGGGGCTGCTCACCTGCAGAGCATCCCAGAGCCTGTGGGGTACAAGCTGCTTAGGACCAGTTGTGCTTCGGGGAGTCACTGAGTCCTTCACCCCTTTTTAACAGGATAGCACATGCCTCGTGCAGAGAAAAACCACAAGCACAAGGGATGAAGGAAGGTGTCATCCTCACCCTGCCCCCATAGCCCTCTCTGTTCTTGTTTTTGCAACTTGAGCTATGGGAGTGATTTATATAGAATTCACATGCTGTAGGGAAAGGCATTTTTATGGCATCCAAATACTGATTAGATCTAGCTGTGACGCTCACCTTGTTCATAGCATATCCATTTATTAATCTTCCCTTATTCAGCTATTTTATTAATTATCGATCGTGCATGCTTGGTGAAATTGGGTAGCCGAGGAGTGACATCCAGCGGTTTAGGCACACAAAGAGAAATGAGCATTTTCCTACCCAGAACTTCTGAAATTTGAAATCAATGGTGTGGTCAATAATCTTTTAAACTGGGGCAAGCTGGGTTCATTATTCCAAAAGCATTAGTTTGCTCCTACAGAGGATCACTCCCAGCTCAAGCAGGGAGCAGGGTGGAGGGGATGGAGATAAGGTGAATGCAGATCTGGCATTTGAACCACCCCCAACAGTAGGACCAGGGGATGCTCACCAAAACCAGTAGAGGAATGGTTTAAAACAGGAAAGTCCTGGTTTTATGCAGCAGGCAGTGCATCTCAGGGATTTGCAGCCCATGAAGCCGTAGAGATGCAGAGGACCAGCAGGTCAAGTTGATGGACAATGGGTCCATGAAGAGATGGCAAAGGGATGGGGTGACAGTTTTGGCTGCTGGGGTAGTGTGAATGCGAGGAAGCCCAGGAATGGACTGTCCCTGTTAGCATCTCCACTGCGGACAGCAAACAGGGTGAGCTGGGCCATGGTCTGACATGGCTGGGCATCAGCTGTGCTCTTATGTTCTTGGCCAAACACTGCTAACTGATTTTTATGCAGACATGTTATTTTTATTGTTTTTTAAAAAAAAGAAATAATGAAATAGAAAGTTATTTCAGATGGCATCAATGTAAGAAATTTTTACATAAATGAATTCTTCGCTGTGTCTTTTCTCTTTAAATCTAGCATATATGTGAAAATGAAAGTATTTTCCAGCAAGTCATAATTAGGAGAATGAAAGCACTTGCGCTACTCTGGGACATCCGCAGAGTACAGCAGTGTTCATGAGTTTACTTATGGGAGAACAAAAAGTGGCCCCAGGGTGATGCCCCATATCTGCAGAGCAGCCCAAAGTGTAACCTCTCTCCACAGACCCAGTCACCCAGAGCTTCTTAACATGTCAGGACTGAAAAAAACCCAACAGTTTAAAGAGTTTAAGACCTTTAAAACTCCTACTGCATGCTCACTGGGACCCATGCAATCTGAGGCTCCGGCTCCCCTAGGCTTCAGCACACTCCAGCACCGGCCACGCAAGCCCTGATTGTGCCGTCCCTGGATATTAATTATTCTGAAAAACATTTCTAAAACCCCAAAGATCTGCGAGCCACCAAGAGACCAATTTGCACTGTTTTCACTGGCGTTGCCACACAAGTGTAAAAATCAGTGTTTCAAAACAAACATGTTTGGAAATGCAACTTCTCCCGAATGTTTATGGGGAGTATTTTTAACACAAGGACCCAGGAGCTCCGCCATCAGGGGCACCACGTCCACTCGGATGCAATCAGAAATTCAAGTGGGAAATTGCTCCAGAAGGTGTATGTCAGAAAATGCATGGAAACGAGCAGAGTCATTACCTGTCCTGTTTGTGCGGAGCGTGATCACGGCTTAGCGTTGACGTTACTTACTCTCATGTCCATGGAGCAGGGCCAGATCCTGCCTCCTGCACAGGCAAAAGGGGACATATGCCTTTAGTCTTCTTGCACCAAGAGGCACTCCAAGAAGTGATGGCAGAAACCAGATGACCAGAGATGATCATGTGAGGGGGGACAGGGTAGAAGCGGTAGCAGTGTTGATTTGCAAATTGGAAATTTTTTAAAATTTGCAAAAAATTTTCGGATTTGCAGATCGAGGGAAGGTGAGGCTGGGACACAGGGGGTTTGGGCTCCAGGCAAGGAGAGGAAACCCTAGGGAGCACCAGTGAGACTCGCACAATGGCAGACGGCAGAGGAGAAGCGATTCATGAGCTGGAGGAGCAGAGTGTGGCAGTGGGAGAAGGTATCTCAGACAAGTCTGAGGGCAAAGGGAAGGAGGGAGAAGAAAAGGAGATAAAAAGAAGTATGGGTTGTAAGTAACAAACTGAGCTGAACTAGCGTGGGGCTTGGCTATTCTGCCATCCCAACACGTGGTCCCAGCTAGGAAGAGGGGGAGCACCCACGTGAAAGGACTTGGCATTCAAGAGGCACCAGGGTCTCATTCAGGGAGGTCTGGTTGGCTTCTGTCTGACAGCTCTGCTGCCCTGTCCCACACCTGGCCAGATGTGCTCGGGAAGGGGGGATGGCGTGCGGAGGCTGCTGCTCGGTGCAACTGTAGCGCAGGGAAGGGATTTGTCCCCCACCCAAACACAGGCACAGGGTGCTCAGGGAGGTTGTGGAGTCTCCATCTGTGGAGATATTCAAAACCCGACTGGATGCAGTCCTGGGCAACCTGCTGTAGATGATGCAGATGATATCGAGAGGTGCCTTCCAACATCAATACTTCTGTGACTTGGTCATTTGTCTTACAGCATTTAGCAGCCTCCTTTGCTGACACCTGCTAGACACGCTTGGGCAAGTCCCCGCGACTTCATGTGTAGCATTTTCACGGTGCAATTTCTCCAGCTATTCCAGATGTCTGCTTCCGAATGAGATGAGTTTCCCCAGAAAAGCATCTCGCCCACCATGGCCTGGGGCAGGAACAGGGACCTCAGATCTGGTGACGGTGTAAGCGTATGTGCTGCCCACTTCATCCTCGCCCCCACCCCATGGCCATCCCACCTGGGAGAGCTGCAGACACCACGGTGGTGATGGCACCAGGCTCCTACAGAGCTGCACTCCTGAGAGGAGATATCTCAGATACCACCAGACATTGGTGTGCTCAAGGCCATACAATGTTCAAGTCTAGCAGACTGCTGTGAACCAACTGACACCTCGAGCATTTCTGTCCTGTCCCTAGGGAAGCCAGTGATGACATTTTAAGCCGGAGCAGGTCTTAGTCCTGAGTGTCTGGGTTTTTCACAGAATTGGGTAGTTTAATAAAATTGCCACCCTGTAGGAGGGATTCTTGTCCTGTAACACATTTTTCCACCAATTTGTTGAGAATGAGCAGAGGCTAGATAATTCCAGGATCATCTATAGTGGGTGCATCTGAAGCTACCTGTAATTAAAAATTAAATTATAACTGACAAGACAAGATCACAGCTCAAATGGTTTATAATCAGCAATGAGTTCCTCCTTCGTTCCATGCAAAAGACATTTTATTACCTGTTCTCCGAGAAGAATATTAGAACTAAATGTTCAGGAGACTAAAGGTAGGGGAGATATTTCTCATCCATAGTCTAAGCTCAGGAAATTGTAGTTATGTAGGTTTGTCTGCTTGGAAACATAACTGGTATCCCCCTTTTAGTCCCTGGAGCAAGATGCGGACTGGAGGATAACATCCACAGCAGAAACATGACAGAGAAGGTGTGAATCTCACAGCAAAACCTCAAGAAGTGTTGTGAGCACTTGGAGGCTAACAATCAAGGACACTAAGTCCATTCAGAAGGGACTTGCACAGCTCCACCATATTACTGTTTCTGGCTGTAATAGCTTTTGGTCAGGACATGACTAGAGAATGGCACAGGGTGAGATATTAAAATATACTGAGCATTCCAAGATGGATGCAAACCATGCACTACAGTAAAAGTTTATTTCAAAGATTCTGTTTAAAAACTCTCTGACCCAATCTGGCATGAATCCCATTGCACACTTCACACATCAAACCAAACTGGGATCCATCTTTGTCCTCAGGTTCCCCAAAAGATCTCAACATCTTGCCAAGCCCTCAGCAATGCTCTGCTGACCCCATCTCCCCCAGTCTGAGGATTCAGCCCCAGGACATTGGACCTAACGAACTGGTACATAAACCCCACCTATATTCTGGCTTGACTTCTCCTCCCAGGGATCATCCTGGGCAAAATGACTTTGAGGACACACTCCAGGAGCACCACCAGATCCCATCACCTAGCAGAGCTCTCCAGCTCTTTCATTTATAAAAGACATGACTGCAGTTTGGAGGAATAATTGGGTTGGAGCAATGGAAATGAGACTGATCAGGTTTTGTTATGTATCTAGATGCTTCTGAGATGCAGGTGGGTGCATTATTCATGAATTGCTAATACTGTAATCAAATCTGTATTTTTCGGTATGGTGTCCAAGGACGCATCCTGCACCACAGAAGCCTGAGTGCATCAGAACCTATTTACACAGGACAGAATTTAACCCCTTCTAATTGCCATCCAACAGTTTTCACTTAAGATGGTTAGGGGACAGTGAAGATATTTATGTAGGCATCTGAAGCAAGAGGACATTTGCCTGGGTGGACATTTGGAGAAGGAGTTTAGTTTAGTAGCTATCAATTGCCCCTCAAAGGGAATGTCTCCCTCCATTGACTATAGAGCCAGCCGTCAATGTCTTCTCATGTTGCATGCCTGGATTTCCCAGTCCACACAGCTCTCAAGGGCTGTCATTTTTCCCCTTGGCCTCAGCCATACTTGACAAAGCCTCCAAAAGAAGAAGCTGGGAGGTTTAGAGGCAATGGTCTTGGGGATGGAGAGGGCAAGGAGATAGGCTGCTCACAAAAGTGGCCCAGGGATGGCTGAAGTAGTCACCTGGTTGCCCATGTAAAGGGGCTGGATGTTGGCCAACATACCTAGACATACCTAAGCATGGTGTATGGAACAGTCCTGGGCTCCTGTCTGAGGTGGAATTAAGAACCAGAGGCCAACCTGCAGGGACGGCACCCAAGGAAACTCCTGAGCAGCCAGCGATATTGCCCAGCCCAGTCCCATGCACGTTGTCTTTGCGATTGCCTGCACCTCCTGCACCAGCTGAGCCGTGTAGCAGGCTTGACCTGGAAATCCTGGAGAAAAGAGGTGGAGGTAGAGCAGATACAATTCGGGATCCTCTGTGGTTGCAACTGCATTTGGGCTGTGCCCACATTTGCGAGAGCTGCTGCTGGCCCTACCTGAGAGCTGCTCCTCTGCCTTGGCCGGGCACTACCTCTCGGGTGGTGTAGAGGGGGTGATGGAGACCTTCACACCCCCCAGAGTGTGACCCGGGCATTGGAAAGGAAATGCCAAAGGAAGCGCCAACACTGAACTATAGGAAGCTCCTCCAGATCTGGGAAGAAAAGACTGGTCTTCCTCCAGTGTTTCTCCACCAGCCTCAACACAACGGCCCACTTCCATCACACAGCAAACTTTGGGTAGTGAAAACTCTTCCTTTGCTCCTCTTGACTATGCAAATCTGTTGTATGATCTCCATCTGCTGTGCAACAGGGGGATTCAAAACTGTTGAGATGCTCTATTGGGAAAATAACGCGTGGGTCTCCCAGCTCAAGGTAAGAAAACATCACGGAGAGCATCTCTGGGGAGCATCTCTGGGTGGGGAGCAGGGCAGCACGTTCAAATACGTTCAGTATCAGTAGTGGCTTTGCCCATTGATTTATTGCAGGAGCTTTGCACTTCCCACTAAGGATAACATTAAGGAAAGGGAAGACCTTGTTATAACTTCAAAGTGCACGTGAGTTATTGTTGATACCATCCTGTTAATGCAGTAATATTTTTCAGACTAATTAAGTGTTTCATTTTTATTTACTTTTTTCTCATGGGGTCCAGAATGGAAAAATATGATTGTAATACATGTCAACAGGCTCCAAAAATCGAGAATTTGATCTACTATGTCTGAAAACAACTTCAAATCAATGCTAATTTTAAGGACATTACATGCTGGCAATTTTAATTCAATACAATAAATTATCTTGGGTTTTTCAATAGCATGGCATTGTTTACACTAATTACATATTTGAAGCTTACCAGTCTCGAAAAAAATAATAACAAGGAAGAGAAATGGAGAAGGGTAGATTGGATGAGAGGTAGAGAGTAAATGAAATATCAATTGTATTTCAATCTCAGTGTGGCAGAAAATCTATTTATTTGTAATATTAAATGGATCTCTCCTATATGGTTATGGAGATGACTTTCTGGGTGAAAGGTAAAACTATCTGAAAATTACCAGAGATTTAATAATATTAGGAAATTGCATGAGACCAACCATTACTCTCAACTACTTGTGGCCAAGCACAAAACATTTCCAAGAGAGCTTTATTTCCCCTCTCTTAAATTGGGATAAGGAAACCAAGAAAAGGCATAAAAACTTAAGCTTCATTTCTCCTTCTTTTTTTAGCATAAACCTAATGAAAACAAGGGTGGTTTTTCTTCTGAACATTATCTTAGTTTTGATTTACCCAATGTTAAAGAAAATAGATACAATCCAAAGGAATTTGTGCCTATGAAAGTGCAGCAGCTGTTTTGTGGCTTGAATAGAAGATGCTGGAAGTTTCCAAAACGCTGCTTTATTTATCTATTCCATAGAGTTTGGGCAGAATAGTCCTTTCCAATATGCATTAAATCTTTATGAGCAACAAAGGAAGTATTTCTATTGAGAGGAAGGAAAATCTTTGTAACTCAGGAATCTTAAAAGCTCATAATGTAATATAAATGGAAAAGTATGGCACACTCTTTCTTACCCTTCCTGGAGAAATCCAAAAAGTATCACAAGCTTATATGAATAATGCAATTGTAGAGTACATTATATAAAATAAAGATATGTAAGGGCTGTAAGCTGTCACACATCGTGTCCCCCTCCATCTGAGCTGAAGTCACTGACAGATACTTATTCCTAGTTTTTTATTACAGTGTCTTTGAACTTCATGAATTTCTAAAACATTTCTTACTATGGTAAAAGACATGATGTTGACCTACATCAGCCAAAAAAATTACCATGAAAATTCCTTTGCTTTTATGTACTGGAAAATGACCTGGAAGTCAAAAGAAATTCTACATTTTCATCTGAATTACAGCAACAGCAGCAGAAATCAACTGCATGCTGCAATGACTGTGGGAAATGCAGTGAGCTGCAAGCAGCCAACCAGAAGTAACATGGGCATGAAAAACGGTGATGAGAATGACTTTGGGTAGCAAAGATTGTAATAACCTAGCAAAAGAGAGATGGATGATTGACTGCTTCTGAGCTAATTCCATGAATTCCCTTAGAGAAGAGAAATGGGCATTTCCATAACACTGCTCATCTCCTCGGTGCGGAATGGGGCAGAGGAGCCGCCTCCCCCAAAATGCCCCTTTTCCCCACGGACCAGAAAAGGGACCCAGGAGGACCAGTGCAGATAGTGGGGCTCTGCATGGAGAGCACCCAAAGCTAGGTGAGACAAATCCTTGCCCTTCGTGCCCAAAGCTGAAGAGCGTGCCATCTATAGATGTAATCCACATCATCAACAGAGAATCCAAATCATCTTAGTTGCGGGTTAGAGACAAGAGGGGCCAAGCTGTGTCTTGCAACATGCTCAGCTCTGTGAGATTTCGTGCAACGTGTGTTTTCCTTGCAGAACCTCTGCAAAGCTCCTTAGAGAAATGTCTTCCTGCACATCAGCCTGTTTCCTTACTCCCTCTTCATCCTTGCAGGCGTTTTGACCAGCTCCACCATGGAAAGCTGCAACAGCAATGCTTCCACTAAAGTCTTTTTCTTGGTGGGCTTTCCAGCTCTCCAGGATTTCCAGACCCCGCTCTTCGTTGTGTTCTTGCTATTCTACCTGCTGATCATGGTTGGTAATGCCATTATCATCACAGTGGTTGTGGTCGACCATACGCTTCACAAACCCATGTACTTTTTCCTGATTAACCTCTCTGTGTTAGACATGCTGTTCACAACCACCACCATCCCCAAAATGCTGGCGATGTTCCTGGCCAACGCTAAAACCATCTCGTTTCGGGGCTGTTTTCTGCAGATGTACAGTTTTCACGGGCTCACGGTAACTGAGGCACTTCTCCTGGTGGTCATGGCTTACGACCGCTACGAAGCCATCTGCAACCCCCTCCAGTACCCGGCCAAGATGACAAGAAGAGTGAACATCCAGCTGGCAGCGAGTGCCTGGATCACTGCACTGCTAATACCTGTACCCGTCGTCACGCAGACCTCTCGGCTAGCTTACGGACACACAACCACGGTTCACCACTGCTTTTGTGACCACCTGGCAGTGGTACAAGCTGCGTGTTCGGACTTCGGTGCCGATTTCCAGACCTTCTTGGGGTTCTCCATTGCTATGACAGTGTCGGTTGTCCCTCTGTTGCTCGTCACCCTCTCATACATCCACATCATCCTCTCTGTACTAAAAATCAACTCCAAAGAAGGACGCGTGAAAGCTTTTTCAACATGTACTTCCCATCTGCTTGTGGTGGGCACTTACTACTCCTCCATTGTTGTGGCGTATGTCTCCTACAGAGCAGACATCCCTGTTGATGTCCATGTCATGAGCAACGTTGTCTTCTCTATTTTGACTCCCTTGTTAAACCCCATCATTTACACTTTACGGAACAAGGAAGTAAAATCTGCAGTTAAAAAGTCTATTTTTCTGAAAATCTTTCCCCTTTCTAAAAAATTCAATTTATTTGGGTAAATTTTACAGCAGTGCAGAAGCCTCGTGCTATTTATTATTTCAGTCATCTGGTTGATTAAGACATCATTGCCCTTGGAGTTCTGTTTTGTTCCCCTGAACTATGGTATACCCTCTGTTAATGTATTTCAGCCTATTCTGTGAAGTTTTTAGTAGAGTTGCTGTAATATTTATAATTTTCTAATTTGGTTTCTACCCTTCAGTGACTAAATCATAGATGCACTAAAGCAAGCTGTGAATGCACTAAATAAAGCTGAAAATGCACTAAATAAAGCTGAACTAGGGCAGTACCATGTTTCTTTACACTTTCCCCTCACATTGCACCGTTGAGGATGCAATTATTTTAATTCCTCCATTTAAGAGTTTCAGGGGTAGTGGCAGTTATTTTCCCTACAAATGACAGAGGTGACCCTGGACTGTTACTCCTGGGTGAGGATACTACAAAATCACTTTACAGGACTGCAGAACTGCGGGAAACATTGAAGATAAATTAAAAATGCAGCATGTACATCTGGATGAACCGGTGCCTGTGTGCGATACAGTGCCATCAACCACCTCTTATATCCAACAGCCTGATTTACAGGTTTCTGCATATGAAAGCCAATGTGAAGCAACAGTCAATAAAACACCATGAACCACAAATTTAAGGCAGAGATGCTATCAAGCATTGGAAAGTGTGATTGTTTGTCTAGAGCTTATTTCATTCATTTTTTTCTCCAGAGCAGGCAGATAGTTGGGTGCAAATGAGCATCTCTGACCTTTTGAGACATGCTTGATTTTTCCTAAGATTAACACACTGAAATACATGTCTGTCTTATGGCATCTGTTTAACAGAACCTTTCAAAGCTCATTAAAGGTGTTAGGGTCTGAGACAGTGATTTGGGAGAAGGCTTGGGCTATCTCCTCACTCATTCTTTCATTAACATTTTTAACTCAAAATGCTGATTCAACCCAGATTCAACCCATTGCTTTGATAGCCCATGTAAGACTAGAAGGGTCTCTGTTTCCAGTGTACTAACACCTTTACTCTCCTGTGACCAACCTTCAATGCTCTTGGCTGCCTCTCAGCAGAGGACCTCCAGCCAATGGGGGCTGGAGAGGAGAAGATTCTGCCAGGCGGGCAAGGACATGACATGGGTACTCTCCTGCACTGTCCACCACCAAAAATGTACACATAGACTGGGAATGCATTGACAGAGAGTTAAGAAAGAGTTCATCTAAACATAGTGGTTGATTTTGGTGGAAGATGTTGTTTTTAAAATGTTTTTTAAACATTTAGTGTTTTCCACTACATTGAGTCCCTAATGTTCAGAGCATCTTCTCTATCATGAGTGTGTGAGCAGGAGCTGTGAGCTTGTAAGAGTCATTGAAGGCATTGGCATGGCATCATCTTGGTAGCCTAAAAGTGGCCACCACGCTCAGGCATAGGCTTTTGCTCCAGATGAGGAGGTACTATGGGATCCAGACAGGGAACAAAAGATGCCCTTGTGTTCATTAGCACGTGAAGACTCAGCACTGATCTCCTGTTCACAAGAGAGGACACCTGCACGCATGTTAAGAAAGAGGTTTCCACCGGGGATCTTGCAGATGCACTAACAAGCACACCAAGTTCAGGTGCCTGAAGACCTTTCGTAGGACCAGGAGGTCTCTAATGAGCTTTGGGGACTTCCAGGATTAGATTGTGTTAGAGAGTGGGCACCCTGGATCATTAATTTTCCCTTGGTCCCAACTTTTGCAGACTGTGGCCTTTGGGTCTGAGGCAGCTGATGTCTCCTTGCAGCACGAAGCTCCATCACTTCTAGTTTGACTGGAGTGGAGTTTTCAGATTAAATCCCCTCCTAACAAAGTGTTTAGCAGCAAAGAAACGTTCATAATGACCAGTAAAATGTTCTTTTTTTATTACTCTAACTGTTAAAAACTTAAGCCTTATTTCCACTTTGATGTTACTCATTTCCCACCGTAAGATCATTTCATTTTTTGTCTGACACCATATCCCTGTTGCCCATGTAAATTCACAAACGAGATGATCAAACTCTTCCTTATGAAATGAGTGCCCAGAGGGTCTCACTGTAATACACATTTTCCAAACTTTTAACCATTCTCATGATTTTTCTCCCAAGCCTCTTTATGTTTTCACATTCTTCTTGAGGGATAATCATAAAAGCTCAATATAATAAGCCTGTATTGGCTGCACCATCATCAAACAGAGATTATCGCTACCTAATGCTTCCAGCATTCCCCTCCTGATACATATAGGATTGTTTTACTCTTCTCAACAAGTCATTTTGCAGCGACAAGCGTTCCTGAGAAAAAAAGCCCTAAATATATGAATTTTAGCTACTATTTTGATTGCACGGATTTTTCCAAGTGCCCTGAGGACAGGAAGCAGCCAGCACATCAAGCAGGGAGCTATGCAGAGCCCAGCATTGCGGAGGTGCTTAGCCCAGAGAGGTATCGCCCAACCCATCAGAGCTTGCACGTTTTTGTCATCCACAGCTTGGAAACTCTTCCCAAAGCCCTGAGACGGGGCACTGGAAAGGGATTCAAAATTCATTGCAATCCAGAAGAGGAGGGAATGTGGTCTATGAGGAAATGGGGAGTGCTGTGCTCCCCCCTCGGCTAGTCATCAGGGAAAGAAAAATTAAGCCATGGAGAAAGGATGCATTTGGGTTTCCCCAAGTGCCAGCAGGTAGGATGTTACCAACTGCCATGAAAATCCCGTGGTGGTCTTGGGTGATGGTTCGTAAACATGAACTGTGGTGGGAAATCAGCCACTGCAGGCATAGGAGTGAGATGCTGAGACCCACCAGCAGCACCGCTCCTCCTCTTCCAACACCCATGGGCAAACTGGGGTGAAAAAGCCCCAAAAATGAACAGAAAATGAACATCACCTATCACTTCTTAGAAGTTTGTTTCATTATAAGTGAATAAACCTCTCCCAAGCCGCAGATGTCCCCTCTGTGTCCTTCACAGGAGCTGCACCCAGGAGGCATCACTCCTGCACAAGTGCCTTTATCTCAGGAAATTATGAATATAAAGCCATTACTTGGACTTCTGTCCCCCCTTGCACGTTGCAGTATTGCTGGGACTTAGCCTCGAGGAGCAGAGGACCTTTCTAGGACCTCCCGAGAAGGAGCGGAGCCTGCAACGAGGGGAAGAGCCCTAGTGCTGCACCTTATTGCCAGCATGCGTCTATAAAAGAAGGAAATCCACCCAAAGGATTTTACGTAGTTTTCAAATAGAGTTTTCCCCTTGCACAATGTAAGCTGCTCATTTACTTTGAGGAACTGGACTTTTTTACCTGGGTAAAGCCTGATGCTGTTGGCTGCTCAAGAGGGAAGCAAAGACCTTGGCTGGCTCTTAGCATCTGCATTCAAGGGCAAGATTAGAGCAGGCAGGGTAGAGAGGCTTGCAACTGACATTCAGAATAACATTACAGCAAATAACTACCAATATAGGATGCTAAAGCCTTCTCCACTTCCCTCATTCATCACGTTTGACAATATAATAATTTTGCCTAACAGCTAGAAACCATTTCCAGCTAATATTATTTGTTATCTGCAGCAATAGCATTATACTAATATCCAGAGGGTCATGCAGCTGCCTTTTACAAGACATTGTATTCACATAATGCGTTTTCTGCTCCAAACCTTCATCTCAGTTTTATATGAAACAAAAAATAAATAAGAATTACATCGAGCAGAAGAACTTGCAGACTGTGAGCACCAGTTTTCCAGATGTAGCTGGGTATTTCTGAGCCAGGAGATGCAGTCTCTTTATGAATATGAACCCCCAAATCCTTCCCATACCCAATTTGTATGTCAGCCAGAACAACACTGCCTAATACTTTATTCTCCATCCAAGCAGCAAATTTTCTCACCTAATACTCATTATTGCCCTTAAATTACTCCAGTGCTCTCCATCTCGCCTTCAGGGATGTCAGCCCTCCTTCTCCAGCTCCTCCACATCCCAGCAGCTCAGACCACTCTCCTTCTTCAACAGAAACCTTGGAGGAAAACCATGATTTGATTTTTTTTTTCTCATTTCCAAATGAAAGCAAATCAGAAAATCAAAATAAAATATGTCCAGTTTTGCATCCATATAAAAATATATGTACCCCAAGGAGCTTATCAGTGCCCACATTCATTTGATGGTCTCCCCCTCCACCGTGAGAGCCCTCTCCCCCTTCACTTGCTGCTGCTTCTTCATGCCTGAGATGCCCTTCCCAAGTGGGTCATGAGCTTACATGTTGTGCAAATTATGTACACATGGATGCAAAGCAAAGCGAGACTGTTTCAAGTGCCATTATAATAATAGTTTAAAATGATATAAGAGTTTGTGTCATCTATTTTGCAATCAGAATTCTTCTACATAAAGTTCTTGTGAAAGCAGATATTCTTTTTCCATGGTTCTTTTATGCTTGCCATCGAACACAAGAACTTCAAAATACATTTGCTTTCATTATTTTTTGTTTTGTTTTGTTTGCTTTTACATGGCATGTAGTGAAAGCTTGCCTCACCTACCACAGTGCTCCACAGAGAAGGCACCCAAGGGTACCCTCACGCACCTCCTTCTCCCCCCCCCCAAAAGCACAATGCTCACCAGGGTCACTCAAAAGCCTCCAAAGAAACCCCTGAATGCCGCAAGCAACACCTCATCCCCCCCAGCTGATGTCCCCCCCTTCTCATCCATCAGGGCCAAGCTCTCCAGCTGAGCTCCTCCATAGCCAACAAGGAAAAAAGAGACATATTCAGGGGTAAGTAATCCTGCCTCTTGTATTTCTCCATGTGGGATGGTCTGCACCTGGAAATGTTTGCAGTCACCAGGGTGACTGGGCTGGACACTTCTCTCCGTAAAGCAGATCAGTTCTGGTCAGCTCACAAGGGATCTCGCTGCAGCATCACAGCAGGGAAATACAAAGCCGTGAGGTTTCCAGGGCTGCTTCTAGATTTAAGAGCCAGGGAAATCTGGGTTGGAAATGTCATAACATCTGCAGTGGAGCGATACACATTTTGGGTTGGGTTTTGGGGGTTTTTTTGGATAGAATAAAAGTAAAACTGCAGGTTGAGAAGTGGGTGTCCCTGCAGGCAGACCCTCAGTCATTCCCCCTCTCCACTGGGACACATCACAGCTGAAGTCCCTGAATCTGGAGAATGAACTCATCATTTCCTTGGTGGTTTAACACCATTTTTCATCGTTTGCACCAACAGTGCACCATTTGGTGACACGGAGATCTGTTTTTTTTCCCCTCTGCTTTTTGCATAGATTTTTCTGCTTTTGACTGCTTCCCTTCACTCCCGGAGAGCTACATGACATTTGCTGTGTATTTATCATGCTGGGAGAGTCTGAAAATAGTCGAGGGGGTGCGGGGGGGGAAGGGTTTTTTTGCACATAGAAGAAGAAGAGCCTTATGGCCCGAACCCCAGGGAGCCCAGGGAACAGCTGGGAAGCCACTCCCAAGTCAGGCTTTACTGCAGCTTCCCTGCTTAATGGCTTTCTTCACCATTTCTTCCTCGGAAAGCTGCACAGCTGCAAAGCCCTCCAGGAGCCAGGGGTCTTTCAGAGTCTGCCAGTGGTCATGAAACCCTTGGTCTTCCCCGCATGCCTCTGCTTTGAGATGTCTCCTTTCCCATGTCCTACGTTGGCGACCTGCACTTTCAGAGCAGGGATGTTGCTGTGTCTGGGATGAGATGGCTCCTCTGTCACCCGACCAGGCAAGGAGGGATCAAGAGGGATCCTCCTCCCTGCTCCTGCTGCTGAGAGCCTTCTCCTCGGTCCCTCTGCACCAGGCTGGTGGGAGCAGGGGAGACACCGTGCCCTGGAAGATGCTTTTCCCATGTGAGGCTTCTTCCTTGCACCAGGGCTGAGCTGAGCCCTGCGCACCCCAAGGGAAGGGAGCAGGAGAGGCAGATGTGCAGTGTCTCACCAGGAACCAAATCCTCCAGCTGTTGCTATTAGAAAGGATGGGGCTTGGGGAGGTCATTGCAAGGATCCTGTTTGGCCCCGCACATCTTTCTACGAGTCTTCAAGACAAGAAAAAGCAATAGCATCCTTCTGCCCTTGCAGCAAAGAAGGTGAATGGTGTCCTGGGCTGCATTAGAGAAAAGCATTGCCAGCAGGTCAGAGGGGACCCTTCCCCTCTGCTCAGCACCGGAGAGGCCACAGCTGGAGTGCTGTGTCCAGTGCTGAGCTCCCCAGTACAAGAGAGACATGGACATACTGGGGAAAGCCCAGAGAAGAGCCATGAAGATGCTGAAGGGACCGGAGCATCTCTGCTATGAGGAAAGGCTGAGAGAGCTGGGACTGCTCAGCCTGGAGAATGGAGAAGAGAAAGCTCAGGGGGATCTCCTCCACGTACATCAATACCTGCAGGGAGGGTGCCAAGAGGATGGGGTCAGGCTCTTCCCCGTGCTGCCCAGTGCCAGGACCAGAGGCCATGGGCACACACTGGAACACAGGAGGGTCCCTCTGAATATCAGGAAACACTTTTCCCTGTGAGGGTGACCGAGCACTGACACAGGTTGCCCAGGGAGGTGGTGGAGTCTCCATCCTTGGAGATACTCAAGAGTCACCTTGACATGGTCCTAGGCATGTGGCTTTAGGTGGCCCTCCTCAACCAGGGGGTTGGAACAGAGGACCTCCAGAGATCTCTTCCCACCTCAACCAGCCTGTGATTCTGTGATTTTGTAGCTGCTGGGGGAGATACTTGGTGTGGTTGCAATCCCACTGCATGCCATTGTCCATGCCAGGGAATTACTGCTCTGCAAAACTAAGTGAATCTTAATTCCTTGGGGGGGATTGAGCTTTGTGAGCAAGATATGGGCTTGTACTGTCTTTGTGACACTTTGTGCGCTTCTCAGCCCTTGGATTTGCTGTCCGTAACAGTCATTTTATCCGTTTGCCTCCAGGAACCTTCTGGCCTTCCCAATGTGTGTGTGCACAGATAATGGAATTAGGCTTTCTGGTCAAACCTGAATCGGGTAAGTCTCTGTGGTACTTTGTGCTTGGTTCTATTTAAAATGTGTTGGTGGTGTCATTCCTCTGCTTGATAAATGTGCTCGTGCTGGTTTGGCTTTGTAATCTGCTTTACGAATTAAAATGCAATATTCCTTTCGGTCATAGGCTGGAAAGGTGGAAATGCAAGGACACTGCCTTTGATGAAGCATGTTTCTTATTCACAGCACCATTTATGGTTTTAGGAGTAGCTGCCCAAATTACATGTAAGTTATACTCACTAACATTTATCAACTTCATTGCTAAGGAAGGAGGATGAAGGTGAATTTAAAACAACATCTAGGGAAAGCGCTGAAGCCCTTGCCATGCAAACCATTGGATTTTCTGACTGTGGGTCATTTGAACAAACTGGAAACTGCTGCTCTGTCTCCTCCTGCAGTGCACAGGACAGCCAGGAAAGGTCCACAGCGCACGCAGCGATCTGCTTCTGGTTTGAATAGGAATCTATGCATGTTCACACCCAAGAGAGATTTGAGCAACTGAGACTGGACACCCAGTTTCCCCACCCTCACCAGTGCCCCACCGCCTCTGGTGCCTCCTTACCTGCTGCCAGCCCTTTCCAGCTCCTGCACTGCACTGGGGTGGGCTGGCCAGGGCTCAGCCAGCCGCGTCCCCTGCAAGTCTGGAGAGGAGCAGGGATGGAGCAAAGCAGCAGCAAACATCACTGCTTTTCTAGCAACGGGACCCTCCTGCCTCTTGCTGGCAGTGGCAGCTCCACTGCTGGGCTGGAGCAAGGCGGGAGCAGCACATCCCCAGAGGATTTTTCTGCTTTGCTGATTATTTTCTACCTTTAAGGGGTTAAGAATCACTTGGAGATGAGCAGCCCCTTGCAGAAGGTTTTATTTTGTAGGGAAGGTGGGGGTTTCTGCCCCCACCAGGGAACCTCGGCGTGAGCCCAGTGCCTTGGGGCAAAGACGCTTTCTTACTTCATCACATGCACAAAGCTGCATTATTATTGTACCCAATTTATCAGCCTTTCTGTGGTGGATGAGACTAACTTATTTCATACCTCCTGGCTACCCTCACCAGTGTGTTCTCATCCTGGGAAGAGTCACTGCTGCTACCGCTTCTCACATCAGCCATTTCCTTTGATTCTTCCCCTGACATCTCTGTTTTGCTTAATTTAAGCTGTTTTGTTTTGCAGCTTAGCTAGCATTTCTATTTCGAAGACCTACAGAAGCCTGTCAACGTTACTCCATCCCCTCCAGCAGTCTCTGTACATGGTTGTTCCTCCTTTATGCTTGAATAGTCATTACTTTCTGTCTCTTACCCTTCTAAAAAATCCAAAAAAGGAACAAAGCTACTGTGGGTTAAAAGAAGACGTCTCCTGTAAATAAATACCTGGTTAATAGAGATGATATTCATAAGGGTGGAAATTAAAGGGGAGACAGCCAGGGACTGGTGTGAGTCCCACGTATTTTGTCATGCTTTTGCAAGGGAGAGAAAAGGAGTAAGCAGAGAAGTGGCAAAGTTTCCCATGATACAAATTATGAAGGGTAGTAAACATCATTTGGGAAGAGCCGCAGAGAAATTTTGCGATCCTGAATCACTGGGTGATGGAGAAGTCGCGTGTTGGTGCTGACGAATGCAGGGTAATGCACGTGGAGAAAGACAAACCGACATGCACTAATGAGTTGGAAATTAGGTGTTACCACTCGCAAAAGGTCACGAAGACAACTATGGTAGGTCTCTGAAAACAGCAACTCGGCACCATCAGCTGCCTCTGAAATGGAGCAGAATAATCATGAACACGGAGAAGCAAACAGAGCAAAAGCAAAAGTATCATTATCCCACACAGTGCCCTGAATCCTCAGATACTGCACCCAACGATTTTTATCTTGTCATCCACCTCAAAACAGATTATTTGTTGTTTCTCCTGCCACAAACACACCTGCAGAAGCTTTCCTCTGGCCCGGGCTGGCTCTGACCCTTCGTGTGTTGCTCCGATTTTGCTCCTGCAGTCTCACACCATGCTCATCATGCTTTGTGTCCTCTGCTGGGGATCACCGAAGGGCTCCCACAGGGCTGATCTCTCCCTGCATTTTTTGTCTTCCCTCTACATTTCAGTACATTGCCTATGCTTTGCAGCCATGCCCTCAAAGCCATTTCTTTAAGGACCCACCAGCCCTTAGCCGAGGAGTCACAGGCAACCGAGGTAGCTGGGAGCCTCCATCCCAGGGGAAGCCACAACATGCCTGGGTGACACGTCCCGGAGAAGAGCCTTGTGCCATGGGCAGGAGATGGGCTGAGCTTGGCCCTGACCCCCCCGGCCCAGCGCCGTGCCCCGGTGGGAAGGAGAGATGGCAAGCACGGGTGATGCAGCATTTTCTGTTTAAATGTTCCGATGGGAAGAAAGACAATTTCAGCATTAACGGACCCCTGATTTCTGGAATTCGGTTATGTGCTGCTGGAAAAGGCACAGGATGAGTGGTGAGTGGGGGGGGCTGGGTGCCAGTGGGAGGGCAGAGGAGTGGACCCAGGTGGTGGGACAGGACAGGGTGGGAGAGTACGGGTGGCAGTTGGAAGTGGGACTGGGGTGCTGGGAGGTGGCCAAACAGCCCAGGTGGCAGTTGGAGAAGGGATGGGTTGGGATGGGTTGGGATGGCATGGCATGGGTTGGTATGGCATGGCATGGCGTGGCGTGGCGTGGCATGGGATGGGATGACGTGGGGATGGGATTAGATGGGACGGGAAAGGATGGGTGGCAGTTGGAGGAGGGATGGCGTGGGGTGGCATGGCATGAGACGGGTGGCAGTTGGAGAAGGGAGGGGAGGGATGGCAGGTAGGAGGGGGTTGGGTGGGTGGGAGGTGGCAGATGGAGCCCAGGCGGCCGTTGGAAGACGGCAGGGCAGGGCTGGGTGACAGCGGGGTGAGGGGTTGGGGTAGGGGCAGGATGGGTCCGGGGGGGACAGGACATGGAGGCCCCCAGTGCCAGCTGGTGGTGCAGGAGTGGAGCTGGATGAGGGCAAGAGCAGGGGCTGGGGCTGGAGGGTCTGGTGGCAGTTGGGGGGGCCCAACAAGAGTCCGAGGGAGATGGGGAGTGGGGCCCGGTGACTGCTGGGAGGGGTGGGATGGGGCCACAACCAAGCGAAGTGGTGGGGATGGAAACAGGATAACACCCCCCCCAGGGTGGGCTGAGGCCAGGGGAGGTTGAGGTGAGGGCTGCTGCTGATGGAGCGTCCCCACAGGGCTGGACCGGTCTGGAGGGACGCAGGGATGGGGACGGGGGGCTGGCCACCCCCGAGGGGCGCGTGGGTCAGGGCACTGATCCTGCTCCTCTGCCCAGGTGAGGGGCAGGGAGACGGGAGGATGGAGCAGGGCTGGGGTACCCCAAAGGGCAGGGTGGAGGGGCACAGGGGGGGTGCGGGTGGGATGGGAAGCGGGCAGGGGGGTTTTGCATGGGGGGACATGGGATGGGGGACACGCACGGGGGGCTGTGGGTGGGGGACATGCACGGGAGGAGATGCGCTGGGGGACGCAGACATGGGGACACGTGTGGAGGGACATGGGGGACAACAGGGGGAGGGATGTGGGATGGGGGATGCAGGCTGGGGACAGGGGCTGGGGGACCTTGGTCGGGGGAAGGCAGAGGGGGGGACACAGGCTGGGGGGGTGCAGCCTGGGGCATATGGGTGAAGGATGGGGATGGGGGATGCGAGGGCAGGGATGAGGGTGGAGGATGCAGATCGGGAGACACGGGCAGGGGATGCAGGGTGGGGACAGGCATGGAGGGACACGGGCTGGGGAACGTGGGCTGGGGAGGCGAGCAGGGGCATGATGCACGCTGGGCTCAGCTTCTTGTAATTACTGAAGTCATCTCATTTTTCCCCTTTTTAAAAAATGTTCTCCGGAGTTTCTTGTATCCTAAGCTTCATTAGAAGCCAGCATTAACAGCAAAGAGCTGCTCAACCACCTCCTCTACACCTCTCATTGAAGACAGATGGACTCACAAAATTTAAACACACCAAATTTTTCAAACTTCCACTTAAAATCCTCCTTCTGCACTGCAGGGGTGGGAAATCCTTCATTGCCTGGTGTGATTAATGCCCTTTTTTCCCCTAAATGCAGAATTTCTTACAGGTTTCACTGAAGCATCGAGAATCATCTACTCCGAAGTTACAGTGCCCAGGCGGCTAGAGGCAAAGGATGGGACCTTCACAGAGGTCATTTGCTTTTTAGGAAATGCTGTTTCGACCATGGGTCTAGACCATGGCCTCTGCAGGGGCCACGGATGGGTGCCGAAGGGAGAATGGGGCAAGGGGACAGCTCCGGCTTCCCAGCCAAAATCAGCCTGTAAATAGTGTTTCCACTGTTGGATTAATTTGTAAAGTTAATCAGTGCCTTGGCCATTCCAGGGGGACACGTCCTATTTAATAACGGCAGAAGGAAACCACCACGTCGTCCATCTGACGCGGGCAAAGTAAGGCTCTTCCCCAGTTTTCCTTCCTCTGTTTATTTTTTGCACAGGGCCATTACAGGGAATTAATGGACCCACACTGAGGATTTTTGCTTTGGTCTTCAGAAATCTGATAGCCAAGGACATCCCGGTTTTCACATACAGTCCGGAAGGAGACCTGATAACCGAGTTTCCATATATTCAAGTAAGTTTAGGCATCTGTCAAGGATGCCTCAACAGCCAGAACTAAATGACCCTCCTCCTCCTCGCAGGCTCATTTGAATACACCAGTGGATCTAAGCAAGGGATGGCTTTCTGTTTCCAAAACAATTTGTTATTTTGACACTGTTTGTTTATAAAAAGGAAGGAAATCGTATAGAGACTGATAAAAACTAGAAAAACAATTTCAGATTGATCAGCACACTTGATTTCCCTTTCAAATTTTTCAAGTTTTTGAAATAATTTTACTCCATCAAAAGAAAAATCGAGAAATCACAAAATACCCCCCGGAAAAGTCATCATTATCCAGTGATGAGCTCTCAGGCTCCTGTTTTTTCCCTATTTATCTTCTATGCCTTCACTTTTGTTTTGCATGTGAAATACCCCTTTCAAAGTGGTAAAACCTGGATTTGGGGAGGTTTTTATATGTCCCGTTACTGATGCGGGGGTTTTTTGACCCGGGTGTGGGAGCTTTTCCCGCAGCCTGAAGCCACTTTCGCACCTTGCAGGACGACTGCTACTACAAGGGGTTTGTGGAAGGCTCCCCGGGATCCGTTGTCTCCCTCAGCACGTGCTTCGGGATCAGGTAGGGCTCTTCCCAGGGAAGAATGGGGGGCTCAGTATCAAATTAACTGGGATGGGCGTGTATCTCCCTTTTTAAAGCAGGTGTCCTCACTTCCACGTGCGATGCTTTCTGCTGCATCTCACTACTAAAATTCAAACCTTCAAACACAGCTGAGATTTTTTTTTAGCATTACAGATTTTACAGCCTCTCCAGTATAAATTTTAAAGGCAGATATTTTATAGAAAAACAGTTTTTAATGAAATTTTTGGCCAAACAATGTGCTTTATATTCTTCTGGCAGTCTGTAAGCAGGTAGGAGGTTTGACATGTCAAGAGAGTTCAAAGACTTACTTTAAAAGACAGTAAATTAAACAAGCACTTCTCGAGAAACTTTCCTCTTCAGGTGCACTCCATGTCTGGGATATGTTTATTTCTGATAGTGCAAGCTCTGAACATGAGACTGAAAGTGTACCTGTATGGGCATGACAGTCTCCAGCAAATCAGACTTCCCAAAACACTGTATTAAACTGGTGGTCACCCATAACCATCACCAACATCCCTCTTGAAGTCCTTTCTGTAGAACTTTTTTACTTTATAATATTAGTCAAACAGAAAGGAATGCCATCGTAACCTCTCCTCTGAAGATTAAGAGGATATTTAAATGAACCATGCACAGCTCAACAGTCCTCTTTTACATTATTCTTCTGCAATGTTATTGAACCCAAACCTTTGATCTTCTCCAGAAAATCAGTCCTGGGGAGCAGGAGCTGCTTTTTTTTTAAAGAGATTGTCCTAACTTTGAAAATGTTTAATTTTATTTTGAATTATTTTCACTGGCTTTGGTGGAAGGAAGTTATCCAGCCTTCCATGCAGCCATCCATGATTTATAGCATCCAGCCGCCCACACTCTGCACTGGTGTCAGACTCCCCACAGCAAGACTTAACTTCCTTCACAGCCTGGATGCAGGGGACTCGCAGGGTGGGAAACCGGCAATTTTTTCCCATTAAAAACCTTCTTGATAAATGCACTAGCACAACTGCCTTAGCAAAGTCTTCTGGGTTTCCAGCTCAGTGTTTGATGTTTTCCTATTGTGATACACAAACCAGTAATTATGAACATTTTAGGACTAAATAACTCAATCTCTGGCAAAACTAAGGCCCATTGAGCCTCTCTTATAAGACCAGGCATGACATTGAGTTTTGGTAGACCTACCTGCACCTTCTTTCTCAAACAAGCACCCCAGAAGGTCTCTGAATTAAGTGAGGTTTTTTTAGGATGCAAACTTACTAGCAGATGCAGCCTATTTAGCTGCAGTGTCTATGTGAGGATAAACAGATCTTAAAGACAGATGCTCCTTGGAAGACCCGTAGCACAGAGCTTTTATTGCCTTCTCACTTTCCTTTAATATATAGCATTTATCTGCAGCTTCTTTACTTCTTTCCAAAGCTGCACGATTGCTCTCTCAAGGCTCTCTTATGTATCCTAAACCTTGGGCATGACACTTCTTTTCCATAAAAGTTCTTTTAGGTGAGCTCCTTGTATCTTCTCAGGGGATCCCTACCCACAGGAGCAGTGGTATGCAAGAGCTAAATCTTTCCATATTCCCCCCCCCTTCAAACAAAAACCCCATAAAATATGGGTTGATCCCAATAGCCCTGAACCCCAGAGGCGGCTCCTGGAGCTTCTACCTGTTGGCGAGATGCACAGGGCTGCCCTGCCTCTCCAGTCATGCTATGATAAGCACCCTGCACCTTGTTTATTTTTGTATTTACTAAATAATTTAAGAAGTCATTTAGTTCACATCTCTTACCGACTCCTCTGTTGGAAAATTCGCAGTGGAGTTTTGCAAATTGGAGATTTGAGGTATGAAATCGAGCCCGTGGAGAACTGCTCAACGTTTCAACACCTCATTTACCGAAGGGCGTTGGAAGGTGGCTCACGTCAGCTATGCCAAGTGCCCGAAGAGCACAAGGACCACCTGCCTGAATTCGGAGAACCTGCCAACAGGAGTCATAAAATCCTTGTTATCGAAGTAAGGACTCCCCACCCACTTGTGTCGATGTTGCACATTCGTGTGTGTACATACAGGTTATGTTAAATGCTGGGAGTGATCCGACCATAGGGAAAATGCCTATTGCATTCATAAAAGCATGACAGGGGTTTCATGCAGTAAAGCATCTGCAGATCTGGAAGCAAACAGGTTTTCTGTATAGTGACAGTGAGCAAAGCACCCTCACATGGTATGGAAACCATACCTACAGCCATGCCTAAGCAGCACACTGTGAAATGAAGACCGCATTCCGTTTCTGAGGAGTGTTAGGTAGCACTTTGTCAGGTGCAGATCATCCTGCCCTGGGTTTGCTTCTCTCTTGAGATCCTTTCCCACTTGCCAGTTCATCTCACAAACCCTGAAAAAAATATTCAGGTCTTAAAAATGGGGGTTGAAATGAAAGTGGAAGTAGCAAACAAGAATTTTTTTAAGACGGCAATAAAGAGGGGAGTTGACATGTCTGTCAGCTCCAGAGGTAAAAGCAGCTGAAGGTTTCAATAAACAAATCTGAAATGATTAATTATTTTTAAAGACAGTTAGAGAACATTTCTAAATAAGCTGTGATCAGAAGCTATAGAAGCAATGATTTCAATCATTGCTGCCTTTCTATTATAGATAATCTATCGACAATCCAGTATTTTACTGCCTGACTCCAGAAAGGAAAGCGTAGATTCGTGGACCAGGTGTCTGCATCCAGAGTTCTTCCCTCCAGACCCTCTTTTGTAGGGCTGCCCAGGCAAAGAGCCTGGGAAGGACACAGCCTGGGGGGTGGGATGTGTTCCTGGGATGTGGGTGCTATCAACCCCTCTGACAACAGTCTTGAGCTCCATCTCACAGGGTCATAGGATGACCCAGGTTGGAAGGGACCTCAGGAGGTCTTCGGTTCAGCTTCCTCCTCCACGCAGGGTCAGCTCTGAGGTCAAACCAGGTTGCTCAGGGCTTTATCCAGTTGGATCTTGAAGACCTCCAAGGATGGAGACTGCACAACCCCTCTGGGCAACTTCCTGCAATGCTTGAATCATCTTCCTTATTAATGGGTCAGGAATAGATGCTCTGGGGTTGTAATTCGTCTTTTGTAGAGAAACCTTTGAACACCTCTCCGTGCTCTGTCTGTGCTGCCTCTCCCTTACCTCCAGAGGGACCTGGAGGTGCAAGTCCTTGGGGCCGTGGCTGGGTCCCTCTCCCCACAGTCATTTTTGCTGAAGTCCTGTGAGCACCGAGTAAGGGGGAAGGTTACATCACCTGTCTTACTCCTGCTCCTGCACCCTATTTGTTTGCCTTTCTTTTCCCTCATTGGGCAGCAGAATAATTCGAGTCTCATCACTGTTCATCGTGCCTCTCTGATGGAGTTGTCCGCAAATCTGCCAGCACGCCGTGTTAACCGCAGGCTGCTGGGATTGATGTTGAACAGTTTCTGTTCTGGGTCTGACTCCCTTGGGACTTCATTTAATGCATCTTTACATCTAGGCAATAAAGATCAACAATTTCTCCCTCTGTGTCTTTAGTTAGTATTCACCTTATGGTAAGAAAATCTAAACTCTACTCCCCAGTTTGCTCAAATTATACACACAAAAAAAGCTTTAGCTATGCCAAAATGCACACATCTGTTGGTTCTTTTCTGTTCAGAAACAGTTTCCATGTTTTCAAAGGAAATTAGTTTGTTCTGACATCATTTGATATTGGATATTACTGATGCAGTTGTTATCAGAAACACCTTGGTTAGAAAAAATAGTTTATTTGCTTTGATTTGTGAAAGCTTTTAGAGCTTGTGAGGACTTTTGTCATTGCTGTTGCTGCTTTCAAAAGAACTGAGATAAAGTGTTATTTTTGTACCTACGAGTGCAGATTATTTATAGCGACAGCCTGGCCTATGCCAGCGTACTGTGACTGCATTCACTGAAAGAAATAAAGAGTGACATTCAGAGATGCTGCCTTCTGATAATAATATGAAGCATTTAGATGAAAGAATTACTTATCAGCTCCCATGGTGGAAATATTGTTTTATAAATTGCTACAATTTCACTGAATTTACTGAGAACCTGCCAGGGAAAGAGGGTAATTTAGAATAATAATAAAGTGGTATTTGTTCACCAGAGAGGAGAGATGAGTCCCCGTGCTTAAAATGACTTAAGCAATAGCATTTTTTTAGCCATGCATACTTCTGCAACAGCTAAACCATTTAGAAAGTTGTCTTTCTCAGAGATAGAGACTCGTCCTCCTCTCTTCTACCACCAAAACTCCTGGGAACGACTCAAGAGAAAAGCTAACGTGTCTTCCTCACCCCCACCTCAGCCAATGCCAAAGCTACCAGCCAGGTTGTTGTAGGGTCAGCTTCTTTTAATCCTCGCCACTTCACCAAACCTGCAGATCTTGCGTGCCCTCACAGTCTCGCTGTGCGCTCACTCCATCAGAGATGGGACATTGCTGCCAATGAGCAATACCTGCTGCGAGGAGAAGAATAACCCCCCAGATTACCCATCAACCAATTGCTACCAGCAATTAATGTGCTGGATGTACATAGAAGAAGTCAATGAGCTCTACCCAGCCCAAGACTGAGTGCATCCCACCTAGGGCAGATTTTCTTCCACCTATGGAGCTGCCCTGGCACAAGTAAACATGCAAAGGGCACAATACCAAAAACCTTATTTCCAGAGGCTGATGGATCCCAGGCACGGTACACGGTGCCTCTCACTGCCTGGGTCTATCAGTGGGCACGCTCCCATTTGCTGTATTACGCAGGTGTGCTGGGCAAAATGAAGAAAAACTAAGTAAGAGTTCTTTTCGTGGTTTTCATATGGCTTGAACAACTTCACTTCAGGACCAGTTTTTATCTGCAATTATCTGTTCGCCCTCCTGGTTTCTAGCATTGAGCTGCTTGATGCAGGCAGCTCGTGTTGCCCCACTCAATTCTCCCTTTGACACAGCTTTTGTGGTGCCAAATCTAAGGATTAAAAAATGGTCTGAGCATGTGCAAAAGTCTGCAGCTCATAGTGAGCTGATTTAACATGAGCAATGCCAGGTAATCCCCCTCCTACCAAGAAAACCCGACCTACAACTGTGTTCTGTCTCTGAATCTCTCTGCTCTCACCCTGATTACTCGTTATGCTCATTAATCCTTCTCTAAAGCATAATTGCTCTGTGTTCTTGTACTTAAGGGAAATTCTGGATTACCTTGAGTAACACCACTTTGGTTTTTTACAATGTAGTGTAAGCTTTAAAGCTCCTGAACATATCTCAATAACCACAGTGTCATTTGTTCACTACCAGGAGGTTCCTGGTCTTCAGATCCTGCCTGTGCCCACCAGATACTTGGAGCTGGCTCTGGTCACAAACAAAGAGCTGGTAAGCATCAGAAATTATCGCCATGCTACGGCCGTCGTGTTATATTGGAGGGAATCCTTGGCATTCAGCATTGTAACGTAGCCCTTCTCTCCTTTCAGTTTAAAGTTAAGAACTACAATGAAACCCTGATGCTACATCTGTTCATTTCCATAAGCAACCTCCTGAACACAGTGAGTTTTAATGACGTGGTAATTACAACTGCCGTTCTGCTCCGTCCGCTGGCTGTCTAACCCGCTACCCTGGGAAAGACATGAATGATCTGTGCCTGACTGCAGCTACTCTACCAGGATCCGATGTGTTCCTCAATGCTATAAAACCCACCTCAACTCTTAAGAAGTTGCTTCAAATATGAGTGAAGCCCGTTTAAAAATAATTTTGAAATCATCCCTATAAAATGGTTGACTTGGAATAGGCATTATTATTACTAAATGCTTTCTGGTAGCTTATTACGACCTCCCTTTCTCTCCTTTATGATCATCCCCCTTACGAGCCTCTTCTTGCTCTGAACCCTCCAAAACAGCACAAGAGTTTTCCTCTTCTGCTCTGTGAACACACCAACAAGGAGCCAGTGCATCAGCCACGAGCTCAGCCATAAGCACTCAAAAATGAGCTACACAGAAAGCTCCATTAAATTAATACAATGCACAAAAATAAACGGCATGCTCAGCTCTTTCAGCTTTAGCAAGAAACTGCTTCTTGCACGAATAGAACGCGGAGGCAGGCGCAGCGCCCAGGGTCGCTGCACGCCCCGTGGGCTGCAGGGGATGCAAACCCTCGCCGTCTTCCAGGTGTACAAGCGCATGAAGCTGCAGATCGTCATCAGCGCGGTGGAGATGTGGACCAGGACGGACCAGGTGACGGCCGCCCACAGCCTGGCCCAGACGCTGCAGGTTTTTGCCGCGTGGTGTCAGAGGGATGCCGTCGGTCGCATTAATTATGACCATATCCAGTTACTGCTGTAAGAGTCCTGCGTTTTAATCACTCAGCTCACGTGCCGGCTGTGGGGAGATAAGCAGGGAGCAAGAAAATTTTCATCTCTTTCTTCTCCTAATTTTTACGTATATATGCTGATAAGTCTTTTGTCCTGGTGATATCTCGTGGAAAAAAATGTAAGAGCTTAATCAGTTCATGTACTAATCAGCACATATTTGTCATGTAAATTGGTACAAGAATTCTCTTTTCCCTTTCACTGTCCTCTTTTATATTTTTCCACACACATACACACACAGAGCATACAGCTTATTTCCAATTTTGATACAGTTGTCTGTAACTGAATTACTTCAATCTCATTTTTAGTTTTTACTTAGTTTTATATATACAAGCCACTCATTTTTTAGATAGAATAATTCGTTGTTATATGGTTTACAACTCAATATTTCAGTTAAACCTTTTTGCTAGGACAAGGGAGTTAGATCTCAAACTGCAAGATGTTTAATCACTTATTTCACTCATTTGCTTTTTAAGACCTAGCACCTTGTTTCTGTTTTGTCTGGTCCTTTTTCCTTTATTTTGGGGGAAAGAAACCTTCAACATATTATATCACCAAATCATTTAAAAATAATTTTGAATAATTATTTTTTATTGAAATAGCCTATAGGCCACTCTTCCCTTTAAAGTAGGGAGGATGCCAATGAGTTTATAAACCGTGGCCCTGCCTCCTTAGCATGATGCACTGCTGGTGCTTGCACACCTCATCTGTGGGTACCAGCCCAGCTGCATACAGGCCTCCCATAGGAGAAATGGGTGATGCTGGGCTTTTCTTCAAGAAAGGAGCCCCTCATTACCCGAAACCGTTATTTTCCAGCTGTAATTCAGGCGATGCATCCCATTATTGACACAAAGTGGTTCTGCATGTCTTTAATGATCAAACTTTCCCGCTGCAGTGGCCAGCACTACAAGGAACGGGGATTTGCCTGGAAGGGGACAATGTGCCAGACGAACTCCATGGGTGTCATCTCGGTAAGGGGAGACCTCACGGGTTTGCACTGAAAGGAAAAATAAACCTTTCATATTCACAGTGAACCTTGGGAGTTAATTCTACATAACTCCTGGGCTCAGGCTTTTACCAATTAGCAGGTAACACCTAAACTGGGCATCTAAAGGAGTTGATGTTGGTCTTGGCTTTGCCATTTCTTAAAGATGATGAAGATGGTGAAGGAACAATTCTCCAGCGCTTCCCCAGACCAACTCTTTAGGGGTCCTTTGGTTTCCCTAATTGGTTGTTTGCCAGTGCAAGTCCCTAGCGAGCACAAATTGCACAATTACTGAGCAAAACATTGGAAGTCTGGATTTGAATTTCTCCACATCAACATACACTGACTTGAGAAAATGTGGACCTGTGGTTTTTCTTCCTGCCTGCAGTTCCCTGGCCACGACACCATCAGCGACATGATGATGCTTGCCCACGAGATAGGCCACAGTTTAGGCTTCAGCCATGATGATGCAAAACAATTTCACAACAAATTTTGCAATTGCAACTGCACCCACAGAGGATGCATCATGCGAACATCCCCAGGGTAAGTGAAGCTTGGCTTTCCCTACATCACCGAGGGTGAGATTTGGGTCATTGCCTTCAGCTGTCCACCTCTGAGCAAACGCTGTGTTTCTGTAGGGGGGGGCGTATGCCCATTCCTCCACAGCATCTTTTAATCTTCCGGCTCAACTTGGCAGAGGAATGGGAGTCTAAGCTGCCCCTGCTTTGTGCAGGTGGTTGGACTAGGGACTTCCAGAGGTACCTTCCAACCTAAATTATGATGTGTTATCAAGTGAAAATACTTATTTAGATAAGACAAGAGACACCAGTTCTCCCTGAGACACAAATCCACAGAAAACTTGGCTTCCTTGGATCCACTGGCCACAGAATATTTATTTTCCATCTGCTTTCTCCAAGCGCTGCTTGGTTTTGGCTTCCTCATAGCAGGAGCTGCTCCTCACACCTGCTCTCTCAATGTAGGATCATCATGAAGAAAAAGAATTCCACTAATTAACTAATGTCTCCTGAAACCTGTGAAAAATATTTGGTAGACATCAGCTTCTGTTGTTTTAGCATCAAAGGAACCATATGATATTGCAGGAGCATCCTTGCATTGGTCAGCTCCATGTACTGCTGATAATACAATGTCTTTAAAAAAGACTCATTCCTCTTAGCTCTAGAGGTCTGCCCAACACACAGTGGACTTCAGCAGGCAGTGAAGGTTTCTTCATTGCAGATTGGTTTGCTTCCAAGTCCTAAGATCCTTTTCTTGGCGTGAAGAAGTCTTCATCTCTGTTTCATTCTCTGCAACGCACATACTGCAGCAAAGAGAAAGACACAGGCTCCATGCTTCATATTAGACCCTTATCTTTACCAGAGACCAGCTAAGCCTCCCTGAAGACATTAAGGATTTGAGAAACTGAAGTCTCCTAGTAGATTTGTCTGTTCCTCCAATAACATTAGGATTGAAACAGCCATTTTGGTGGGGTCACCAGCAGTCCTGCTTCACCCTGTGATGTCCCTCCCATCCCGTCCACCTGGAAGTCACCTCTATGGTGACCTCAAGGGGACCGAGGACCCAGCACACAAGGGCTGGGGTGAGAACCTCAGCAAGTCAGAGCACCATGTTTCATGGCTCTTTGATCCTTCAGCTTTTGCTGCCATCCATTCCTCATTATCCTAACGTACTCATTAAATTTATCTGTTTCCAAACCTCTCACTTTAGCCAATAGTTCTTCCAGAATTCCTAAACAGCGATTAATCAACATATTCAGTTGAGTTGTTTCCAATTTGGCCACAGTAATTTCCATGCCCATATTTACACATGAAAAAAGGAGAGAAAAAAGACTTATTCCCACTAAAACTGTCCATGTTCCTCTTTGCTAGTTAATCTATTTGTTCTTTAAGTCCATCAATTCATTTATATATATAGTATGATCATATATAATTTTTTTTCTTACAGATCTTGCTTGGCATTCAGTAATTGCACTATGGGAGAATATTACGATGAAGTAATAAGAAAAAATCTACCTTGTCTACTCAACATACCATCTTTAAAACCATTTCTTCTTGAACTCTGTGGCAATGGTGTCTTGGAAAAAGAGGAAGAATGTGATTGTGGCAGTGACGAGGTTAGCAACTAAAAATTTCACTGCAATCTACGTGTTAGAGTAGTGTTCATAAAATTGTGGTGGTTTTGCAACTATGAAAGCTCACTGACTCATGGGAAGAACTGGTCTTTGAAGTGTTACACATTCAAATGAGCCCACTGGCTTCCACTTCTGTGAATTCCCTTGAAGTGGGGGTTTTCCCAAATATGGCTTTATTTGTGGGCAAAATATGCATGATTTGTGTAAACATATGCAGAGCATATCTAGAGGTAAATTCAGGGTTTTTTTCCATGACTATGGAGGGACCTTTTGTGGCAGACTCTGTGCAGAGCTAACGGTGAACTCTGTCTGCAAATGTCTGATAAGGAGTCACACTGCTAAGACAGAGACAAGACCTCTCCATACCTTGTCCAGATGGAAAGGTGTTTTCCTTCTGGTTGTACTAATGTTCCTAAAAATGAGGGGTCTGAAGAAAACAGAAGTGTCTGAGCAGTGCTGCAAACAAAGTGGAGACTCTTCAGAAGGGACATGTCTTTGCCTCCAAGACGCTCTATATACAAGCAAGTTATGAGCACTTGCATCTTCTTGTCTGTAAAATGAGAGTTTTTCTATTTCTGTTCTTTCTTATATTTACCCTGAAGTCCATGAAGGAAGTGCTTTTCTGAAGCACTTGCCTGTTGGTATCTTTGCAGCTCTCATGCCAGGATCCATGCAGTTGTGACACGTCGGAAAGTTTGAGTTTTCCAGTGGAAACTCTCATTTGCGTTTTGTGTAATCATTATTTGTACGAAGCTTCTGTAGCTTTGTCAAAACTCGGCCGTTGCACTGACGTCTCCCACACAGAGCAGTTTGCATGTGTATTATATCCAGGCTTGGGTTGAACATCATGCACCTTGCTGGTAAAGAGGGTTCACCTACTTTAAGAAATTATGCTAGGAAAAACCAAATCCTACCACCTACAGCCCCCAGAACCTTGCACTCTCCAACCACTCGTCCCAGACCTCTTCTCCTCAATCAGGCACAGGGCTCAGCCATACAAGTGCCCTGACCAGGAGACCCTTTTTATCACCCTCTTTTATCCCCCCTCTTTTCAATTTTCCCACACTTGTTCCTCCCCAATCCACCTTAATCTCTCCCTGCCTTTGGTCCTTCCCCTCACCATCCCCAACAAAGCTTTGCACATCCCCACGTTTGCCCTAAAACATCCCACAATAAGTTTTACGCAATCCTACATTCCCTCTCAAATACCACATTATAAATTTGGGTCCTCTTCAGGAGAACCAAGAAAATCTTGTTTTCCATCAGCGACCCGAGAGCTCTGGTCTTTGCTAATGTTCCTATTATCTCCTCTTCATCAGCATTGTGTGATCAATTAATTCCTGTTCCTGTCTCCTTTCCTTGTTTTTATGCTAAAAAACCATTACCCAGCTCTCCTTCCAAAGCAGATACCCTTACATCCCAGGTATTCTTAAAATTTGGGTAATTAATTGTGTTTATGTGCCAGAGTTGAGAAATCCATCAGCTCTAGCACCTTGAATGGTTTGGGATCGGGAATTTCAACTTTTAAGGAAATAGTGGATCATTGCTGAAAGAGTTGAAAAAGGGAAGGAAAGTACAAAAGAAGGAAAAAAAGGATAGAAAGGGAGACTAATATCTCCCGTTGTGCTCAGAAGGGTTTCCAAGTACTTCGGAAACATTAATGGGCCTATTCTTAGAGCACCCCTGTGAAGCAGGTAGGTTGGCTGATTAACAGAGGAGACGAGATGGAAGCACTAGTGTTTAAAGAAAAATGTGAATTGTTTTAAAAGTGTCTACACAAGGCATAGTTCCCCTTGACACAGAACTCCAGAATGTCCAGAGTCTGAGGAGCAGCAGAAAACAGCAGAGTTTTTTTTCCCTTTATTTCCTTTAATTCTGTGTCTCTTAAGCTAGAGAAGCTGATCCAAATAAAAAAAACCTCTTAACACTGAGACGGTGCAACATCATTTACTTCCAGGCATGCCTCCAAGAAGGATGCTGCTTCTCCTCCAGCTGCTTGCTCACACCAGGGGCTTCTTGTTACAGAGGTGAATGCTGTCACAAATGTCAGGTAAGTCACAACAGCAACGACTGCTATTGGCTTTGTAATCTAGGGCAAACTAATGATTTAATTGTTCTTCAGAGCTGTTGGTGAGGTGCTATAGTGTTTATTTCCTGTATTTCTCAGTATATTTGGTCTGAAAATATCCATAAACTTGATTGGAAACTGCTCATGCTGAGGTAGAAAACAAATAGTTTAGATACACTGAACTTATGTCGGACAAAAACCATCAGCAGGAGCAGCAAAGCGAGGGTGTAAGGACAGGACCAACTAACCCAACACAAGCATCGGTGTCATGGACCAAACATCCAACGATCACAAGTCTGGCTGAAAGGAAAGAGATTTTAAAACCTCATTTACATTCCTGCTGATTTTGAGCTTTTAGGGAAAATCCAGCAACACTATTTGTGGAGGCATTTCAGATTCAACCTGAAATGCACAAATAAAACCACGAGTTTCTCTGCTGGAATATCAGTGATCACCATTTGCAATGTCTCAATTTCCATAGGACAGCAAGGACTTTAGTCCCTTATACCTTCCTCCAGTCCTTATTCTGTCTGACTTTTTGCAAATTCAAGTTGCTGTTCTTCATCTTACACTTTTGGGGCATTCCCTAAGATTTTGCCACATGGGTTTCAGTAATTTTGGCCAGCCACTCCAGAAAAAAAAAAAAATCCATTCAAAACTCATTTTCTGGGCTTTTCTTTACAGTTTCAGCCAGCAGGAAAAATCTGCAGAGAAGATAGGAGCACATGTGATCTCCCCGAGTACTGCAATGGCTCTTCAGGGAGCTGCCCCATGGATGTATTTAAGGAAGATGGAACCCTATGTGGTGACAACGACCGCTGCTACGATGGACACTGCCACAGCCACGAGGCACAATGCAAAGCTTTATTTGGCAGAGGCAAGATACCTCATCCAAGGAACAGCCAGATCATCTCATATGGAATTAGCCCTCACCTTCAGATAACACTTTGTCTCATGTCTCCTCCCCCTTCCCTGCCCTCTGCTTTAAAAAAGTCTGTTTTTTCCACAGTCACTGAAGATTCGCTGTTTACTCTTTGTAAGGCAGGCAGGCTTCAATAGACGGGCCAGTTACTTAAGAATATAAGTACTTGCATAAAAAATACTAAAGAATACTTCTTAAATACCCCATGATTTTATAACAACAGCTATATAACTACACATATATATATATCTATGTGTATATAAAACATAGTATTGGACTTGATGATCTTAAGGGTCTTTTCCAACCTAAATGATTCGATGATTCTATATATTTATAGTAGTTAGGGTAACAGAAAAGGGGTTTTCTCTGGCAGTGGTTGTTGCAGCGCTGTTTAGGAACATCCCATGCCCGTTGTGCAATGGGAACAGCAGACGTGGCCACCCTGACCCATTTGCCAGTAGAGGGTCCCAGAAACAAAGACGTGCTGGAGACAGTCGTTGAGATCACTTTTATGCCTTTGAAAGCAACCCAAACCTATAATTCATGCATCTAAATTTCCCCCAGTTCAAACTTGAAGCATGCATGTGATTTTTTTGAATACCCACCTACATCCTCTTTCAGATTATTTCAGTTCTGTAGGAAGTAACCAAGCTTCCCCAGTGCATGTGTCCTGAAGCTGCAGCAGAGCAGATCTGTTCTGCACTCCCTTGTTAGTGATAGCAGTGATGCCCATCATGATCTGAGACCTAGGTTTCTTTATGAACATATGAAAGTCTTCTGCAAGTATGGCCACAGTTCCTCTGTGATCTACCACATTTATGAGAAGTTTGGAGTCTCTGGGAACCCCTGCACATGAAGACAGTAGCATTTCTCATGAAAGGCATTGCTGGGAAAGGCAGGGATATTGATCAGGCAGAATATTTTTGTCATCATTTCGACGTGGGGCACCAAAGGAATTGTCACGCGAGTATTTACATGGTGCTAACATGGCCAACAGTGATCTCAGCCACCTCTGCAGGACAGCTGGGAAGTCTGGCGGTTGGTCTTACTTTGAGAACATTTTGGATGCTTGAAAACTTGTAAAAATGCCTGATGGGAGTCCTGCATTGACCACAGGCTCTCCCTCTTTTCCCTCAGTGGTCTGTTACTCTTATACAACACTTTGTGAATATAAAAATGTTCTGAAAAAACTGGGAGTCCCCTGGGTTAGAAATGGTTTTGCTTTACTGAAATCCAGATCTCTGAGCTGTTTCTGACATCTAACAGAAATTAGTGTTGCTAATACTGAATATAATGGTGGTGATTCTGGTTTCATGATAAATGTAAGATACATTAACCTGTGTCACCCAGCAAGTTAGAATTAAAGAAAAAATTAGGTTTGGGAAAGATTTTAGGCTTTAGATCCAATTTTATGCTCCATGTTGTTCTGGATAAATGACCATAGTCCATTCTGATCATTGGTTGATCTCTTGGTGGCAAATCTGTTCATTTAGCCACTTTAGTCTCACATTGATTATTTTGGTCCAAAAGAGGACCAGAACCAAAAGGTGGAGGGAAAAAAAAATGCCCATAAAACATGGCAGGTCAAATGCAAGCTGTGGTTGACTGGAACTTCATTTCAGAAAAAACCACAAATATCATCTGGAGGGATTATGGGGGTGCAGATAGTCCCTGCCTCTCCGTGAACGTCTCCTTTTGCTCTCTCACTCTGCAGCCGCCCACCGTGCCCCGCTGAGCTGCTTTAGGGAAGTGAATGTTCGAGGCGACCGGTGTGGGAACTGTGGCTGGAACGGGACATACTACACTAAATGCCTGGAAGAGTAAGTGCTGTTTACTGGTGGTTACTGGTGTTCCACTCCTGCCAGTAGCCAGGCAGGACTGGGACACCACTCTTGTGCGTTGTTATAGAAGGCATACAAACAGAGCACTGCTTCTAAGGGGTTTTCAACTTGAATTTTTTTTTGTTGGGATTAAGCACAAGAGAGGCGAAAGCAAAAACGGTGTTGGGAAAAGGAGTGCGGCTTTTTTGTATGACCTGGAGGCTCTGCTAGGCTTTTCTGGTTGGTTTTCATAGGTGAAGGCGTGATGTACAAGCATTGCCGAGAGCCTACCTGTATAACAGTCAAAGTAAGGGAAAAAAGCACATGGCAATAGGAGGAATTTGAGGCAGCGTTTCTTCGGGTTGGGTTCTTCTTGCACTTTCAACCCAGAAAGTTAAGTGAGGACGGTCTTCTTTTTACAGGAACTTACAGATTTTTCTTCTTTGCTTGTCCAGAACAGCCTTAAATCTTATCTCCCAGCATGAATGGAAGTTCAGCACGTGATACTTTCCAGCTTTCCCACAGTAAGGGGTCATCCCATCACCAGGCGAGGGCTGAGTTTTCCTGTCCAGTTTGATAACGGGCTCTCTAACCCTTTTTCTCCTTTAGCATGAATTCTTTTCATGTTGCTGTCATGCGCAGCAGTCACCAGTCAGTACGTCTTGAAAAACATGCCTAGATGAGACATTGTTGTAGAGTGCTGTCCCTTAACCTTTGAACTCATCACTCTCCGAGCCCTCCTCTGTGCTCCTGCCCTGAGAGCAGGACCTGCTGAGAATGACCCACATCTGAGTGTGGATACGGACAATCATTCAAAAGGAAGGAGATTGTTTACCGGGACCATCCCTACGCATATTAACATTCACTCAAAAATATGCAGTTGCTAGTACCTAAACTTCATGCTTGCACTTTGGCAGTTCACCAAGGAGGGGGACATTGCTGTCATTAGAGGAAATACTAGGTTGCAAATTCACAACTTGAGTTTATTTCCTATTTTCCTACTGAGCACTACACAGGCAGCACCTGAGCTTCACTGTTGCCATCTCTGGGCACAGAGAGAGTTTCTGAATGACTACACTCAATTCTTCCTGGCATAAACAGCAGTATTTCTCATACAGTATATAAAATGGGCAAAACACATGAAAAGTGAGGGTCAAATAGTCAAATGGAAGTAGCTCTGCAGCTTCTGGAGAGATACACCAAACGGCTGTGCCTATGTGCACTAATACTAACAGGCATAAAAAGAGTCCATGTCAATACTAGTTAAATGTCTTAACCTCAGAAAAGGGGTGGTTGGATGCAAACTGCCTAAAAGGATTGATCCCGGACAGTGGGAACCTCTGACCATGCCCAGGGTTGTTCCCAATGTCCCAGCACCACGGATCACCACATCTTCAGATGTCTCCATAGACCTTGCAGCAGGCTGTTTGTCTATCCCAGGAATGTCCTGTGTGGAAGAGTGCAGTGTGCTAACATTAAAAGAGTACCAGTCAGGCAAGACGGCGAGACCGTGGTTCAGACTACCATGAACGATCAGCTCTGCTGGGGACTCGAGTTTCACCTGGCTCCAGACACTCCTGACGAGGGATCCGTGAAGGACGGCACATCGTGCGGTAGAAACAAGGTACTCTTAGTGAGCTAGGAGGAGATATGAATAGTACAGGACAGAGATTAAATGGAAGGATTTTGTTCCTAAAGGAGATGTGCTTGATCTCTGACATAAACCCCATAGTGCCTTCTGTTAAAGCCTCCTTTAGCAGCTGAAAAATAGCAACATATTGTATTGGGGTTTTGGAGGGGGGGTGGTTTACCTCAGACTGAGTGGCTAACACAATAGCTGGTATTTTTTTCTATTAGAAGGGAAAAGAAATAGATTGTACTCTTCTTTTGAAGCTATTAATCAAAGTTAACGTTTATTTGTTGTACATACAGAAGAATTTGAAGTGTTTTTCCAAGAATAGGACTCACTTCTTCCCTTTGACCCACACAGATAGACCAAACTCCTGCCAAGCTGATGACACACTAAAGGATGAGTTTCCTGCTATTACATGGCAGGGAAAATATTTCTAAGAAAAACAGAGGTGCTGAGTTCCACCAAAAGGGAAGGAGCTGCTCAGTGTTGGCTTTGGTAGAGTTCTCCTTTCAGGAGACATGGGTTTCACATCACCAAATGCAAACATTAATTCCAAAAATAACTAATTTGCAAGGCAAAAAGTTGAAAACATACCTTCTTCATTCTCCTTCTGCACAGAGGAGATGTGTTTGTGTCTCCTAGAGCTAGGAAAATGCTCCAACTTATTCACTGCACAAACAAAACATCTTCTGGAGTTCCAAGGTCTTGTTCACGTCATGGACTGGATAGGACAAGACCAGAGTTCCTGAGCCATAAAGTGCCAGGAGCTGGAGAGCATGCTGGGGAAATAGTGTTGCATTTATGTACAGAGATCAGGATGGTTGTGCAGGGTCAGTCCAAGAGTCCATCCAGCCCAGAATCCTCCACCAGTTGTGAGCAGGTACCTAGGGAAAGGTATGAGCGGAGCAGGCACATACGGTACTTCCTACTAATACTGGCACTACCTTCAATTATTTTCAGCTCTTAAGTACTCAGTTCCTGAGGTAGAAGTGGGTTTTGTGCATTTTGTAACCCTCAAGGGTTTGTTCAGTCTCCTCTTTGGTTTGCCTTGAACCCAGAACTCGAGATCTTCATTTTATGCTCCCCTAGTGCTTGTTTGGAGAAAGAAAATTAAATGAAACTTTTCATGACTGAAAAGACTTGGCCTGCTATTCTCACTACTTTTATCCCTATTCACCAGTCAGTGCCCTTTCCTAGTATCTGTCATTTTATCATTTCACTAATATAAATCTGCCTCTTTCTGCAGATATGTATGAACAGGACATGTGTCAACGCGGCTTTTCTCAACAGTGATTGTAGGGAGAAAAAATGCAATGGCAGAGGGGTAAGTAGAAAACTTCTAAGTATCCTTTGAACAGTAGAGTATATGAAGCGTAAATTTGTCTCTCAAAAGGAGCATTAGAAGTCCAGAATCATTCCTGGTTCGGCAGCACAGAGATTATTTTGGTTCTCACCCATGACTCTCCTCCCAGATTCTGCTCTGGCCCTCCACAGCTCTTCATAGCAGTGTTGTTGGTTACTTTACCATTCTTCTTATTTGTTCCGTCAAATATTTTGAAAACCAACTTCCTCATCATAACACTTCATCCTTCATCGCACCTGCCAGTGCTACTGAATTTAAATGAGGTGGAGTTGGAGAGATCTTCTAAAAAATGCATGCTCAGTTCTGTAACTTCGCTTTCTTTACAAATACTACAGAAATGGCAGATTTTGTACAATATTGGCTGCACTTATAAAACCTACATTCCAGACATTAATACTGGCAGAATTATTTCACATGTGGACTTTTTTTATGACATCACTTCCAAGGTACCTGCCCCTTTCCAGACAGATATTATTGTAGATGAGCAGAAGATCTGTCTGGGTGTTAATGTGGATGCAAAGGGAGAACATTAGGAAGATTTGCCATCATCTGTCTTTTATCTGTAGTATTGCCAAGGACCAGTAAGAAGTTACTGGCAGTCTGTCAACCTGTAATTGGAAGGGTCTGAGGTCTGGTTTTCTTCTGCTCTGTCACCAGCTGCAGGTGGCCGAGTCCTTCAGAAGTTATGTTCTTGGCAACACTGGTCTCAAAGTAGTTGGAATAACCATGTCGTTGTCCTGTCTTCAGAGAGAAAGGTTATAACCCAAAAAATGCACGCTTTTTTCTTGGGAAGCCATTCTCCAAACTAAACAGGCATCCTTGAAAATTAATAATTACTGCTCTATGTGGTTTGGGCTGCATAAATGAGTGAAGAAAGCTAGCCTCAACCCTGTCTCCCCAGAAGAGAGAAAATGTTACTCAAAGCGGAGCCGCTATATTTGGGTGGGAAACTGTCACTACCTACACGGGCGTGCAAATTTGAGATGCGGGGGAGCGGAGCTATGGGTCCATACTACCAAGCAGTAACACAAACCTAGACTAACAACATACAATAGGAAATCAGCCGACGAGCATCTAAAGAGCATCAACTCAGTGCGTGCCACTGACACAGGCTGACCGCAGACCCACATTGCGGCATGACCCAAAATCAGGGCAGTAGTCCCAGGGGAGCTCTTCCCTCTGCTCCTGGTCGACAGTGAGGATACTCAGGCTGCTTGGCAGCCCTCGCTGCACCCCATGAGAGGTTCAGCTGTGAGGGACTGTGAGTGAGAACCGAGGAACGCAGGAGCTGAGTAATCCAGCCTGGACGGGACAAATAAATGTGCAACCAAGGGAGTTATGGTCCTATCTTGCAGGAAAACCCATAATTTTTGAATCACATGAAGGTGACAAATTCATTTTGGACATATTTGTGAAATATGTTGTCACAACAGAAACAGTCAAAGCATTCAAAAGGGCAGGGTAGCTCTGCAATTAATAAAGACTGCAAAAAGGCTTTCCAACTTTGAGATTAAAAATGGCTTGAGAAATGCAAAAAGCACTCCTACTAAGTTGGAAAAGGCAAATGTAACCATCTCTCGCCTTCTGTATGCTGCCATCTCTTCCCTGCGGTGTTTGTCGCACCTCTTCCAACAGGACCATCACCTCAGCGATGGATCGGGAACTCCCACTGCCCTCCCTGCGCAAACGTAGCAGACATCTAATGATCGGTACAAGCCACACAGCCCACGACAGCCTGTGACCGGGGCACCAGTCTATCTATCACCTTTGCACAAAACAGGCTGAACATTTCCACAATGGCAGCTAAAGCAGAGTAACAAATTTATCTTAGGACACGGATTTCATCCAGCCTGTCTCTGCAGTGCCTGCCAATAAACGGTGCTAGCAGCCTATTCCCCAGGGAAACACAGGGCCACCTCATGATTTCTTTCTTTTTCATGCCATAAAGTAAGTGTTTTCTTTTAGGTGTGCAACAATAAGAAAAACTGTCACTGTGATTTTGGATGGGCCCCTCCGGACTGCAAGCTGGAAGGCTTTGGAGGCAGTGTTGACAGCGGACCACCTCCTCCTTCGCACAGTAAGTGCCGTGTGGTGGGACCTCTCTGCACATCGCGCTGCCTGGCTTAGCTTTACTTTTTCTTCAACGAGTTCAGCAGTTCTCCATCTATACTTTCAGATCACTTTAGACTTTGTTCAGGCGTCTCTTCGTCCCTTGCTATTTAGCCATGTCAGGTGTTTTTTTTTTTCTCTTACCTCGCCTCCTGTTTTTTATCACGCTAGTTGTGCTTGCCTTGCCTGACTCTCTCAGACTATTCTCAGGGCACCCACACGAACTGCAGATCGATTCCACTAAGCACAGGGGCCAAGCAGCCAGCACACAGCTCATTAAGATGGTTTATGAGGGGTGTCATTCTGAGCTCATCAAAACCCTCTTAGGAGAACCTTCCTCTCCTCTTAACAGAGATCTCAAGCAGAGCTCCAATCCGGAGAGGACAGGACATAAATAAATATGATCCCGGCAAGTACCTCTGAGAGGTATACTCTTGCCTTCCTATACATTCAGAGTTCTAACTTGCTGATTAAGAAATACCACACAGTCACTCAGCAGTACTCCACAAACCCATCAGCACCCGACAGCTGACAGCCTTCAAGCTCTTCCCCAACCCTCTTTGCTCATTAGTCCTGCTACCGACAAAGAGCTATTAGATCTTTCTGCTCTTTATTTGACCAGGCAAATGGCAAGTCGCTCAGGCAGTAAAGGGCCCACGGCACCGCAGAAATATAACTCTTTTGAGCAGATAACTGTTTGTATGTCAAATCAGCTGCTCTTCAAATATCAACCCACTCTAGCATTTCACCTGCCTGTGAGGAGGGGAAGGTACCCAAGTGGTAATGTTCTGCTCCTCTCAATTCACGGAGAAAGGCCGATGCCAAGTTTTAGGCTTATGCTAGGGTCTCCTTAACAGTTGCTTATGTGTGCTGGAAGAAGCCAACCCTTTTACACTTTCCCTATGAAAAATCTCTCATACCTACTTATCCATACACTACCTACACATTGGAGCCTTAGCCATTAGCTGAAGTAGGTGTTCAGCTCACATTACTTACCCTTCAGTGCTATACTTGGGTATTTCTTCATCTGCATGTCCTTAGCAGGGAACCCCATTGGAAGCCTTCCTGCTCATTCATTATGTCCTCAAACTCCTTACCATGCCATCCCAAAGACTCCCATTTCCAGGCCTATATCGCATTACTTTAGCCTCTACACGGTATACCTCAAGGCTTTTTATTGTTTCCCAGAAAGGTAAGAACACTGGTAGCTCCCAAATAGCAGTGGTGGAGGTGCCTGGGAGACCCAGCCCGAGAGCAGAAGGAAGGCAGCATGCAAGTGAGCATCTGCTCGTTTGGGGTTGAGTGTGTGCACTAATGAATATCCGAACATACGTGACAAACTGCTTTTTCGACTAGCGTTCTGTTGTGCCAGAAACGCCTGGTGTGCACAGAGCATAATGTCCTTTCTTCCAAGTGTTGAGAGCTGCAAGGATTATGGGAAAAGCTGCCGGAATGCTGCTTTTACTCTTCTTGGTTTTGGCCTTTCTGCTGCACAAGAGGGTTGCCATTGCTCAGTGGATCCAAAGGTAGGTAAAGCTCCACTAATCTTTGCATCACTTGGCAAAACTCAGGCACGTTTAACAATTTCTAACCAAGGTTCTCAGCATCCCTTTCCATGAAGGGCCTTACTGTGAGTTCACGGTGCAATGCCAGCCACCTCTCTTGCAAACCAAGATCCTCTTGCTTCAAAGACAACCTGCAGGTCTGATCAACGACCAGAGCTTTGTCACAACTGCCTCTTCTCCAGAAATGGCAGCTAGAGCTTAATAGTTTTTAATCCTTTCTGGCACTTTTAAAAAGTTTTCCATAGAAATTTTGAAACTAAAATTTTTGTCTAACTTCAGGATAATTTTTCATAGAATTTGGCTTTTTCTAAATCACTCTTCCTTTTTTCTCTTTTGGAATGTTTAATCCTTTTTTTTTTTTTTTACTTTTTCCTTTGATTTTCACTTTTCTCATTCACTGAAAAATGTGAACAAAAGTTGAAAAAAGAAAGATTTTTAAATGGTGTGCAGAGGATAAACACTCTCTTATCCTCTTACTGTTTTCCACATTTTTCCCAGGTCAAATGGGTTTATAAGCTTAACTGAAAGAATATGGGAATGTGACTGCAGGGGGGGGAGAATGTTCAAAATCCCAAACCAGAAAATGAACGATGACATTCCGCTCGATGATCTCCGCACATCCACATGCTTCAGATTTGCTGGGCTAATTTATTCTGCCAAGAAGTAGGAAAAACCACACGGAGGTTTGTTCTGCTCTTTGCAGCAAGACTGTCTAGTACCCAGCTACCTCATGTACTACCAATTTAAGTATCTCTACCCTATGCTACAGTCTTCAGAGCAGATATAAAAAATTATTCCCCCTTACCACGGTGATCTGTGATATCTCTGGAACTCAGGTAAGAGACAGAATTTAACTTGCTTCATAGTTTTATTTTCTTGTCATTTTACATATCCATGTCAGAGGAGACAGTTTCAAAAAGACACCCAATATTTCTCATAAAGTACTTGTCCATAAACTAGAGCATCTTATTTTGCATGAAATCACTGTCCAAAGTTCATGTTCATTGAGCACTTTATGTTATAGGTGGCAACTTAGAAGACAGGAAAAAAATTGTAATACCACTCCTCCTCCTCCAAAAGAAGTAAGTATATTCTCCCATCTCTAATATAAAAATGACATTCTCGAAGGGGTTTGGAAAACTTTTAACATCTCAGTATTTTCCAAACATCTTTTTCCTTTCTCAGTAATTCATGCTCCCCCAGTTATTTCAGTGCAAGTCAAAAGCTGCCAGTGAGGACATACCCAAAGAGCGTGTGCAGCATACCTGCAAAAAAATGCTTTGGTTTATGTCAAAAGACAGTTTAGGGTAAAAATACCAAGTTCCTATAAATAGGAGTGCATTCAGATTGACTGCTTCAAGAGCTGGCATTAGCATGATGACACAGCTGAAGAAAGCACAAACAAAACACTAGTCAGAAAATAAGAATTTTGTCTACATTGGGACAAATATGAGCTCTCGCCCAAAACTGGCAGTATGAGGTGGCAGACATCAGTGTCCTTGCAGGGAGCCGCCAGGCAGTAGGGTCAAATCCAAGCCTCTGCTCTCATCCTGGCCATGGGGCTTTTCTGCGGTGTCTGCCGCTGTTCAGCAAGGCTGCTCTGTCCTCCAGGAATCTGGCTAATCTAAACTACGTCAAAGCTGATGCAGTTTCATCAGATCAACTTTTCCAAGGAAAAGCTCCCTGGAAAAAAAAAAAAAAAAATCCTGCCTCTTCCAGTTAGAAAAGCAGAAGAAAACAGGTAAGGAACCAGAAAACAGAAAGCATAGTAAGAAAGAAGAGCACCTAAGGTCTCACCTCACACCCCATGCACAGGCATCACCCATCCATGAGGCCCAGGGAAGAGCCCTGGGGTCAGAAACTCATGGTCTTTAGGGGAAAACTGGAAGACATGAGTTCTATAATTTGAGGAGGTGACTGAGGGGATATTGGATAATAACCCCCCAATACAGTCAAGGCAACCATAAATTCAGACCTTGCTTTTTAGGTTTATTGCGGGCAGAACAAAAAAATGATGAGACTAAACTGCAACACAAGAGATTTTGGCTAAGAAGTGAAAAAATGCTGTGCTGCTTTTCATATGGCACTGAGGAGGTCCACCACATCTCATAGAACAAGTGAGCCTAAAGAGACAGATGGGGAAAGTTACTTTTTTCTGTCAATAGTTAATTCAAGTATGGCAGTCATTGTCACAAGATGCTGATGAAATCAAGCACTGAACATAATGCAAAGAAGATTAATCACATGCAGAGGTAACAAGATTAGTCAAAATTTTAACAGAGTATTAGCATAACCCACAAAATAAGTAAGAGGAGAGCAGAAGAGGTAGTCTAGGAAAGGTACGTCAAGTCTGCCACCTTTGTTGTTAATACATCATGTGTGGTCTCTAAACACCACAGGAGTCTAGAAATGACAGATTTGATAAAATGCATGTAAATTAATTCCATTGAAGCAATGCAGTTTAAGAATTTTACTACAATTTTTCAAACATTATAAATGAAAAAAGCCACTGAAGGCTGAAAACATACATTAGTTAAGAAACTGAGGAAGCGCTGAGACACCAGGGCAGAGGCTGGAAACTCCAGCCCAGGGAAAAGGAGCAAAGAGAGGAGGTGCCTTGGTTACATTTGCAGGAATATGCCTAGAAATGTAATATATCGTGACAACTAAAGGAGTTATAAACAGAACATGAACTGGCCCAGATCAAGACCCATCCAAAGCAGCATCTCCTCTCCAGTGTGCAGTAACAGACTGGGGAAAGCATCATCACCAGGACACGGTGAGCTGATCCTGGTCTCCTGAAGTTCTGCTGATGGCCAGCTTGCATCCAGGCCACTGTATTTAAAGGTCCTGTTGGACTCACCCTCCACAAATGCGTCTAATCCCTTTGAACCTACTTATCCTACTGCCTCCCCAGGATTCTGCAACTCTGAATTTCACCAGAAAAGAGTCTTCACCCTCTGGAAATGCATCCTTCCAAACAGTTCCAGTGTTCCAGTATACATTCCTTAAAATTGTAAACACTGGACTCTGCCACCAGCATGCTAACAAAATAACCTCCGTTTAAGTAGAATATGCTGTACTAACCTTAGCATTTTATTTTTCAGGAGAACCTAGCAGAGGAAGAGGAAAGTCCTTCTAAGGATTAAGCCAGAGCAGTGCCTCTTTGCAGGACACAACACCCCAGAGGGCTGAAAAAAAACGTAGGCATGGCTCTGAGAGCAGCCTCACGCATCGCTGGCTCTGCGGGAACCGTAGGAAGCCGTGCTTCCCAAATCTGTTACGTTAGTTTTGGTGGCGTTCAGCTTTAAATAGCAATGTTACCTTTACTGAAATAAAACAGGTTTTCTTCCTATTTCTGTTTACAGCAAATATCTTGCTTTCTAGGAGGAAGCTGGACTCTGCTCCTGCAAGGGTTTCCATCTCTGCTTCCTAGGCACTTTGCTGCTGCAGCAGTCCGGGTCATCACTTTACGGGCCTTGCAAACTCTGTAGGCAGGCACATGGCAGGCTGTATCTCGACATTCTGAATTTTTTAGGCTGAGTGTTTTGATCTGTGAGTCCAGAGCAACTGACTACAACACACAACCCTAAGAATGCAGACCTTGCCTGTGGCCAGAGCAAGCTCAACACTACAAGCCAGGGTGCACCTGAAAGGACGCATGGATTGTGGGATGAGTGGTTTAGAGTTCTTAGGATTCCTCAGCCTCCTTTTTTAGACTGGCTGATGGAAAGTCCACCTCCCAGTTCCCCACTGTCTGCCTGGTAGACCAAAGAGCAGCCACATCATTTCTTTGGCTTCTCAGACATAAAAGAAAAAAAAATAATTGCATTTCTGTTTGAAATACTCATCCCTGAACATACTGAGCCATGCCATTGCCTTGTGTGGGTCTGGATTTCAGAGTCACAGCAGAGGACAGGGCTGGATGGGCTCTGTGGCCATAGGAACGTCCATAAGGTCTGCTGCTTTCAAAAACTGAGTGAGAACAAAGAACAGGAAAAAATATTGTATCAGTGTGTTTGCCACAAATGATCTGAGACCAGTTCTTGGTAGCCATTCCTGTTCTATCAGCTGATCTTCCCCAAAGAGCACAGCAGATCCTTATGGCTCAAAACAGCTAACTCCAAGACACGGTTTTGAAGAAATGGCCTTCCCACCTCTTCCTGAGGATAAGCAATGACTACAAAGGAAATACGATAGTCCCAAAATTACATTTTGCTTGCAGGGAGGTCCTGAAAACACCACTGTCCACCACCTTCTCCCTCATTTTCATCAACATGTCACAGTGACTGGCGGTGTCTTGGCCAGAGTGAAACACTCTGGCTTGGTCCAAAAGGTAGGCTCTTCAGGGCAATGAGCCTGCAAGAAAGGCAGGTCTACCGAACTGTCCAAGAATTCATCTACATCACTTTGAAGTTTACTATAAATGTACAAGGGGTGATCACTCCTGGCGTGTGTCGTGGTTTCAGCCCAGCCGGTAACAAAGCACCAGACAGCCGCTCGCTCACTCCCCCCTCCCCGGCCATGGTGGGATGAGGAGAAAATATAAAGAAAGGCTCATGGGTCGAGACAAGGACTGGGAGGGATCACCCACCACTTATAGTCACGGGCAAAAGACAGGCTCAACTTGGGGAAGAAACAAAATCAATTTAATTTACTACAAATCAAATCAAAACAAAGATATTAGGAAGTAAAACCAAACCTGAGCCTCTGAGGGTGGCTCAGCTATAGAAATAGCAACTGGAAATACTCTTTTTATCCTTGTGATTAACTACTGTGTAACATTCAGACCGCGGACTGCTCAGACATCCAGTAGGCAATTTCGTTTCACTTAAAGAGCGTACCAGTTCTCACAGTGACAATTTCCATTCCTAGCTCCTTCACAGTTTCCTTTCCCAGTGTACATGTCTCCAAGGCTGCCCAAAAACAGACACAGTGCAAAGCCAGCCGGCAGAGAGAAGCAACTAAGGCTGTAGATACTCATGGTCTCCTTCACTCTGCCAGGCTTTCTGCATGCACAGAACCTGCTGAAAAAAAAACAAGAAACCACCCTACATCAAACAAATACCTTTTTGTATTTTTGTAATATATATGGCAAAGCCACACACCGAGGCATAACAAAACAGCTTAGCCTGTTCCTATTATTCTAATTCTGTAACAAATGTTACCAATTTTATTCTTTCCTCCTCAAAATTTTGAGATTAAAATATTTCTTTTCCGGAGAGATTTTGAAAAGTCCTTAAAAATCTTTATTTTGTTACAACTTAAATGGTCATTTCAGTTGTTATCTTCATTCAGGCCTTGGTACTTCAGAAACACCCTGCACTGTGTGTAGTACTGGAGGGCTTTTTCTCCTTTCCCCCCACTTACCCACTTAGTACACTGGAAAGATAAAGAGAAGATAAAATAAAAGGCAAGAATGTGCAGAGAAAACTGTTTTCGGGCTCTCTGCTTTCCCCACGTGGACTCCACAGCGTTCAGTCACTCCCCACGCTGTTCTGCCTCATGCTCCTTCTCCTCAGACAGTGGCCACCAGGAGATCATTTCCAAACACTTATTACCACCCGCTAAACCAGACGTTGGAGTTCAGGAGAGACTCAAACTGTTCCTTTATGGCTAGTAAGTGATGCAGGGCAGTAAAAGAGCAAGGTTGCCCCACGGCTCACAGCCGAATGTCTGGCTCCCAGCTCTTCCTTTGCTATTTCTCCTTCTCTCTGTTCTCACACCTTGCTGGAAGAGCACCTTGAGCTGACTTGGCCACTCGTCTGCCTCAGGCTAAGCTCGCGTCCTGCAATTAATGCACACAGATGAGAAAAGAGTTAACCGGAGAAGGTGACAAAAGGCTGACATAGCTCTGAGCTCACAGAGTGCCACACCGCTGTATTCTCATGTGCAGCTGGTACTGTCATGGCTTTACTTAGGAGCAGCTGAGGGAACTGGGGGTGTTTAGCCTGGAGAAAAGGAGGCTGAGGGGAGACCTTATCGCTCCCTACAACTACCTGAAAGGAGGCTGTAGTAAGGTGGGGGTCGGTCTCTTCTCCCAAGTAACAAGCGATAGGACAAGAGGAAACAGCCTCAAGTCGCACCAGGGGAGGTTCCCGGCTCACTCCAACATCCCTCACAGGCTTCTAACAATCAAAAGTATTAAAACAATCATACTGTTTGCACTGAAAAAAAACCACCCTGCAGTCAGTTTGTTTCAGATTCTTCACAAGATGTTTACTCAACACTTTCTTTTTGAATCATAGTATGTAGAAAGAATTGCTAAGACAAAGGTTTTAGTAAATTTCAGACTGTTGAGCTATTTTACAAAAAATAACATGAATGAAATACCTCTCCCTCTGCACATGAGAATTCTTGCCATCCTTTCTCTGAACAGTTCTAATACCAACATATCCTGAAGTGATAAAGTGGAAGATGTCAGGAAAGTAACCACCAGTGAGAAGTGCTTCTCACATCAACCAGCTCCAGTTACTGCTTCCAGAGCAGCACGCAGCCTCTTGGCTGAAGGAAGGGGTCTGGCTTTCCACCCTGGTTTTCATGGCACTTCTGCCTCTGTACCTGCTTTTGCCCTTGCTTCTTTCTCACTCACTTCTGTACTGAGAGCCCTGAGTTAGCCCTGAGCACAGAGCTCAGACAGCACAGCCTAAGTCTGAACCCATCACGTCACCCAGAATGTCCTACCCCCTCTCCAAGCACTGCAGGAGCCCAGGAAACTGCATTACAAAACCACCCGAAGCACCTCTATTCCTCTCTGACAACTTCTGCAGGACTGCACGCTGAAGAGTGAGAGAAAAATAAACAATACAGAACATCAAATAACATAGGAGATACTGCACAGACTAAAAGATTCACATTCAGATGTATTTCTGTAAAAACAAGTCATTTTCCTGATTACCCCAGAGCCACCTCAGAAGCTGTAGGCTGCCACCTTGCAGCATTACAGAAAACAGACACAGCTTGCCTCACAACACTGTGCATGCCAGCTACAACCCAGCCAGAAAACAGAAAAAGCACAACAATCCGTAATAAACTCCCAATTATCACCACTGATCCTGAAGCGTCACTGTTACTGGCAGTGAACCACAGCCAGAAGCAAGTTAGCTGCACCGATCCCTCAGCACCTGGTCTGAGCCTACGCTGGAGAGAAACGGAGAGGAACGTAGAGCAATCGCCTTCTGCAAATGTGGGCTCAGCCCTGCAACCTCGGTTTGAGCAGCATCCTCTTGGCGGGGGAACTGGAGTCAATGCGATGATATGCAGCACTTGTCAGGAAAACAGTAAAGTACCTGAGAACGATACGCATTTAGTTGTTAAAAATAAAACAGCAAAACCTATGTAAGGAAGCGTTGGTTGGGAACCGTCATGTAACCACGTTATACAGAGGCACCAGCATAAAGGGCAGAGGTTAGGCTGGCTTTTACAAAGACTGGGGAAACCTCTGAATTTATCACCACAACTGCGCGCGGATATCTCTATTTGAGAAGACGCACAGCCCTGCGCCGCATCACCGCCTCCATTACGCTTACAAACCCGCACGTGAGCCTGCACCGCCACCTACACCCCAGCGTTCCGAGCGTCAAAATCAATTATTATCATCAAATCCGATTAAAGACAACACCTCAACGTGACCCAACCTTCCACACACACCTCCCCAGGTGTAAGTAACACTGCAGGCCCCGCTCCCCGCGGGAATAACGCCGCTCCACACACCCCGCTGCCTTTTTCCCCTCAGGGCGGCGGCCGCGTCCCGCCCTTTCCCTCACAGCCGCCGGCGCCGACCGGTTTTAACCGGCCGCGGCCGGTTGTCCGCCATTTTCCGCCCCCTCCGCCTCCACCCGCCTGACGCTCGGGCGACGTCACCGCTGTGCGCCGCCGCGTGATGTCACAGGCGCGCCGGGCGGGCGTTGCCATGGAGGCGGTGGGCGCCAGGGAGAAGGAGGAGGAAGAAGAAGAAGAAGAAGAAGAAGAGTGGCTGCTGCAGTCCCTGCGCCTGTGAGGGAGCCCCAGCCCCGGTCCGGTCCCGGTCCGGGTCACCCCGGCCCCGCCAACCTCCCCTCCGTCCTTCTCCCCGCAGGTACGAGGACCTGCACGCCTTCGAGCTCCAGGCGCCCACCCGCCTTATCGAATGGGCCCGGGGGAACCGTGAGTGAGGGAGGGTGGCTGAGGGGAGGAGAGGGGACCGAGGGGATGGGACGGGCTGGGGGGTGCTGGGGTAGGGAAAATGGCCGCGGGAGGAGCGAGGAGGGAGGCCGTGGGGTCGGGCCCCAGAGGGGAGGCCAAGGCGCGGGGCCAGGACGCCAGAAGTGGGGCTGAGTGGCTGGGGCTGCACCGGGGTTCAGCTCTGGGTCCAGGGTTGAGGACGGTTTGTACCATAATTCAGGGGTCTGGCTCGGGGCGGGGGGGGCATCCCTCACCATGTCCCTGGTTCTTCGTGCCCACCCCCAAGGTGTCTGTGTAGCCGGGTACGGACAGTCTGGTGGGAACGAGATCCTGCAGCTTCTCCCGCCGCCAACGCTGCAGGTGAAGGAGACCCAGGTGGGTGTTGCAGCCAAAGTGGCACCAGAACTCTCTGTCTTCTTTGGCACGGTGTCTTCAGAGACCGGGCTGGGCTTCAGAAGCTGTTACCTGGTCTCTGTTGCTCTGACAAGGGCTTGGCCAGGTTTTGAGCAGCTTCGGTCGAAAGGTAAAGCACGAAAGTCACCCGGCTGCTGTCCAGTTGAGGTAGCACAGGTTGGCGTGCCAGTCATGCAATCCTGCGGCTCTGCGGGCAGCTTGTACCGTGAACGCTTCATCTCCAGATGTGTGAATGAAAGCGTTTCATGGGGAAATAGGACAGATGAGGACACCAAGGCAAATGAAGAAGGGACTCGCTGAGGTGCCCACGTCTGGGGGACCACACCGCTGAACAGTGAGATTGGCCCTTGGGTGGGTGACCTCTACCTCTAGAAGGTGGTGTTTGGTCACTGGGTAAACAGAAAGCTCCTGAGCCAGACGTGTACGGATGGCAACGAACCCAGGCAGAGCTCTTGGCAGGAACTTTCTCCACATTTTTTTTTTCCTCTTAACTATTTTGGGATCCTTCAATCCTATAGCTCCTGTTGAAATAGGCATTACTGGACAGGCAAGAGCTTTACCAAGCAAGAGTGTGTCTTGTGTCTCTGTCTTTTTTCACGGTAACTGACCGCACCAAGTTCTGCGCCATTGAGTGTGAAGAAATGAGTTTGCCTCTGATTTCTAGGGCCTGTGTCCAGAGAGAGATTTCAAGGTGGAATGTGGTGGATTTTCAAACCGCCCGGTGTACAGCCTGAAATATGTGCCGGATACCAGGTATGGCCACGAGGTCCTTCCAGGGTGTGTTGGAGATGGAGAAGGGGCTTGTCCACTGAGAGAAAACTCCTTATCCTTGCCTACTTCCCAACTCAGCTGGTCAGTCCTGCCAGCTCTGAGATCAGCGTGAGTCTGGGTGGGGAGTTGCTGGCCAGTGGTCCTCCCAGAACCCTGTCTTGGTGTTTAGAGAGGAGCCGTCTATCAGGGCGCTCAGCAAAACGGAGTGCACCCTGCTGCTGCCATACTGAAAGCTGCAGTGGGGCAGCTGGCAGTGAAACTAAAACTGCTGCTGGATCAGTGGAATCCTCAGCTTCTTCCAGAAGTGAGCTGCAGGGGCTGCTGACATTGATGCTGGCTCACCAGGGATCCCTCCCTACCCGACTTCTGAGCAACAGGGGCCTGCATAGCTTCCTTGCTCTGCCTTCTCCATCCCTTCCTTCTGCATTTGGCGCTGCGTGGAGGTGCTGAGCAGGATACTAGTGGCTGCTGCCACGGCTCTGTAAGTCCCTGTGTATGCAGGTTTGGAAGGTTTTTTCCTGCTGTGGATTGTAGGCCGAGCAAACACGCTTCCCTCTGGCTGATTCATTTCACTCGTTCAGCTCTCTCCTCCTACGCAAGCCCCTGTTGCTACTTTGGGGCTTTTTGCACCATTCTTAGTCTAGTGCTTTTGGAAAATGTGCTAATTAAATGCCATTGCCTGGGACTGTGTTTGCCTGGACTGCGTAGACCACCCTGGCATCAGGAGTTCTGGGATTATGGTCCTTATGGCCCCTTCTCTGCTCCAAGTAGAGGCCAGAGCTCCTGAGCACAGGAGGAGCAGCAGACCAGTTTGTCCCAGGCTGGGGAAAAAAAAAGGCTGTTCTCTGCTCCTGGAGAGTTTTGTGGGGTTCTTTTTGTCTCCTCAGCTTGCTGGTGACAAGTGGCCCACCAGACAGCTCCCTCCAGGTCTGGCAGGTGTCAGCAGAGGACTCGGGTAAGGGAACATGTTTCTGAGCTGCAGTAGTTTCTCAATGTAGTCTTTGCGTCAAGCATCTCTAGCTTCCCCTTCTTCCTGGGCGTAAAACGAGGAGAGGAGTGCCAGTCCCGTTGAGTGAAGTCCTGAGTGACTGTCCTTATGTGGCAGGGGCTGGAGAAGGGCGCGAGACAAGCGTCTACCCCAATTCTGGTGGCTTGGAAAGATGTGGACTTGACAGCACAAACCTCGTAAGGGAATTAGTAGGTTTAGGCCTGTCACAGCGGCTTTCCACTTATTTGTGAGCTCTTAGTCATACAAACGAAAACCCTGATCATATAGTTAGCATAATGACTCCCAAGGATTAGAAATAAAGAGCTCCATACATCACCTTTCAGGATATAACATGAACCACCTCGGTTCTCCAAGCCTGTGTCTGTCTGTTTCTAGAAAAGGATTGCCGTTGCTTTGTCTGCTCTTGTGAAATACATTGAAACCACCAGAAAGGAAGTGCAAAATGCATTAGAAGTTTTCTTATTCTTCTTCATTGAAAGTAAACATCTTGATTCACAACTTTCCATGCATTTTGCTAGATTTTAAATGGCTTCTTGTCAGTCCTTGCTGGATGTGTTGGAAAGAGTGGTTTTATTCTGGAGAGGGGGTTAGTCATAATTGGATTTCTTATTGGTTCAGTAGGTCACTTTTAGCTTTGGGAGGCATCTTTGTGAAACAGCTTGATCTCGTGGATTACTTGACTCCTGATGTGTTTTACAGCTGCTAACATCTCTTTCAAATAGATGTTATTAAACCTGTAGGTGCCATACCTACAGTAAATGGCACTGGGCAACCTTGGGCTAAAATTGCAACTGTTTCGGCCAGAGCCCCGTGGGTCCTTCATGGCTCAAGACTCAACAGCGTCCAAATTACAGAGGTTGAATCAAGGAAAAATGTCTACATGGCAGGTATTCAAACCAAGTCTAATGTCTGATTTGGGAAAGTTAGGGTTTGTGTAAAGCAAGGGTAATTGCTCAAGTGGCAAACGTTTCACTGGGTGGGTACTTCCAGACATGTGCCACACGGTATAAAGATATTTGCAGAAAGTACATTGTCTTGAGGAAAGAGGTTACAATGCTCTGGTCCATCTCCAGCTTCTCACTACTCCCGTGACAGTGATTTCTCAGGCTTCTGCCCCAGATCTGTGCACTACGAGAGCACCGTAGATGGTGTCAGTGAAAAGAATTGGGTTAGCAGAAGGCTGCTGCGTATGTCGTCCCAAATGAGGGAGGTGCTGGCCCCAGAGTCACGTCGCTTGGGGTCGTTGAAATCAGCATCAGCTTCTGAGCGAGCTCTGTGTTACTCTGATCTGTCCATGCACATGGGAGGAGGGATCATGCCAGCCCTGCCTTACCTCGAGGTGGTTAATCCAGGTCTGGTTTGTTGGGGGTCCTGGAGACCATCTGCCTTCACTTACAAAGTAAGACTCAGGCCCCACACACCTCATCCCGTGGTGAGGAAAATGTGTGTGTATGCATCCAGTGGCTGTAACACAGTGAGCTGAGCAAAAGGAAGGTGTGTTTGTCACTGCTCTGCCGCGTCCCCATGCCACAGGGACTCGTGTGGCTCCCGCTGCTGAAGGGTAGGTAGTACTGGAGGCATCTACTGTCAGAGCCCTGGTCTGTGTCAGGTCCCCCATGGGAACTCGAACAGAGCTAGTGTTAGTCGTGGGCCTGCCTGTCTCCTCTGCCTGGGTGCTAACATCACCTTTTGAGCGGTACAGACTGTGCCTGCTCCATGTGGATCCTGTGCAGCGACAGTTCTCGAGCGAGCTGTCAGTCTCTGCTGCTGGCTTTCTTGAAGAACTAAGTAGCATTGCTTGAAAGCCACTTCCAGGGACAAGGCTGGAAATCTGCTTTCTCGGGCAAGATTGCAGTAGAAAAATCATGTGAATCCTCCTCATGGTGTCTGAGATCTGCCTTTCCTTTTTTAGCCTCCAGTAACAGTGAGGAGCTCAGCAGCCTGGCATTCCTGGATGGCAACACGTTGCTCCTCTGCTGTGCCAAGGGGCAGCTGTGCCTGGCTGATGTTCGGCAGCCACAGAGTCCCTTGGAGGCTGTGTCCGTCCCCTCGGCGCCGTGTGGCGAGCGGTGGTGCATGGGAGTCGGGCGCGGACCTCAAGGCTCTGACTCAAGCTCCCAGCCCGTAGCTTGCCTCTCGAGCGGAGGGCACCTCACCCTAACAGACCTAAGAAAAACCTCAGAGTCCTTGGCCTCAGCAAAGTGCAGAGTTCCCTCTCCCAGGTCAGATGCGGAGTTCCTGTGCGTCTCCTGGGCTCCTGCTCTGGAAGGCTGCCTTGCCATTTCAGGTATGTGCTTTGGGCAGAGATCTCCTTTTCTGGATGCTTTTTTGGTCTGTATTTCTATCGAGGCCCAGTTCACCCCACCTTACTTTAAACACCCCGGTTGGCGGGGGTGGTTCAGAGCTCCTCCTGAAGTCAGCAGAGATAGGAGCTAATCGTCCACTGCAACTGCCTCACTCCAAAAACTACAGAAGGGGTCTGGATGGGTTCTGAGGGACTCTCGCTTCCCTCCTGGCAGAACAAAGTCCCCACGCTCTTAGCAAACGCTGCCCTGATAGTGCCAGTGACAGCCTGGCCGCAGGGATACTGCGCTGATAAGACCAGCTGGGCAGCAAGGCTGCCTCTTGGCCAGAGCTTTGCAAATTCAGGCTAGTGGATCTGCAAGCTTTTTGGATCTGGCCCATGTTCTCCCCGGCAGCTGTTAGCTTGAGACAAGCTCCTCGGGGGCTTGGATGCTCTGCTGTTGCAGATTGTCAGTCTGGGCCTTTGTCCTCATTTCTGTCTCAGCAGCCCTGCAGGGAGGTGAGCGTGAGGCCGATAGGACTAGAGCAAAGCAATTTACTTCTGCGGTCTCTCTGATTCCCTTTTATTGAAGGTTTTGATGGGACCGTGCACGTGTATGACACGCAGAGCTGGGACAGCTCTGACAGGGAAGCAGAGCCGATCTTTGTTCACAGAGGCCACGCGTTCGGCGGATCGGACAGCAGCGGAGGCCCTCCCCTGGTCACAGTGCACACGTGGCATCCGCAGAAACCAAGAACTTTATTGTCAGCAGCAAGCGACGGTTCCCTGCACGTTTGGGACTGGGTTCAGTCTTGTGGGAAGTGTGGGTAGATCATACTTTCAGTGAGATGTGGTGTGTTTCCTGTCTATGTTCTAGTTTGCGTAGGCTGCGAGGTATCTGTTTGCATGCAGATACTGTTTTGAGACAGTTGTAGTGAACAGAGCCAACTGTAAAGAGTGCTGTTTTAATATAGTAAAAAATTTTGATGGTGTTACTTGTTCTCCTGTGTACCAGCCTTCAAATGATAGCTGTGACTGTATAGTAGCCTGTAGTTCTGGTTGCGTCCGCCAGCAGAGAACATCCTGCCGTCATTTTATCGTAGACCCATGTCGTGTCTGCACCATACTTTTTAGAAGCAAACAGACAAAAAAGCATGAGTACAGTTTGAGGAAGTGGGCTGATCTGTGGCATATTTAACCCGCCGCTTTCCAGGCCTGCAGCACTGGGGGGAAGGCTGCACACCCCACAGGGTGTTGGCATTTCATCACGTGTGTGTGTCACAAGCAGTGGCCTCCGCTCAGGAAGCCGCAGTGCAAGCGCAGCCTGCTTGCAGCCTGCAAAAAGGAACAGGAACAACCTTTTGAGCCCCAGCCTCTTACAAGCTTTGCCCTCCCCCTGTGTAACTGGAGAGCACCCAGTCTAAGAAAAGGCCTTGGTATCTTTTGGCTCTTTTCCCACCACCTGAAAGTTTAAATTTGATTGAGCTAATATGATTTCCTGGGCCTGGGGAAGCCAGGCAATGACTCTTGCCAACGCCTACGCTGTTACCAAGGTGTTATTTGGGGGGGGGGGAAACTGCTCCTTATCCCGAACATGAAAAACAGCATGTTTCATCGAGGAGCTGGGGAGGGAGTCAAGAGCCAGGGCAGGGCAGGGATGCGGGCAGGGGCTGCTCACCCACAAAGTGGGGGACCCCAGCTTGCTCTGGTGCTGGGGGTTGCTTGTACTGGAGCAGCCAACCTGGATCTTGCAGTGCAAATGCTTGCACAGGGCCTGCCAGGCTGTTTGCCTTCTGTTCCACGACCCAGCACCCAGCATTTGCTGTCCCCTTGTGCTTCTAAGTGCCTTTTCACAGTTATTTCTGGGGTTGGGAACTGTCGCTCTGCTTCCCTCAGAGGAGGGGTGCGAAGGGCTCCCCGCTTTTCTGGGTGTAAGCTGTGGTCGGGGGGGAGGTTGAGGGCAGGCAGGATGCTGGGCAGGTCGGGGTGAAGGTTGTATTTTGCGAGGACGGTGCTTGAAGTGGCTGGGGAAGCCTTGGTGCTGGGAAGGCGGTGTGCTGAACTGCGCTGGGTCACGGCAACAGCCCTTGGCCTGCAGGTGCTAAGGCTTTAAACCTGCTCCCATCTACACCATAACGATAATGCGGGAAAGCTCCACACTGCTCGCCTCCCAGCACAAGCCATGTGGGCTCTTCTATTCCACACCCAAAACCATCCCTGCCTACGTGGCAGCGTGTGAAATGGGGGGAGCATGTCCTGCCCCGAGGCCGGGGGGTTTGATGCTTCGTCACCTACCAAAGCCATAGGTCTGTGTCACCGCCAGCAGCAGCAGTTGCTGTACCAGTGAAGAAAAAAGCCTGTCTGAGCCCAGGAGGGAATGCCTGGTCCTCCTTTCCACCCCTGGAGCGTCCCCAGCAAAACCAGTACAGCTGCGCCAATGTCAAACTGGTGTGAATGGGTTCTGGCCAGGGGCCTGGGAGGATTTCTGCCCTGGTGAGGGGTAGCTAGGAGGGCTCCTGGCTTTCCAGTCTCTCTACCTCTGCTATTGATTGTATTCCTGCCTGCTGTGGGAGAGCACAGTGTGCCCTTCCCCTGCACTGAGACCACTGGGTTTGAGTTTAGGACGTGGCTTTTCTTTTAGGACGTGGCTTTTCTTTTAGGACGTGGCTTTTCTGGCCCGAGGCTGGCACTAGGTACGGTCCCAGGAAGGGCAGCGTGTGGCTGATGGGTACACAGGCATGGAGGATTCCCCAAGCGGGATCCTGGTGCTTACGGGATCTTTTCCAATCACCCCTGGGAGCGGGAGATTTGGCAAACTGAGGTGAGCAGCTCCGCTGCTGCAGCTCCTCTCGGCTCCTCCACAACACGCGGTTTTTAGATGGAAACACCCACCGGGGTGAGGGTCTGGCCCTGGAGGAGGTGGGCTCTGAGGAGAGAGGTGACCACTGCAGTCTTCCCAGCAACCAAGGCTTTGCCTTCCTCGCCGTCTCCTTTGCAGGGCTGTGGTGGAGGAGCTGGCAAGCAGAAGCAGCAGGGCCAAGCCTGGCCCCATCCCATGTCATGGTGATGCAGGTAGTGGAAGCAAACTTGCTTAGCTTTCCAGAGAAGTGGGGCTTAAGCAATAGCACAGTTTGTACTCATCTAAACTTCCCCCTTTTTTTTTTTTTCTTTCCCAAAATAACTTAAGCCCGCTTGTCCAACTTGAACCAGATTTGACAGGGGACTGGAGATGTCCAAAATATTAAGTACTTGCAGCTGCCATAGAAAGGGATTAGGCACAGAGGAGGGATCTCCCTTTAAACGTGACGCTGGAGAACTCGCACTGGGTGGTAAGGGCATTTCTCCCAGAAATGCACCACGTGGACCTTCAGGCAAAGCCTGAATGTTTGACCAGAGAGTCCGGTTGTGTGACTGTAGGGACCGTGGCTTTACTGGAGCCAGATTTGGCCTTGGTGGGGAAGGTTGGGATGGCTCCTGCCCCCGGCACAAATGTTGATGCCCCCGAGATGGACCAACTTAAGGATGGTCTCTCCTTCCCCACAGCATCAGTGTGGCAAGAGGCAGCTCGCAGCTGCATTGGACATGGATGTGTCCAACCTCTGCTCTCCCTGGGACCTCGGAAAGGTCGTCCAGGACCCCCGTCTTCACTGAGGCAAGCTGCCCACAGAGCTTTCCTCTCTGGTTTAACCCCACGGCAAGGTATCGCAGCTAGGGAGAGCGAGCGGGCTGGACGTGCAGGGCTGGAGAGATGTTTCCCAGCAGGGAGCGGATCCAGAGCGGTGCTGTGGATGCTGGTCATGGCAAGCTGTGCTCTGGGTTTCTCCTCCCTTGCCTGGCAGGGGACAAGCCACATCCCTTCCCTGAGGGGCTGTCCCCCAATTCAGGCCCAGAAAATGGGGAGGTTATTTGGCCTATCCCCCAGTCCTGGCTCCTCCTGCTCCCCAGGGGGGATGAGAATCTCACGGCAGCATCAGCTCCCCGCTGCCTGCGTGCCAAGGCGGAGTGGTCCAGCCCTGGAGCTGCCGTCACGCTGCTCCACGGACATCTCCACCCTCCTCGCCATCCCTCCGGGGATGCCCACCCACTGCAGCGCTGGGCTTGGGCCGTGGACTTGAATGACACGCGGAGATGCACAGGCATTGCTGCGTCCTTCCGAGGAGAAGCAGGAGGTTTCAGGGCCTCCATCCTCACCGCTCTCCCCGGCTCCTTCTCAGCCCCTTGCTGGAAAGACACGATTTCAAACCGAGTGTGAGCCTGGGTTTTATTCTGCGGTGTGAGGCTTTGCACTGCAGCTACGGCGAGAGTCTCCTGCGCCCTAACAGAGCTTGTGAGAGCAGAGGGAAACTTAATGACACTATTTTGTGCTACACCAGGGGCTGGGAAGAGGCTGATGCTTGCAGCACCGCTGCCAACAGTGCTTTTGGAGGGTGTCTGGATGTTTTTAAGGACTGGGGACTTCTGCTTCGAGGCGTTGCGTTGCTCTCTAAAAGTGCTGGGCCGTATTTGTGGGGAGAATATCGGCACGGGCTGGCCTTGGCTGGATTTAACAGGGCGGTGCCTGTGTGTGCCCGTTCCCCCGGCAGCTGGAGCCTCCTCTGCTCCTTGAGAGGCTGGGACACCTCCCTTTGCACCGAGGGCCATCCAAATTGCCCTGTCCCATACGACAGTGACACAGGCATGGTATCCAGCTCTCGGCATCATCCCTGGGAGTCATGCCTCCCTTCTGCTACCCTGGATACAAATGCACAGCAGTGGAGAGACCTCGGCTTTTACAGCTGTCCGGCTGCTGCAGGAGGTTGGGTTTTATGATGAATGCTGCGATGGTTGGTCTTCCTTCATGCTTGTGGGCACCAGCTCCTGGATGTATCGAGCCCTGCAGTGCCAACCTTTAGGGCACAACTTCTTAAACCATCAGCTACCAGGAGTTCCTCAGCAGGACGCAGACCAGACATTGCTCATTTAACAAGGAGCTCGTTAGTCCGCCGTGCTCGCCAGGTACCGCGTGGCCTCGCATTTCGTTTCCGAAATCATGCCCAGTCCCTGCTGCGGGATACAGAAATCTTCGTCTCCTCCCTGGCTCCCATTGAAACATGTCTCTGCACCCCGGGTTGCGGGGGGAAGGCTGTCATCAGGGCAGCGATGGGGACAGGGGGGTACGGGGGGGCTCAGCAAAGCGGCCGCGAGCAGGACAGGAGCAGGATCCCCCGTGGTGGCCGTGTCCGTCTGCGCTGGTCTTTTAGGATGGCATCCCAGCTGATGGAGACACGCCGGCATTTCTGGGGCAGGGTACAGCCCGTCGTGAAGAGCGACGTGTTGGTTCGATGCCTTGCCCTGGATGTCTGTCTCTGCTGGCAGGGAGCCCAGGCAGGGAGGGCTGAAGCTGCGTTAGTCATTTCTCACCCAAATGACCCAAGATTTCAGATGTTAGCCGAGAGTGATGAGGGTGCTGGGGTGGTGGGAGCTGTGCGGATCATGCCTGGGCAGGCGGCTCTCCTGTGCTCCCCCCGCGTAAAAGACAGCTTGGTGCAAGTCTTGTGGCATTTTAGCATCGATTTGTGTGGTTTCTGCTGCAGCCTGAAGCTTGCAGAGCGCACACAGAGACGGGGACATTTGGTGTGAGCCGACGACAGAAGCCAAGCCGGCATTTACCCGCTGTGTCTGTGTGAGCTTGGAAGCCAGGACACAGCGGGGAGCAGGGGGGGCACGATGGCCAAAGTCTCCTCCAGCCGGACCAGAGGATCTGGGGGTTTCGGAGGGGCAGCTGAGGCAGACGCCGAGTCCCAGAGACCGGGCAGGGGTGTCCCAGCACCGACGCGCAGGCAGGCAGCAGCCGCAGGGGTGCTGGAAACGCCGGGGCTGGAGATGGGACACTGCTGGAGACTTACTTACATGTTAATGCATGAATAAATTAATTTGCTAGTGAGGAAACATGCAGCTGAGGACAGGAGCAGCAGGACCGTGAGATGCTGCGACAAGGAAATCTGCTCTCGTGAGTTTGCATTTGACTTGCTGGGGTGGGACAGAGCGGCAGAGAGGGGGGCGAGAGCTTCCGTACCCCCCCTGGCACCAAGATCGGGTGCCACATTGTAGAAGACCCCAGGACTGTGCCAGCTCCCCTGTCCTGAGCCAACAGAAGTGTCCAGGCGCTGGGACTCTTTTTTTTTTTTTTTTCTGAGTTTAATAAACTAGAATAATTTATTTGACAGAACACAGAAACATCACAGATATGGTGGAGAAACCAAAGAAGCAGGTATCCATGAACAGTACAAAGTAACCACTTTACAAAAAGAAGTACCACGCTGCCCATCAGCTTTACCCAAAAATAACAGGGGGGGGTTCAGCTCTGCATCCCCCCTGAACAGGGCGGGATGGAGCTAGCCCCACGGGTTGCTCTCAGATGACAACGCTGACCGCAACAGCACAATAAATAGTGAGAACGGCCTCTCGGGTGGTGGTGGGAGACCCGAGACCCCTGCAGACCCTGGTGGGGGTCTGTGGGGTGGGATGGGTCCCAGGCACCCAGCAAGGGAGCCCCAGGACGGGCACCGCCAAGCCAGGAGGCACAAGCATCTGGTGAAACACTGGTTAGGGTGGCAAACGCTGTGTTCCCCCTCCCCTCCCCACCCCCAAATAGGTGCTTGACCCCATGCAGGCACAGATCGGGGGAAAACATCAACCAGGGGAGCTCTGCAGCTTGTGGGGGGGCCAAAGCATCCCCGGTGTAACCCCGCTGGGAACGAGGTCGTTACGCCGTGACCCTGCTGTGGCTGAGAAGAGGCGTTTGCAGCCTCTTCCAGAGCAAGCATCGTGCAGCCGGCGGCACGGACCCACGGGGGGCTGCGCGTCCCCGCTGCCAGCTCCAAGTCCGCCGGCATTACCCGGCGACTCACGGCTCTGAGCTCGCTTCCTCCGGGGAGGCTGTACTGGTGTAAAAACCAACGCAGCTGAAGAATAAACCCCCGGGGTTGGCCGCTTTAGGAGGATTTGAGGGTAAGAGCAGGGGGAGCGATGCCCACCCATCTTGCCGGCTCCAAACCCCGGTGCCGGGTCGAACCTTTGCCGGGGAGCAGCTGGGCTCGGGTCTCGGGCAGGGTCCAAGGGTCAAAGCCAGGCTCGTGCATCCCAGGGAGGGAACGCATGCAGCAGGGCCAGACAGGAGGGGGACGAAGGAGGGGACGTTCGAGGTGCGCGGGTGCCCTTTCCCATGAGCAGGCTGCCTAGAAAAGACCCCCCCCCAGTTCTGCTGCAACCCACCCCCCCCCTTCCCTGTAGCAAACTGGTGTTGAGACTGGACTTATATAAAACACATAAAAGAGGCAGCTCATAGGAAAGGGCTCTGAGTGCAAGGGGGGAAGAGGCAGGGGGCTGGACGGGGAGCGGGGGGCTAAGGCAAGGGGTGCCGCGACCCCACAAACCCCCCCCCTTGCCTCCAGCACCCCTCCGGCCGTGCCCTGCAAGGGAAACAGCAGCTCTGGCAGCTGGATGAAGAGTGACAACACGGCACAGCTGGAAGGTTATAATTGCTGTCGCCATCAGGCGATCCATAGGCTCCCGGTACAGGTAGAAAACAAAATTAATAATTATACAAAAGAGAAGAAGCCTAATGCACGGGTGTTACTGGCGCGTGCCGGCCCGGCGAGCTGAGGGGGGCTCGCTTATCTGTCGTTGAGCTGCGGGGAGTTTGTCCGCTCCTCCTCATCCTCCTTGTCGTCCTTCATACCTTTGAGTCGCTGGCGGGCGAAGTCTTCAAACACAATGTCATCGTCACTAGCGGAGACACAAGGGAGAGGGGCTTTACGGGGGGGGGACGGGGTGCACGGCGAGACCAGGATTTGGGGGCACCCACAGCAAGGCTGTCCCGGCTCGCATGGCGAAGGCAGGCATGCTCCCACGTGCTCAATCCGCACTGCGGTATTTCAGCAGCTCAGGGGGCTCTTAAAACCCCATCCCTCAGCAAACAGCCTCGCTTTTCAAAGCTTTACCATTACTTGCCCTCTGCAGCCCCCAAAATGCCCCCAAAGAGGCGGCTGCCTCGGTGCTTGCTCGGTGAGCAAGCTGAGCAGCCCAGGAGCGATGTGTAGCCCGAGAGCGGTGGGGGCAGCTCCGCATCGGCAGCCCGCGGCATCACCGGGACTGTCCGCACCGTTCGCTCCGCTCCTCGGGAACCGCAGCCCCGCAGGGAGCGGCTGGGTTGGCGGAGCACTGCAAAAACCTCCCCAAACCACTAATTCCAGTACAAATGCAGAGCCGGGGATTAACCCAGTCGGTGCAACACGGCTGCAGCATCACCAGCCCCAGGGCATGCACCCCCATCCGTGGGGACACCCCCCCCCCCCGCCGGCCCCCCAACACATGATCCCGGCGGGTGCTTTCTTACTGCAGTTTCTCCTGTTTTTTGGAAAGCCGTGCAGGGAGATGGTGAGGGAGGAGAGAAGAGAGAGGGGCACGGCATGCGTTACGGGTTACACGTGCGGGGTTAGTTATTGTGTGCCGATCCCACGGCACAGCACAGCAGGTGTTAGTGGGTTAGGGGGGTGCCATGCAACCTCTGCAAATGCTTCGCGTCCCCACACAGACCCCGGGGGGGGGGGGGTTTGTCTCTTACTTTGTGTCAAGCTCTATCAGATTTGTATCTATGGGCGCTTCGTTCTCTGGAACTGAACAGAGGGAAGTATGGCACAGGGTTAGTCACCGCGGACACCGTCACTGCCGTCCCACCGGGTGGGTGCGACCCCCCCGGGGTTTGGCTGCACCGGGGCGATGGGGGCACCCCCGTGGTTTTAGCCCCAGCACTTGCTGCCCTGTGAATGGGTTACCATGGGCTCGAGGGGAGGCGAAAATCTCCATCGGGCACCGCGGCAGCCTCGCTGGCACGGATAGGGGAGCGGGCTGACCCCTCTGTGCCCCCCCCCCCACCGCCACCCCAAAGTGGGGCTGCCCCACACCCAGGGCCGGACACTCACCGTCCCGGTGTGCCGGTTCCTCCTTGGGTTTGGGATGCATCAGCGTGAAGGGCAGCTCCACCGCGACGTCGCTGCAAGAGATGCCGGGGTAAAGCACGGGGCTGCCTGCGTTTTGCAGGCAGAGCAGGGCAAATTTGGGGGGCGGGGGGGGGGGGGACACAGAACAGCATCCCACATTTCAGCTGCTGCGGAGACCACAAAGCCGGGCAAAAACCTGTATTATCCTCCACGTAGCCTCTTTACAACTATCGCGCTTCTTGCTTGAGCTTAACGCCGTGGTTTGGGATCAGCAGAACCCCCCCACCCCGGCTGCGGGGCTGGCAGCTGGGCCAGCCAGAGGGCACGAGGGAGGAGATCAGCGCAGCAAAAAAAAAAATCTGCCTTTTAACAGCTTAGCAGCAGCTGTGGATCCAAATCCCCCGGGTTTAGGCTGCGTGCCGGCGGCGCCATGTGAGCGGCAGCGGAGTCTGGGGCAACCCCGGCGCGGCGGGAGGGATGGAGGAGGTGCACCGAGTTTCCAAGTGCTCAGCGGGCACAGCGATGGCAGGGTGGGACAGCCCAAAGACGGCCCCGAGCTCCGCCGGGGATGGGGTAGGACAGAGCTCTGCTTCTTCCACCCGCAAGCGTGTTGCAGCGGGGGAAAAAGCTTGTTGTGTGTGTCAGCTACAGCCCCAGCGTCCCCCGGGAACGGCGAGTGGGGACGGGCAGGCGTGGGGAGCCGTGGGACCCCACGGGAGGGGAGCGATGTGAGGATGGAGACCGGGAAAGTCCCGGAGACTCTCCTCCCCACGGCCGGAGATGCTCAGCCCCAAGGAGCCACCTCCGTGCTCTGCTCACTGTCCCCACCAGCACCCATGGTCCCTTCTCACACCGGCCCCGCTGCTCTGGCACAGGGCAGGGGGGATGCAGGATCCGACCCCCGCCGACATCCCCAGCCCCACGACTCCTCAGCCCCACCACCCCGGCCCCATCTCTGCGGGCTGCCTGGCTTTTGGCTTCGGGTGAGCCGGTGACCCCAACGGCGGTGGCATCCCGAAGACAACTGTGGGGTCAGGGTGGCAGCGGGGGGGACCCAGGGGGTGCAACGGGGGGCTGCAGCAGCGATTCGGGGGTGTTCGGGGGGAGCGGTGCGAGCATTACCTGGAGGCGAGATCTCCCAGCAGGCTGGCATGGGTCAAAGGAGACAACACATTAGTCACCGCTCCCCAAGGACACACGACCCCCCCACCTTGTGTCCCCCCACGCTGCTGAGTCCCAGGGGAGGTTTGGGGGGGCGACGGGCCCCATCCACGGCACGGGAGGGCTGCAAGCAGGGCCCCATCCTGCAAAAGGGGCTGCGGCAAAGACAAGGGGGGAGCAGGGTTGTTGTATGGATTAATGACACCCCCCCCCCCCCCCCCGGCAATGGCCACACTGGTGTCACCAGAAAGGCCCACCTTGCCCAGAGCTGGGCTCTGCCACAGCTTCGCCATCCCACCCCCAGGAACCGCGCAGCATCCCGGGGGGGATGCGCCGAGGCCGGTCCCAAGCCCGAAGGAGAGAGCAAGGGAAGAGAGGGGGTGCAGGGTGGGGGGGTGGTCCCCAACACTCACCCTCCTCGTGACACCACCAGCTTCACCTTCACCTTGTAGGAGACGATAATGCCCAGGATCTCCTTGTTGGCTCCGTCTCTTAACCTGGAGGAAGGGGTAGGTGGGCATCAGCAAGGGGATGTCCATGGGGACCAGCCCCCCCATCCTCCTGAAGGCCCCCCCACCAGGTCTCCTCTACCCTGAGCATCACCCCTGGAGCAGGAGCTGGATGCCCACCAGGCTCGGTCCTCCCCCAAGCCCCCCCCAGCACTGCTGGAGGGAGCAGAAGACCCAGGGGGGTGTCGGGGGGGGGGCTCACAGTGTGCTGGAGGCCAGGTTGGTGTCCTCATGCTTGAGCTTGCCGTCCAGCGCCAGCCCCCGCTTCTCCCGGTTGTTGGCGAGGAAGGGGGTCAGGGTGTAGACTTTGCAGAACGTCGAGCTTGGGGCCACCATGTCGCTGGGGATGACAGCCACCATCAGCCAGAACCCCAGCTCCCCCCCAGCTCCGACAAACCCACCGGCCACCTTGGATATCTCCACCCCAGCCCGGGGAACATCTCCTTCCCAGGACCAGCCTGGAGGACATCTTCTTCCTAGCCCCAACCTAGAGGACATCTCCAGCCCCAGCCTGGTGAACATCTCCATCCCAACTCCATCCCAGCCCCAGCCTGGTGAACATCTCCATCTCAACTCCAGACCCAACACAGCAGACATCTCTGTCCCTGCCCCAGCCTGGAGTTCATCTCTGGCTGGGGGGGACGCGGAGGGTGACGTCCCCCAGGGTGCCATCAAAAAAAGGGTCTCCATCTCCCCGCTCCTCCCACCAGGACCCGCTTGCCAAACACAACATCCCACTGCTTTGAAGGTGCTGCATTGGGGCAGGAGTCCTCCAAGGCTCCTCTGAGGTCCCTGGGGCCCCTCGCGATGTCCCCGAGCAGCCGGTACTCACTCGGCGTCCTCCACGGCCACCGGGCACTTGTACTGGGCGGTGTTGAAGAGGCAGATGTCGGCGTACTGGCGCACTGGGGCGAGAGATGGAGACACAGGGGTCAGGGAGGGCCCCGTAGGGATGGGGACAGCAGCCGTGGGGGGCAATGTCCCGTTCCTCACCTGAGATTTTGATCTTCTTCACCGTTTTGTTGGTGTTGTTGGTGACATGGACGTTGACACTGATGGGTTCTCCGTGGTAGTAGATCTGTGGGGAGCAAAGGAGGGGGGACGGTGAGGTCCCCGTCCTTGCCGGGGTCACCCCACCGGTGTCCCCTCCCCGGTCCTTGCCCACCTCTTTGTCCAGGGACGCCTCGAGATGCAGCGGTTTGTCCGACATGAGGAACTGCCGGGTGGTCTCTGCCATGGGCTGGGGGCCGGGTCGCTCCGGCGCGTACTGGACCTTACGGATCACCAGGCGCACCGAGTTCCTGGGAGGAGACGGCGAGAGGAGAACCCAGGCGTCTGGCTGCCTGCAGGCACCTCTGCCCGCAGGCTGCCCTCTTTCTTGGCCCGTTTTGGGGTCAAATCCCTCTTTTCTTCTGGTCTGCTGGGTCAGGAGAAGGATGGCGTGGGAGGTCCCGGCTGGATGCCCAGCTCGCTTGGGCTGCAAGGGGGCAGCCCCACGGCTGTGCCAGCCTGCCTGCGTGGCCCCACGTCATGGCAGGGCTGGGCTCCTTGCCTACAGCATAGCCTTAGATGTCTCCATCCCAAACCCTAGATCATCTCCATCCCATCCCTACCCTGGAGAGCATCTCCATCCCATCCCTACCCCGGACAGCATCTCCATCCCACCCCCAGCCTGGAGAGCATCTCCATCCCAGCCCCAGCCTGGAGGACATCTCTGTCTCAGCTCCATCCTGGTGAACATCATCATCCCAACTCCAGCCCCAGCCTAGCAAATATCTCTGTCCCAGCCCCATCGTGGAGGACACCTCCATCCCAGCCCCATCTCGCCCACTGTGGGTAGCAAACTGGGGTGCCCCTTTCCCAAGACCGGGTCATAGCCCCAGCCAGCACCCCGAGGATGCTGCTCCCACCCAGGCTAGACAGATCCTCTCCGCTCACCTCTTGTGGATTTTCTCCTCCAGGTTCTCCGCACAGAAAGCTTTGACCTCGTAGTCCACGCCGCAGGCCTGGAGACCAGGAGGGGGCAGAGAAGGAGACAGAGAAACCCCTTTGCACCCCCCCAAAAGGTGACCCCAACCAACAGCCGGTCACCACTGCCCGGTGGCACAAGGATGGGTGGAACTTACCTTCCCCGTGTCCTCCGGGCCCGGCTGCAGCGTGACGGAGCAAGGCAGGTTGGGGGGGATCTGGAAGGGAAAGGGGGGGTTAGGAGCGGGGCTGGGACCCCCATCCACGAGCCAGCTTTTTGCCGTAGAGATCCACGGCATCACCCACTCAGCTGTGGGGCTGGGCACTGCATCCCCTCCCGGTGCCACCCCAGCACCGGCACCGGAGCCAGGATTTTGCTGGTGCTGCCAGCATTGCCCCTTCCTGCCTGTTGTGGGGGAGGACAGCCAGGAAGGATTTCCTCATTTTCCTAATTGCATTTCCTAATTGCACGGTGCCCTTTTCCTTCTGGCCATATTTCAACCCAAGTCCCGCTCCAAATCCGTCCTGGGCAGCGGCTCGGCCTCGCCAGACCCAAACCCTGAAGGGTTAGGAAAATCTGTGGGCTTGGTGTTGGGTTTTTTTGTTAATCTGGAGGATTTGGAGGAATTAAGATTGTTTCACTGGGGCTCAGGGATGTTTGCGACCCTGCAGGGCTCAAGCCTGGAAAATGCCACCGGGTCCCCCCCGGCCCCAAGGGGAACGGGGGCGGCTGCTGTCGCCAAAGCTGCACCAGGAAATTTGGGGTGCAGGAGCACAAAATGGGGGTTTATCCCCCCCCCACTATTCCCTGCCGGAGCTGCCCAAGCCTTGCTTTGCTTTGGGGGAGCACCCCAGGTTGGTGTCACTGCCCCGGTCACACTCAGGGCATGGACCCACTGTGCCAGCATGCACCCCGTGCCTCAGTTTCCCCACTGGTGGCTGCTTTTTGCTCCCGAGTTTTAAGATCCACTAACAAAAGCTGCATCTTCATCACGGGTGGCAGCATCTCACCCCCAACCATGACCCTACGGGGCCAGAAGGGACCCCGATGTCCCTGAGGGGGGGGTCACCATCCCCTCCAGCAGCAAGGGAAGAGCCCCCAGCAGCATTGCCACCCGCTGCCACCCTACCTCGAAGGTGAAGGGGTAGGCATGCTCGCCCAGCTTCTTGATCAGCCGCTCCTGCAGCCGCGTCAGGGGCTTCTTCTCCTCGGGGACCGGGGGGAAGGCCTGGGCATTGGCCACGAAGAGGTCCTTGCGGAAGGTCAGCCCCAGCACATCCAGATCCTCGCGGCCATAGCGGAAGGCGCAGGTCAACGTCACAAAGACTGGGGAGGGCGACAAGGGGTGGAGGTTGGTGGCAGGGCGGCATCAGGGCGCGGTGGTATCGTGGCATGGAGCATCATGGTGTGGTGGTATGGCGTGGTGGCATCATGGTGTGGTGGCATCACGGCATGGTGGTATCATGGCATGGGGCATCATGGTGTGGTGGTATCATGGTGTGGGGGCATCATGGTGTGGTGGTATCATGGTGTGGGGGCATCATGGTGTGGTGGTATCATGGTGTGGGGGCATCATGGTGTGGTGGCATCATTCCGTGGTGGTATCATGGCATGGGGCATCATGGTGTGGTGGTATCATGGTGTGGGGGCATCATGGTGTGGTGGCATCATGGCTCATCCCGGTCCCACCAGCACTGGGAAGTGGTGGTGGCTCCCAGGAGGTGCCATGGTGGGGAGACGGGGATGCAGCCCGGGCAGCAGCCAGACGTGCCTTGGGGTGCCCACCACAGGAGCCCCATCCTCTGCAGGACAGGGCACCCACCGTGGGGACAGGGGGCTGGAAAACGTCACCCAAGGGCCCAGAGATGCCAACGCACAGGGACACCGGCCGTCCCCTGCGGTGGTGCCACGCAGCGAGCCGTTACCTTTTCTCTCCTTCAGGTACTCGGGATCCACCAGCACCACTCCGTCTGCAAGGGAAGACCGCAGCGTCAGGGGACACGCCGGCAGGGACAGGAGGGGGACATGGCGGGGTTGGGGGGGACACGCTGGCAGGACTGGGGGGGGACACGCTGGCAGGGTCAGGGGGACATGCCAACTGGGTCAGGGGGACGCGCTGGGATGGTTAAGGGGATGTGGCAGCAGGGTCGGGGGGCATGCCAGCAGGGTTGGGGGGGGGGACGTGCAGGGAAGGTTGGAGGGGACACGCTGGCAGGGTTAGGAAAGGACACGCCAGCAGGGTTAGGAGGGGACGTGTGACATATAAAAGGTCCCCTTTATACAGAGAGGCATCACCTCAGAGCCACCAGCCAGAGCTGGGTGGGGGACACGGTGGCGGGAGGGGGACAGGCTGCACCCGCTGCACCCAGGGGACAAAGACAGACACGGGGGGGGGCCGCGCCAGGGACCCCGGGAGCCCCGCGGTGCCCAGCTCCTCATGTGCAACCAGCCATGCGCCTGCCACCGGAGACAGATACATCTCAATATTTATGTATTTTTTTTATATTTATATATCTATTTAAAGCCTTCTCTCTGCAGGATGAGAGATAGGGGGGATTCGGGCTCTGCCTCCCGAGGTAATTAATCCACGGAAGCTGCAGGCGTCTTAAATGAGTAATAAAACAGGACTATTATTCAAAACCGGCTGTTTTCTGACGACTCTGGCGCGGGTGCTTCTCCAGCGGCTGTCCCTTAGGGATGCAGCCGCTGCCAGTGGATGGGGACGTCCTCAGGGCATCTCCCAGGGGGGAGTGCCTGCTCCCCAAAAACCCTTCTTCCCACTCACAGAGGCTCAAGCAAGCCCAGCCCACCCCGGCACATCCCCCCACCCAAACTGAGTTCCCCCCCCCACCTCCCCGGCCCCACATACCCACGGGATCCACCACGTCGATGTGATCCACAAAATCCCTCTTTCCCAGGTAGACGGTGAGCTGCGGGGAGGGATGGAGGGGGGGGTCAGGGATGCCCGGAGCAGCCCCCCGGGCTCCCGTGGCCAGATCCGTGCTGGCAGAGCTCCGGGGGGTGTCCTGGGGTCCCCCCGCCTGGTCACCACCCACTGGGGTCCATCACCCCCATGGTCCCCACGTGGCACCCCATCCCTGCAGCACCCAAAAGCCAGCCCCCCCCGCTCCCAGCTTCAGTCTCAGGCAAAGCCTGGACCCCCCCGCCCCCCCGATGTCCCCAGACCTGGTGGCATCTGGAGGCACTTGGCATTTGGGGACATTTGGGTTAAGGTCAAGCCTCAGCTGGCACCCCACGGGCTGAGCCCCACGGCATCACCCTCCCGACTTTCTCCTGATGGGGAAACTGAGGCACGGGACACAGACGCATCAATCACTCAAGGGTCAGCAGGAGCATCCTCCCCTGGGAATGCCGGGAGATGCCGGGTGTGATGGAGAGGACCACCAACTCCAAGCCGGGAACGAGCCCCGGTGCCAGCGCACGCTGCCGCCGGCTCGGACAGTTCCCGGCTCACCGGCTTGGCATCCCTGGCACCAAATCGGATTTGCCTCCCACCGCACAGCCCCTGCAATCCCAGCCGGATCCCGGCTGGAGCTGGTGAGTTCCCGACCCCGGCCTCATCCCGTTAGGTGATTGAATAAATAAGCCTTTCCCTCCAGTGCAGGGCAGGCAGGAGCAGGCAGCTGCCAGGCAGGGGGTTACACTGCCAGACCCACGCTGGGGCTGCCTAAAAACCCCACGGGCAGGGCTGCCTGCACCCCGGCACCCATCCGCTCAACCCCATGGGGGGGCTGCAGGCAGCTCCATCACCGACTGAACCCCCTGACCTTGGGCAAGCCCCCCCCTCAACCCCGCCGTGCCTCAGTTTCCCTTCCTGCTGGCATGGCAGGATGCTCAGGCAGCAGGCAGCTTGCAGGGCATCTTTGGGTACGTGCCTGTCCCCCGCTCCTCGCTGTGCTTGCAGGGTTTAGGGGGGGGTCACCCCAGGAAGCACCGGCTCCCCCCGCTTCCCCCCCATCTCCCCAGGGAGCCACCGGCCTCCCACTTACCTTCCCGTTGGGACTGGCTTTCTTAAACACCCTGCAACAAGAGCAAAGGGAAGGGGGGGGGGGGGTTAGCGGCTGGGGCAGGGGGCACCCATGGGTGCTGCGGGATGCGTTTCCATCACGCCAGGGCAGCACCGGGCAGGCGATGGTACCTGACCCCATAGGGTACGGGACGCACGATGCCCGGCTCCGGGCACAGAGTGAGGGGATCTGACCCTATATACCATAGGGGAGCACAGCCAGCCTGCTCCCGGCCCCCATATGGCACTGGGGAGCGGGACGGGACGCCCAGGGGCTGCACGGCTCTGCCGCTGGGCAAGGGGCTGGGAGAGGAGCAATGCAAGGTGCAGAGCAAGGTGCCACGCAAAGGCACGAGTCATGGAAGATGCAAGGTGCCCTGCAAAGACCCTGCCGTGCAAGGTGCCGTGCAAGGTGCTGCACAAAGGCCCTGCTGCGTGAAGCCAGGCTTTCTGCAAGCTGGGGAACAGCACGGCAGAGGGGCAGCCCCCCGGCAAGCTGCACAGCCCCCTGCAACCCCGTTGGGTGCCAGGATCTGGCCGACCCTCGGCATCCTGATGAATGAGCAGGAGCAGCCGCTGCCAGCGCCCTGCTCTGGAAAACAGAGGTGTCGGGAAGCCAGCACAGCGTATCGCATGGGGAAGGCGCCCAGATACCACCGTGATGGGCAGCAGCCCAAAGCCCGCAGGCTGCAGAGCTGCATCCCAGCACCCAGCTGCCTTCCAGCACCTTCCTCGCTCTTTATGGCTTTAATTTGTTTCTAATTACCTGAAAGTAAATTAAAAATAAGGTTTGCGCCGCACACACGGATATTAAAAAGGGAGTTGGGGTGAGGCTGCATCGAGGCGCGGCAGCTCCCTGGGGATGGGGACGAGCCCTGCGGGCGCGCGGGGAGCTGGAAGCAGCATGGGACCACGGGGGCACATCAGCCAGGATGGGGCCACCCCGAGGGATGACCCCCCCCCCAGCACATTTGCACCCGCTCTGGCTGTGGGGTGACGGTCCCCACCGTCACCTCTGCCCCAAGGGACGTGGAGCACACGGATGGATCCCAAAGCCACCGGAGAGGCGAGGAGAGATGGGGGGTGCTCCTGTCCCCGGGGCTTTTCATCCATCCTCCATCCCAAGGGCCACCCTGCACTGTAGGAACAGCCCCCAGGCATCCCCTTTGCCCCCCCAAATCCCTCTGCAAGACCCCACGGAGCTGTGGGGGAAGGACGTGGGTCCAACATGCCACCGCGGCGTTGCAAGTGCCGGGAAAGCCAGAGCATCCCCAGTCTGCCTGCTGCAGGCAGGGAGCAGGCAGGGGCAGGCAGGGCTCGCTTGCCCGGCACTGCCTGATTTCAGAGACTGTTCAGAGCCTGCCCTGGCACGAAGCCACCCATAATGGGTTCTCCTCGGATAATCCCTCCTCGCCTTTAAATTCCATTAAAACCATCCGGGAAGATTAGTGACGGCGGTTTGGGCTGGGAAAAACAATTCCCAGGGCGGCTGCTCGGCTCTGCCGAAATACCAGGGGCTCCTCCAGGCGCTGCCGGGATGGACCCTCACCCCACGGCCAAGGAGAGCTGCCGGCATCCCGCTGCCTGCGTTTGCCTGCACCCCGCCGAGGGGCAGGCAGGCAAAGCGGCAGCCGGTGGGTTTGCTCGGCACAAGCAGGGAATTAAAACAGAGCGGTGCCGGTTCGGGTCAGGTCCAATACACCCGAGCCATAATCCTGGTGATGGGGTGGGATGCACCGGGCTGCCACGGGCACCGCACCGGGGTACGTGTGGGCACACGCCGGGGAGGGTCCTGGCACGGCTCGGTCCCTGCACCGAGCACAGCCTTGGCAGGAGCATCCAGGGTCCTGCTGCCCGTGCCGGGGTGTCCCTTGTCCCCACGCCAGGGCCATCCTCATCCTCATGCCTACATGCCAGGGTGACCGACGTCTCTAAGCCTGGGTGCTGGGGTGACCCTCAGCCATGTCCACGTGCCACAACGACCCTCACCCCTGTGCCCACGTGCTGGGGTGGCCCTCGCCCCCGTGCCCACGTGTGGGTCCATGCAGGAGGGACAGCAGTGCCAGGAGCACCCCGAGTGCCAGCAAGCCCCAGCACCAGCCTCAGTGGTCCAGCACAGCACCGGCATTCGGCACAGCACGGCACAGCCCTGGGCTACCGGGGACATTCATCCCGCTGCTCCCGTCATGCCATGTCACCCAGCAGGCATCACTGCCAAGTCCCTGGCCAGGGAGCAGGATGCGGCCCCGCCACGCAGGCACGGGGAAGCGGTGTTGCTCCTTCAGGGAGCAAATTTCCACCATCCCTGAAATCCTAGGGAGATTCCAGGAGGTGGCTGGGATTCCCGGGACCAGAGCCGCTCTCCCCAGCCCTGACAGGGAAGGGGCTCAGCGCGGAGGAGATTTCCTCTGCTGGAGACACAGCAACTGGGAAAAGTGGGGAAAAGGGGGGATTACTGAAATTCAACATTCCCTCTGAGCAAAAATGCCTGGTTCTGCTGGGAAAGGGCCCTTCCTTCATCTGCTTCCAGCCCTGCCGCCTTCTCCGGCAGCAGCTCCCATGCCAGGGAAGCCCAGGCAAGAGGAGGAGGAGGGCAGGGGGCTGGGCTGGGTGCTCCGGCAAATCCCCGGCATCACCCACTCCAGAGGTCCGGCTATCGCACAAGGACTGGGGGGTTGGCTGGGGGGGCTGGGAGAGGCTGGGGGGGGGCGGCCCGCATCCCCACACTTATTCCCTTGTCCCCAGATGAGCCCCAGGAGATGACAAGGGCTGTTGATAAATCCTCTCCCAGGCACATAAACACTCAGGACAACCCGCAGGCTGTCCCAAAACAACCGGGAACGTCGGGAACATCCCGCTGGCCCTTCCCGGGTGGCCTCTCCTCGGGATGGTGGTGGAGGGGGGGGGGGTGTTGAGTTTTCCCAGCCGAGATGGGAGAGCTTTTCCACGGGCGGGATGCTCGGCACGAGGGTTTGCCGGCACCTCGGTCCCCGGCGTGCAGGGCGAGGGCCGGATCCTGCGCCGGCGCGAGCAAAGCCGGCGTTAATGGGAACGCTGCTGCAATTAAATAAATGGGGGGGAATAAAGGGCCTGGGCTCATCAGGGAAGGGCGGCAGTGCTGTTACTCAGCATTTCGCCTTCCCCACAATTAATTAATTAATTGTTTTTTAAGGCCATGGGGGGATCAGAGCACCCAGTCTCGAGAGCTGGGGATGGAGGGGGCGATGCCATCCTCCTGAGAGCCCGGAGCAATTAACAGGGGGATTTTTCTGGGTAATTAATGAGGCGTTACATAAAAGCAGGGTGGGGAGCATCCTCTGCCAGCCTGTCACCCCACATCCCCCCCACCCAGGGACCAGCACCCAGAGGAGACCCCAGAGACGGCTCACACCGGGGCCAGCGCAGGGAGGTTTCGGCGTGCCGGATCCTAACCCCAAGCCGTGCCGGGAAGCCCCGAGAAACGCGGCCAAAGGATGGAGGCTCAGCCGATCCCACTGCCAGGACCCCCCCAGGGATGCTGGAGGGGGGGCAGGGAGGGAGCGGCGATGCCTCCTGCCCATCCCTCGTTACACAAACGAACCCGCTAATGAACCCCGGCGAAGGCGAGATCGATGGCGGGTGCTGCAGAAGTGCCGAGCAGGAAACAATTACTCACCGCTCCTCCCCGGCATCGCCGGCGTCCACCCATGCTGGCCGCACGCCGGGGGGGCAAGGACCCCACGCAGCCCCACGCTGTGGGTGCAGGAGCCCCGCAAAACCCCGTGCTATGGTGCAGAAGCCTGGGGTTGGCTATGGGTGCAGGAGCCCTGCGTGGACCCATGCCACGGGTGCACAAGCCCAGGCTGGCCCCACATTATGGGTGCAGGAGCCTGCAGTGGCCCCACGCTGTGGGTGCAGGAGCCCTGCACAGCCCCACGTTACGGGTGCAGGAGCCCCACACAGCCCCACGCCGTGGGTGCAGGAGCCACGCGTGGCCCCGTGCCGTGGGTGCAGGAGCCCAGGCTGGCCTTACGCCGTGGGTGCAGGAGTCTGGGCTGGCCCCACGCCGGGGGGGGCAGGAATGTGGGGTGACCTCACGCTATGGGTGCAGGAGCCCGGGTTGCCCCCCCCCCAGAAAGACCTCCACGGCCGCGCATCCCGACGGCCAGCTCTGTCCGAAAGCACCCACGGGAGCAAGCGGGGAAGGTGGCACGCGGGGACACGGTGGCCTCCCGCGTTTCAGCATCCGCTCGACGTCGGGGGGGACCCTCGCCCGCTGCCGGATCCGGAGGGAGGGAAGGAGGAAGCGCTGAGCCTTCCCTCCCCCTCCAGCCCTTCCTGGTGTCGAAAGGCCGGAGACACGAGGCAGGAAGCCGCCGCCGTCGCTGCCCGTCGGTGATTTCCAACCCACGGTGGCCCCACGCCGTGGGCCGGTAGCCCCGGTGCCCCCCGAGCCCCCCGGCACGCTGCCGCAAGGCCGAATCCTGCTCTCCTGCCCACCCTGCCCTCTCCCTGCCATTGATCCGGTACCTTAATGAGCTCGTTAGGCACACGTCCGGGGGCTAACGATCGCTTTATTTGGTGGCTGATAATTGAGTGGGGTCCGTTTGATCTCTGTTGGGAAGATTTATGAGGATTTGATTCCTCGGGGCATCGGAGCGGGGTCTGACGGCAACGCCATCGATTGCCTTTGAACTTGGGGCAGAGGAGCCAGCGTTTTCACTGGCTCTCACGCTAATGGGGCCGGCGGGCAGATCTAATTAGCCAGAGCCGCGTTAGAAGGGACCTCCGGGGATAACGGAGCCGCCAGCAACCACATCACACACACTGGCATAACCCCGCGACGGCGGCCGGTGGCTCCGTGCCAGCCGTGCCGGGATGAGCCCGGAGCGCCGTACCAGCCGATCCCAAAGCAAGAGCATCCCACGGGCCGAAGGCTGCATCCCGCATCCCCGTTGGATCCCCACTGCGTCCCCGCTGCATCCCCTGCCAGGCTCGGTGGCAGCATCCCCCGGCGGGGTTGGAGCTCCGCCGGCTTCCTTGGCAGGGAAACGCCTTGGCTGTGGGATCCGGGATGTGTCTGGATCCTGCTGTTATTACCAGAGTTTGTTCTCCAAACAACAGCCAGGAAGCAGGAGTCTCCCCTCCCGGGCCACCTTCCAGGGCTCCTTCTCTTTCTAACGGAGATCCCTGTCCCACTCCCGGATCCTACAGCTTCATCCAGAGGGATGCACAGGATGCCAGGACTGCAAAGCACCCCCGGGGACTGGTTGGTCCCGGAGTGGTTTGATGCTGCAGAGGGGCAGGATAGGACCGTGGGGCCAGGGGGATGGGTGCGGAGGGATGCCCGGTGCCAACCGAAGTGGGCTCTGCCACGCCGGGACCACCACAGTGCTTCCCCAGCTCCAGCTCCAGCTTTGTCTCCACTGACCACTGGGAAACCACCCTCAGCCGCAGCTCAAACCACAGGCCACCGGCCGAGCATCCCACTGGACCACGGAGGCCAGCGGGTGCCTGTGGGGCTGCGGCCAGCCCGGCTGGGTGCTGGGTGGGAAGAGCTGGGGGGGTGATGTGTGTTTTTTGGAGAAGCTGCAAATAATTAGGCGATGTGTTCGGCGGCGGCCGGGGCTGGCCCGGTCCCCGGCGGTGCCAGCAGCCACAAACTCGCCTGTTTACTCCACCGAGCCACTTCCTCCGGCTCTTCCCACCGCGGGGCTTTGAAGGGGGCTTGGCAGGAGGCTGGGAACGGCGGCACGATGACGCATGGAGCCGCAACGGCCGAGCCCCCGAGCACCCCACCAAACCCGGGGACGGCTCCTGCACCCCGCGCTCGGGGTTCGCCTGCACCCTGGATGTGATCTTCACCCTGCGTGGAGCACCCAGGGCCATACCGGGAGCAGGGTGACCCCAAACCTTGTGGCACCGAGGCCGGTCGGTGGCAGACGTGGAGATGTGACCCCCAAGAAAAGTGGGGTGGCCCCATGCTGGCACCGGAGGAATCAACAGAAATGATGCTTTTGGGGTATCTGATGGTAAATCAGCTCCCACGGCCGAACCCCCCGACCCTTCTCTGGTGGCTTTGGGATGAATCCGAGTGGATTTGGGGTCGGAGCTCTGAAACGGAGCCGAAAGGAAGATGGGGAGCGGGGGGAGATTTGTCAGCCTAATTCCGCCCCCCCAGCTCCCTCCGTACGCGCTGCGTGGGCAGGGATCAGCTCATGCCTCTCCTGCCTGCACGCCTGCCCGCGGTTGCTGCCAGCCTATGGGAATGCCGCTTGCCCGAGCTCCCCCAGGCACCCGAAAATCTCCCAGCGCCGAACCAGCAGCATCCCAGGGATTCCCCAGCTTTGCTGCTGCGAAAGCGGGGCTCTTCCCCCGGCCCCCCAACTCTGGGGGGCTGCTCGCCTGCTCCAGGGGTGCAACGCGCCGGTTCTCAAGAATTAGGGATGCTGAGCCGGGGGAATGCGGATGCTGTTGGCCACGGCTGGGGCAGCAGCACCCGAGCAGCCCGTCTGGCAGCGATGACCCCCCCAATGCTGGAGGTTCAGCGGGAGCCCCCAAATCCTATCCTGCCACCCTGAAACGCTGCAGCGTTTCTGGAAGGTTCTGCCAAAGCAGGGCCGGACCCCCTCGTCCTTCCCTCCTGCCGTAGGGCATGGCGGTGGCATCGGCTGCACCGAAGCCCCCTGGTCCTGACGCCCAGGTGCCACGGCGGGGGGGACCGAGGGGAGGGCAATGCCACCCCCCTGCCTGCCCGCCAGGGTTGGGGGTGAGCAGGAGCACCCCTAAGTACCTGGCCCTAAATAATTAATGACGGGGAGGCCCAGGGGACAGAGAGCTGTCAGAAAGGGATCAGGGTGACGGATGGCACTGAGATGGAGCATTAGCCCCTTGGCCACCCCACCACGACAGCCAGAGCCAGCTGGGGAGGGGGTGTCACGGGAGACACCCCCAGACCCTCCCCAGAACCCCCATGCATGGGCTGGTGGGGGGGGTCACCGGGCTCTCCCCCGAGGTCCCGAAATCCCGGGGTGGGCACCTCCGCGGGTCCCTGTGTTCGCCGCAACCATCTTTGCCGTGCTCCACGCCCAGGGCCCTGGGAAACGCGGGGCGGCCGGAGGGTCCCCATCGGCACGGGGGTCCCCACAGGCTGGCTAGCCATCGTGGTGGCTCCCATGGGACCAAGGCATGGCATGCCGTCGTGGTGCCCGCGCCTCCAGGCCCGGCATGTGCTCCCAAAAATGCTGGGGAGAGGGGGGGGGGGGGGGGGGCACACCAGGGGCTGGCTCCTGGGGGTCACTCCAGGCTCCCACCTGAATCATGAGTGGGAAGAGCTGGGGTGACCTCCCCCCCGCCCCCCAAAAAACCATCCAGGCTCCAAATCAAGATGGGAAAAGAGCGATAACGCCTCCGAGCACCCACCTCAGACCCACGGCTGGGCAGGGGTGCGGGCAGGGGTGCAGGACCCTCTCCCCAAGCCTGCGGGTCCCGTCCCCCGTGTCGTGTCCCGTGTCCGTCCCCCCCCCGCGCCGGCCTCAAGCCCTCGGCCGGGATGCAGCCGCTGCCTCCCACCTCGCACCCCAGCAGCCGGGGGACCCCGGTGGGGACCCAGGGGACCCTCCGTCAGCCCCGGCCAGCGGTGGCCAGATGTTGCCCGCAGCTGGGGCCGGCAGTCCCGGAGGGGCTCCGTAGAGGCAGGCGGCGAGCAGGCAGCGCTGAGACGGACGGCGTTCCGGGATCCCCCGTCCCCCCCTGCCCCGTCCCCGGGGCTGCTCACCCCGCGGTGCCTCCCCCCCCCACTCCCCGCCCCGGCCCACTCACCGGGTGCCTTTGTCTCCCATGGCCCCGCCGATCCTCCGGGCGGCTACAACCGGGAAACGCCGACCGGGCTTGGAAAATTACTGGCTGGTTGGTGGAGGGGAGAGGCGGCGGCGGGGCGGGCGCTGGGCCCGGTACGGCCCGGTACGGCCCCGGGGGTGGGGGGGGGCGCGGATACGCTCGGCTCCCCTCGGCTGCGCTCGGTTCGGCTGGGCTCGGCTCCGCTCGGCTGGGTTCGGCTGTTTTCGGCTGGGTTCGGCTGGGCTCGGCCCGGCTCCGGTGCGGGCGCTGCCGCCGCCTCCGCCCGCCCCCGAGCGGCGCGGCCCCCGGGGCGGGGGGCGGCGGCACGCGCGGGGCCACACGCGCGGGGAAGGCGGGGACACGCACGCACGGACACGGACACGGGGGGGGGGGGGGGGGAATGTGCGCGCGCGGGTACAGAGGGGGAGGTGCGCCCCCCCGTGCCCGCACAGGCACAAGGCGGAGGGAGGGGCTGCCCCGCGTGCACCGGGGCGCGGCGCGCGCGATCACGCGCAGGTGCGCGCACACGCGCGCGGACGCCACACACCCACGCGCACCCCCGTGTGTGCACGCGCAGAGGGAGGGAGGTGTGCGCGGGTCCCCCCCCCCCATCGCACGCGCACACACGCGCGCAGGTGCACCTGTGTACGCGCTCCCCCCCCCCCCCCGCGCCGGTGTGTGCACACGCACGGGGGGAGGTGCTTGCACACACGCGCGCGCGCGCACCCCCCGGCCCCTTTGTGCGCATCCCCCATGTGCCCACACACACCCGTGTGCATGCACACACATCCCCAGTGCACACAGACACCACCATGCGCACACCCCCCCCATGTGCACACACACATCCCCAGTGCACACACCCCCCCACACGTGCACACCCCCCACACACGCACACCCAGGTCCGCCCACCCCCACGTCCGCTCCCCCTCCCCTTGTGGGGGGGGACCCGGGCGAGGGCTCCCACGGGGTCACCAAGCCCCGGGTGGGCGGCCAGCGGGCGCCCTGGGGACACTGGGGATGGTCACCCCCGCTGGCAGCAGGACCTGCCTTCTCCCACTGGGGACATGGGACATACGTGGGGACACGGGGACATAGATGGGGACACGGGGACATGGGACATACGTGGGGACATGGGGACATAGATGGGGACACGGGGACATGGGGACATGGGACATACGTGGGGACGTGGGGACATGGGGACATAGATGGGGACATGGGAATGTAGGGACATGAGGACACGGGGACATACATGGGGACATAGTGACACGGGAACATGGGGACAAAGATGGGGACATGGGGACATACATGGGGACATGGGGACACGGGGACACGGGAATGTAGGGACATGGGGACACGGGGACATACGTGGGGACATGGAGACACAGGGACATGGGGACATGGGGACATACATGAGGAGATGGGGACACGGCAACATAGATGGGGACATACATGGGGACATGGGGACATAGACAGGGACATAGATGGGGACATGGGAATTTAGGGACATGGGGACATGAAGATGTGGGGACATGGGAACATAGATGGGGACATGGGGACATACATGGGGACATGGGAACGTAGGGACATGGGAACACGGGACACACATGGGGACACGGGGACATAGATGGGACATGGGGACACGGGGACGTGGGAACATATATGGGGACATGGGAACATGGGACATATGTGGGGCCATACATGGGGACATGGGGACGTAGGGACATGGGAACACGGGACACACATGGGGACACAGCCACGGGGACACGGGGACATGGCTGGGGACACGGACGGGGACACGGGGACGTCCTCCCCTGCCCGGCCCTTGCCCGCTGCACCCCCAGTGCCGGGCGGGGACAGGGCCACACCCCCATTTCCCTCCCCTCCACCAATGAAGTTCAGCCCTGCCTGCCGGCAGGCCCTCCCCTCCCTTCCTGATTGGCTTTCTTCCCCCATTCGTCCGCCTCCTGCAACAGAGCAACCAATCAGAGCCGCCGTGGGAATGGGACCCCGTTCATTCCCACGGGCGCGCCCAAACCCACCCACCACCCACCCAGCGTGGGGGCGGGGCCTGGGCCTTGGAGGGGCGGGCAGGGGCGGGCAGGAGGAGGCAAGGATGGGCAGGGACAGGCAGGGACAGGCAGGAGGAGGAGGAGGAGGCAAGGATGGGCAGGGACAGGCAGGGACAGGCAGGAGGAGGAGGAGGAGGAGGAGGAGGAGGAGGAGGCAGGGTCGGGCAGGAACGGGTAGGGGTAGGGACGGGCAGGAGCAGGCAGGGACGGGCAGGAGGAGGCAGGGACGGGCAGGAGGAGGCAGGGACGGGCAGGGACGGGCAGGGACAGGCAGGAGGAGGCAGGGACGGGCAGGAGCGGGCAGGGATGGGCAGGAGCGGGCAGGGACAGGCAGGACCCCCCACCCCCGGTGTGGCGTGGCCCTTCCCGCCTGCGGCTTCGCACCCCCGAGGCCTGCGGGGCGGGCAGCGGGGGCGGGCAGCAGGGGGGGGCCCTGCCTGCAGCACCCCAGGGGTCGGGCCGGCCCCCCCCAACACCCCAACACCCCAGCCAACACCCCAGGCGGTGGGGTGCTGGTCGGTGCTGGGGGGTGCTGGGGGGTGCAATCCAGTGGGTCCCATGGGTGCGCAGCACCTCAGGGCAAGGGTGTCGCTGGAGCCCTGAGCCCTGCTCAGCACCCACCCACCCTCCCCCAAGGCAGCACCAGGACCCGGGTGCCCCCCCAGGCCCCCCCACCTGTGACCAAGAGGGGCTCCCAGTTGCGTCCCCACGGCGCACGGTCCAAATCCCGCTCCCCCGGCCTCTGTGGGGCAGGAGGAGGGGACCGAGGGCTGAGCCCCACGGCTGGGCACAGCCCTGACCCCCCCACACACACACAACCCCCCCATGCGCAGATCCACGGGGACCCACCGTGCCAGGGTGGAGGGACAGAGACATTTTGGGGGGGGTCTGGGGCTGCCCCGGGTCGTCTGCAGGGTGCAAGGGACAGCACGGGCAGGGCCCGGGGGCAGGATGCGACCCCCGGAGCCCTGACACAGGGAGAAGGGACAGAAGGCCCCCCGCTCCCAGGGTGGGTGCTTGGGGGGGGACAGGGACAGGCTGAGGGTGACCCAAATCTCCAGGACACCTGCACCCCACCCAGGGGATACCTGCGCCCCGTGGGGACGATGCTGCGTGGGGCACGGCCGCCCACCCCAGCACCCTCCTGTTGCCCCCCCCAGGCAGCAGGGACGGGGTGGTGACAACCGGACAGGCAGCCAGGGTTGGAAGGACAGACAGAAAGCGATGGCTGAGACATGCGGGGGGACAGCCCCGAGGCCGGGGTGAGGGGCAAGATGGGTGGCCGTGGCACCCCAAGTGCGCCCAGGAAGGCGAAGGGACGTCACCGAGGGCACGGAGCCATCGGTGTCAGAGGGAGGAGGGGGCTGCTCCCGGCTGGGGACCCCAAATGCTGCTGGTGTCCCCTGGCACACCCCAAGCCCTGCTCTGGGACTTGCTCAGCATTAAAGGATTTAATCCCAGGACTAGCTCTTGGCTCTGCTGCTGGGTTTAACCGTGGCCAGGAGCGGAATGGGGGACACTTGACAGGTTTTGCAGTTTTTCACCCCAATTTTGGCAGCTCACACAGCGCTGGCGCGTGCCAGTGGTGAAGCATCCGGGGATTTCTCTGGCATTAAATGCCGCTTCCCCGGGATGAAGCCATCAGATCGGGCCGGAATGAAAGCGCTGCATTGATCCCAGGTAATAAATTGCTCATTAGCGGGCCGGCTGAACCACAGCCCTGATGCGAAGGTGATGGGCAGAGCCGAGCTCTGCTCGGGGGGGGGGTCCCACGCAGGGACGGCTGCGGGACCCAGAGGAGCAGCCCAGGGTCAGATCCTGCACCCCCACAGCCCAGTGCGCTGGGGGCAAGTGCCCACGGGTGACTCAGGGTGCATGCACCGCAAACGGCAGCGCGACCCACGGCTGGCCATGGGTGCTGGGTCCTGGCTGGGCTGGATCCTGCCGTCCTGGCTGAGGGATGGTGGATCCCAGCGCCAGTGGGATCCTGAGGTGGGGGGGCAGGCTGGGAATCCTGTCCTGGCAGGGTCCTCTCACCCCATCGCATCCTGGCAGAGCCCAGGACCGGGCTGGATACAGCGGTGTCCCAAGTGGGGCTGGATCCTGACCCAGTGTCAGGGGGGCTGGAGCATCCCGGGGCAGGGCAGAGCATCCTGGAGGTCTGGAGCATCCCAGAGGGTCAGAGTATCCTGAGGGGATGGTGCATCCCGGGAGGCTTGGATCATCCCAAGGGATCAGAGCACCCCAGGGGTCTGGAGCATCCCGGGATATCAGAGCATCACTGGGGGTCTGGAGCATCCCAGGGGTCTGGAGCATGCGGGGGGGGCCACCTTGCAAGGGAACCCCTGCCTGCACCCCCAAACCATGCTGTCCCCACACCGGCACTGCCCACAGCGTCACCCGCTGCACACACCTCGCACAGCCCACGCACTCGGGTTCATCCCCAAACACAAGCTGTCCCTCCCTGGTGCCGCTGCACATCCTCGAGGACACCCCCGCTCCTGCTCCGGAACATCCCCTGGGACCCCTGACACGAGGCACCCACCGACCCGCCGCGGGGAGATCGACGTATGAAATTTATTTAGGAAAATCAAAACCCACCAAAAAAAAATAATAATAAAGAAGGAGGAGAAGGATAAGAAGAGGAAGAAGAAGAAGAGGAAGAAGGAGGAGGAGAAGGAGGAGAAGAAGAAGGAGAAGACGGAGAAGAGTTGTCTCCTCCTCAGGCTCTGTTGGAGCCCAGAACAACCAGCGCCGCGAGAGGGGAGGACAGAAAAGCCGGAGGAGGTTTTGCACGCCCGCGCACGCCCGTGCACACTCGTGGGTGAGCCGGGCTGGGTGCCGGCCGCGCTCCCCAGTATCCATAGGGTTATGTACAGGGGCGGGAGCCAGGAAAGCATCGACCACCTACGCACACCAGCGGCGGAGGCTGCAAAAGTGGGATACAGCTGGGAAATGGGCATCCCTGCGTGCCCCCCTCCACGGTGTGGTACCCAGGATGTAACACCCCAGTGCAGGACCCCCCCTTCCCCCATTGGCACCAGCTTAGGATGGCGAGACCCCGGCATCGCCAGGCACCCCCGGACTGGCACCGGGCTGGGAATGGTTGTGCCCACCAGCACGTTGGCGGTACGGCCGTGCCGGTGTCACGCCAAGGATGGAGCTGCCTTCCTCCTCTTGCAGTTTGGGGGTTTGCTGCCTTCTGGGACCATCTCTGCCCCCCCCAGCCCCATGTCCTTGCACGGCGGCGTGGGGAGGGGGCAGAAGGGCTTGAGGGGGTCTCGTAGGCGAAGCCATGGGCCAGCAGCCAGACGTGGTCACCACGCAGGTCCTACCGGGGTTTGGGCAAAGCATCTCGCTAAAGGCATCTCCGAGTAGGTAAGGCAAAAGGAATTCAGTTCACTTTGTCCCCGGGGAGCAGCTCGGCTTTGGGGGTCTCCTGTTGCTCCCGCAGACACACGCGCTCCGGGTACCCCGAGAAAACAGGCGAGGCGTTGCTTACAGACGAGACGACGAGAGGAACGGCCGCCCCGCAGCCCAAATCCGGGAGGGAGCCGTCGCACCGGGAGCATCGCTGCACCGCGGGGACCCGCCGCGGCACCGCCGGGACTCGGGCGCGGGGACGGTGCCGTGGGATGCTGCAGAGGAGCGGGGATGGGGCGGCAAACAGCCCCGTGGCTGCACCCGGGCTGCCCTTGACCCTGGTGGGACCAACTCCCGTGGGACCGACCCCGGTGGGACCGACCCTGGCAGCGCCAGGATTTCACCGCGCCGCTTCCGTCGCCTTCCCCTGCCGTGGTTGTGAACCCACCAGCTCCCACGAGCCGGATGATGCAGCTGGGGGGGGGCTCAGCGCACCCCAACCCCTCGGGGCTCAGCATCCACCCTCAGCCCCATCCTCCCCTTTGACTCAACCCTGGCAAGGAGAGCTGCTCACCGCAGCTCGCCCTGCCCTGGTTCCCCTGCTCGTGGGTGTTTCGGGTGGCTTTGGTTGGGGTGACAAAGACCTGGGTCGTCCACAGCTGCAGGGACCCTGTGGGGCTGGTTGAGCAGAGCCCCCGGGGCTGAGGGGGTCCACACGTGTTGGGTTGTGGGACTGGAGGGACCATGGGGAGGCTGGCAGGGTCCATGCCTGGTGGTCAGTAGGACCAGAGGGACCCCAGGAGGCCACCACTGTCCATGCATGGTGGTCTGTAGGACCAGAGGGACCACGGGAGGATGGCAGGGTCCATGCGCGGCAGTCAGCGGGGCAGGAGGGATGGTGGGAGACCAGCAGGGTCCGTGCATGGCCAGAGGAGCCACAGGAGGATGGCAGGGTCCATGCACGGTGCTAAGTAGGAGCAGAGGGACCACAGGAGGCCATCACTGTCCATGCATGGCGGTCTGTAGGACCAGAGGGACCATGGGAGGATGGTAAGGTCCATGCGCAGCAGTCAGTGGGATCAGAAGGACCACAGGAGGATGGCAGGGTGCATGCATGGCAGTTGATGGGACAAGAAGGACCGCAAGAGACCATCAGGGTCCATGCACGGTGGTCTGTAAGACCAGAGGGACAGCAGGAGACCATCACCGTCCATGCATGGCAGTCAGTGGGACCAGAAGGACCACAGGAGGATGGCAGAGTGCATGCATGGCAGTTGATGGGACCAGAAGGACCCCAGAGACCATCAAGGTCCATGCATGGTGGCCTGCAGGATCAGAGGGGCCATGGGCACTGGCAGGGTCCATGCATGGCAGTCAACAGGACGGGAGGGACCACAGGAGACCATCAGGATCCACGCGTGGTGGTCTGCAGGACCAGAGGAACCATGAGACGCCAGCAGGGTCCATGCACGGTGGTCAGTATGGCAGGAGTTGGGAAGCCACTGCGAGCTGGGGATGCTCACGGATATGTTGGTCCCCAGTGCAGCCGCTTGCAGAGAGAAGGCTCCCGGGTGGGCACCACGGTGCCAAGCCAGAGAAACACCCACGTGGTGGGGACACGGCGGGGACCGGACCCCCCTGCGGTGTCCCTATGGGAGCACAACCCCCCTCATGCGTGCAAACCAGGAGCAGGAGCCCCCCCAGCCTTGGCACGCTTGTAGCCCTTGCAGGGGATGTGGCTGCGTGGGACCGAGCTGGGCGAGGGACACGAGTCCTTCCATGGGTGAGTGGGTCCAGGGGTCCCCAGGGGGGGGCTTTTAGCCAAGGGATGCTCAGCAGCTGCTGGGAAGAGGCAGGAGCTGGTTCTCCAGCGTGTGGGGGCCAGTCTGGCAGGACCCGGCAGGGGATGCGGGCAGAGCATCCCCATGGCCATCCCGCTCCGGGTGCCTCTTCCCTCCTCCAGCGAGAGCCAGCCTCCTTCCCTGGGCCTGATCCTGACTCCTCTGTCCTCAGACCTCCCAGCCGCCCTCCCACAGCCTCATACCCCACTCTGGGGTCCACAGGGAACCCCCCCCCCCCCCGCACCCTGCAGCCCACCCGACCAGCACTCCCACTCTCCCTCATCATCCTGCCCCACGCCGTCCCCCTCTGTCCCGCAGACCCCCACAGCCCCATTTCAGAGGGACGACCTCTCCGGGGGTGCTTCCACCGAGGACCCCTCATCCCTATTGTCACCCCGTGGGGACAGGACCTGCAGCCTTAAGGCAGTTTAAAGCACATCCATCCCCCAGCCCCACGGTGTCCCCGGCCACGGAGGCAGAGTCCCAGCAAAGAGGAGTCCAGGGACCACCGGGTGGAGGGGACACCTGAATACCTGCCCCAGAGGGAGGGGACAGTCACCCACCGGTGGGGAAGGACCAGCAGTGGGTGCTGGCAGCACACAGACCTTCCCACGGTGGTCCGGTGTCACTGATGTCCCCCCCCAAACCTCCTCCCCATGGGCTGGAGAACCAGGGTTGGGGATGCTCCTGGCCCCCAGCCCCAGCCGCAGCCCCCCCCCTCCCAGTCACCCCCCCTCACTCAGCCCCCGCCTCGGGCTGCCCCCCCTCAGGCTCCAGGCAGCCGTTGAACTGGGGGTCGGGGGCCTGCGGGTCGTATTCCTCATCCAGAAAGTCCAGGGAGTTGTTACTGGGCAAACCCCGGATGGTGAATTTGTGGGAGACCTTCGTCCACTGCTCCCGGTTGCTGGCCACCCTCTCGTAGAGCTCCGCCGCCTTGGGGAAGAGGTCCTGCAGCAACCTGCGGGGGGGGGGGGGGCACCCCATCAGCATGGGGTTGCACCCCCTTAGTTGGGTGGAACCCCCGCTTCCCCCCATCCCCGCTGCTTGGAAACCCCCCTAACATCTGCAAGACCTCCCGCCCAGCACCCCCCCATCCCATTCTGGTATGGCAAGGGGGGGGTGACAGCAGAGGGCCCCCCCCACCCTGGTGCCAGCTCACTTGTAGATGGGCATGGCGATGTGCTCCATGAAGCTGATCTGCAGCTCGGGGATGTAGGCTTTCTCCCGGTCCATCATCTCCAGCGGGCGGTTGCCCATGGCCTTCTCCTGCAGCGATGGTGAGGCCGGGGGGGGGGGTCAATGCCATCCCCTCCCCATTCCCGGCCACGACCTCCCTGTCCACCCCCCCCCACCTCATCCGAGCCCCCTTGGTGCTTGCCAAGAGCGTTGGCCAAGCCCAACCCTGCACCAAGCCCTGGTGCTACCTACCAGGTCACCCTGGGAGAAGAACTCCTTGTAGATCAGCTCCTGCAAGGGACAGGCTGTCAGCAAGGGGGGGGGGGGGGGTGTGCATGCCTGGGGTGACCCCCCCAACCCTGCCTGCCCTCCAGACCCCTCTCCACAGCTGCAGGGGAACGGTTCTGCGTTGGGCAGGGACACAGTCCCTGCACAGGGGACTGCTGGGTGGTCCAGGGGTCCCTGCATGGAGGGACCCCCTCCGTGGGGCATGATGCCACTGCGAGGACCAGGCTGGTCCCCAGCACCTGGGGATGTGCGGGTGCCCCCGGGGGGTGGCATGCAGGGGGTCAGGCACTCACCGCGATCTTTCTGGTGGTCTTCCAGCCCTTGGTCTGGTCGGAGAGGTCGCAGGAGGTCATGAGCAGGCAGAGCAGCAGGCTGCGGTGCTGCTTGTTCTTGGGGTCGTAGCCCACTGCCGGGCAGGGAGCGGGGCAGGGGTTGGGGTGGGGGGGCTCAGGAAGGAGCCCCACGGCCCCCAGAACCCCCTGTACAAGGACTTTGGGGACAGGCAGGACCTGCCGTGCCACCTCCCAGCCTTGGTGGGATGAATTCCCACCACAGCCCCCATCCCAAGCCCAGGAGCTTCACCTTCTGCCATCTTCTGGAGGTCCTTGAAGATGCGCAGGTGGTGGGCCAGGTCGGTGGCCAAGATGATGTCCCTCATGAGGTCCAGCATGCGCTGGTAGTCCTGCAGGGCCAGGCAAGATAGCTGGCGCGATCAGCTCCGTGCTCCCTGCCAGCCCCTGCATCCCAAGGGCCGGATCCAGGGATGGGGAGCTGGGGGTCCAGAAGGGATGAGGGGGCTCGGCCCGGGCGGGGGGGAGTGGCGGGGGAGAGATGCCAAGGTCAGGGGCTCACCTTGCGGGAGAAGTGGTCGAAGATGTTGCAGCCCTGGCTGTTGAGGATGGCGATGGCTTGGGCGAAGTGATGCCTCTGCGGGAGAAGCCGGGGCCGTGGGAGCAGGCAGGGTGCGGGCAGGGATGCTGCCACACAGCCGCAGCCCCGGGGAGCTGGGCAGGGGGAGGTTTGGGGGGGGACACACCTTACCTCCATGACGGAGCCCTCTGAGCTGTACAGCGCGGCCAGGACTGATTTCTGCAAGGCAGAGCGGTCGGAGTCACGGAGCTGGGGGGGGTGAAGATCCCCCCCAGCTCTCTCCCCGTCCCCCCAACCCATGCACATCCCAGCGCGGGGCTCGGCTCACCGAGGCCACCTGGAAGGAGTTATTGGTGCCTCTGTGGTCCAGGTCGTGGCACATGCAGGAGATGAAGAGGGCAAAGATCTCGATGTCTCTGGGCGGGGGAGAAAGGAGGGAAACTGAGGCAGGCGGGAGGGCAGGGAGCACCCCGGCCGGGCCAGGGGACGGGGACGGCGCCTGGCCTTACTCCAGGTAGTTGACGAGCTCCAGGTTCTTGTAGAGCAGGTAGCAGAAGTGGGAGACGGAGAAGGCGTGCATCCAGTTGTGGTAGGGGGGATCGCGGTAGCCCTTCTTCACCATCAGGCAGAACCTGGCAGGGGGAGGCAGGGCTGTGAGGACAGGGGGTCTTCGTTGTCCCCTCCCAGGGACCCCCCCCGCTTGCCCAGGGGTCCCACAGGTGGGCATGGGGACAGGGACAGGGATGGGGACCCACCTGGTGAGGGTCTGACGATCCATCTTGTAGTTGTTGATGAAGTTCATGTCCTGCAGCATGCTCAGGATGGCCTGCGGAGGGGACAGGGTGGGTGGCAGGGGGTGACAACGCCCGGCAGGGTCCCCCCTCCCCGTGCCACCCCTGCCTGGCAGGCAGGGTGATGCTTGGGGATGCAGCTGCATCTCCGCCAGCCCAGCCCCCCCAAGGGTTGGGGTACGTGACCTGACCGAGGGGACGGTGGCAGTCGGGGACCGTCCCTGTGGCCCTCACCATGGAGGTGTCATCCTCGGGCAGCGAGCGCGGCGTGTAGGTGAAGCTGGCGAAGTTGGGGTCGATGGTTGACACGGGCTGGATGCCCTCGCTCAGCAGCTTGGTGTACTCATCGTCCGACACCTGCGGGAGCCATTGCCGGTGACCGGGTCCCCGAGGTGTCCCCAAGCTGTCCCCTTGGACACATTAGCCCCAGCAAGAGCAGAGAGCCCCGGGGTATCACTGCCCCCCCACCCCGTGCCACCACCTCGGGGTGGAGTGCGGGGGCACCACGCTGGCAGCGGGGGGTCCCAGCTCGTGTCCCCAGTCCTTGTCCCCATCCGTCCCCGTGCCACCTCACCTTCATGTGGTACATCATCATCTCGTTGGCCAGGTGGCTGCGGTACTGCGCCTCGTTCACCTTCTTGTACAGCAGCGACTGCGGGGTGGGAGGTGGGTACGGGAGCGCTGGGGGTGGGCAGCACCCCCCTGCACCCGCCAGCCCACCCCGGCCCCCCCAACACATCCCTGCTCCCCGTGTGTGCCCTCCCCATCCCATCCCATCGCCACCACCGCTCGTCCCCAAGGAACAGAGACCACACGCACGCGTCCCCCCAGCCCCGTCCCTCCGCGCCGTGGCCAGCTCTAGGGCAGAGCGGTGGGGGTCCCCTCGCCCCCCTCCCCGGGTTGGGGACCCCCCCCCCCCCTCGGGCACGTACGTGGGCGATGCTGATGCCGCAGTAGATGGAGAAGGCGGTGGCCAGGTCCTCGTCAAATTTGCTGAACCAGGGGCCGTTGATCTTGTTGACCAGCTCTGCCACCCCGATGACCTCTGGGAGCGGAGGGGGGACAGGGGCAGGATCAGGCCCATGGGCCGGGGACAGTGCTGTGCCCACGGCGGGGGGGACAGGATCGTGCCCACGGACTGGGGACCGAATCGTGCCCGCGTGCTGGGGGACGATGCCATGCCCGTGTGCCGGGGCGCAGGGGGACAGCGCTGTGCCCCCCAAACCCGGTGGCCCCGTGCCCGCCCCCCCTCACCCTGGTTCTCGTTCTTGATGGGGAAGCAGAGGATGTTCCTGGTGCGGAAGCCGGTGCTGTCGTCCACCCCCCGGTAGAAGAGCGGGTGGGAGTACGCGTCCTTGATGTTGAGGATCTTGCCGGTGGTGGCCACGTGCCCGGCGATGCCCTGGTCCGCCGGGATGCGGATCTCGTAGCTCTGTGGGTAGGGAGTTGGAGGGAGGGGGTCAGCGGCAGGACCCCAAGATGCTCCCCCCCCAAAAAAAACCTCCATCCTCTTCTCCCCGCGCTCACCTCGTCGTCCACCACGCCGCCATCAAACACCTTGGCCACCAGCTCGTGGCTGAGCCGGTCCAGCAGGAACACGGAGCATCTGCAAGAGACGCCCACGCCGAAGCTCGCACCCGCGGGGGTCCTGGCTCCCCCCACCCGGTGCCCCCCTCCCTGGTGTCGTCCCCCCCGCGCCAGGGCTCACTCACATCTCCGCGTTGCTGAGGTTTCGGGCCTCCGTGATGATCTCCTGGAGCAGGACGGAGACGTCGTCTGCAGGGGCGGGGGGGGGGGGAGAGGGTCAGGGAGCCCCCAGCCAGGCAGCTGCCGCCCGCCTCATCTCCCCACTCATGCAACGAAAGGGGGGGGTCTCAGCTGAGGCTGCACCGAGGGTGGGCTGTGCCAGCCCCCCCCCACTGCAGGGGCACAGCAGAAAGGCCTGGGGAGTGCAGAGGAACGGGGTCCACACAGAGCGTGTGCATGTGCTCGTGCACGCGTGCAGGTGCGTGTGTGCACACCGTGCAAGTGTCGCAGCGTCACAGCGTACGCAGTGCAGCGGGGTCCTCGTGGGTAGCGTGAACTGCAGCGGTGCAGGGGTGCGTGCAGCAGTGCAGGGGGTGTGGGTGTGCAGCAGTGCGTGTGTGCATGCAGCAGCGTGTCTGCAGCAGTGCATGGGTGTGTGCAGCAGCGTGGGTTTGCCTGTGGCAACGCAGGTTTGCCTGCAGCAGTGTGCATGCATGCAGTGATGTGTGTGCGCAGCACTGTGTGTGTGCGTGGCAGCATGTGTGTGCACAGCAGTGTGCATGTGTGCATGCAGCAATGTGTGCGCGTGCAGCAACGTGTGTGCAGCGGGGGGGGGTGTGCGGCAGCATTTGTGCACGTGCAGCAGTGCATGTGTGCACGCAGCAGTGTGTGTGCAAGCAGCAGTGTGTGTAACAGTGTGTGCATGCAGCAATGCGCGTGTGTGTGCAGCAGAGTGTGTGTGTGTGTGCGGCACTGCGTGTGCAGCAGTGCATGCGTGCCTGAAGCAGCGTGTGTGCGCAACAGTGCGTGTATGCATGCAGCGGCATGTGTGCGTGTGCAGCAGTGCATGTGTGCGTGCAGCAGGGGGGGTGTGCGTGCAGCAGTACGTACACCCGTGAAGCGGCGCGTGCCTGCAGCAGCGCATGTGTGTGCAGCAGCGCATGTGTGTGCATCAGTACATGTGTGTGCAGCTCTGCATGTGCGTGCAGCAGTGTGTGTGTGCATGCACGTTTCCACGGGCACGCAGCGCTCCGTGCTCACGCAACGTGCGTGCCTGCAGCCGTGCAGCATCAGTGCCAGCAAGGCTCCGTGCAAGCTCCTGGCTGCGCCCCTCGCCCCGCAGAGGCAGGGCTGGCAGCTCAGGGGACCAGGTCCCCCCAGGTCCCCCGGGGCTGTGCGTGGGGGGGGGGATCCGTCTGCCACCCGCACCGTGGGTGCTCCCTGCGGCGTGCACCTACCCAAGTGCGTGAAGAGGTTCTTTGCCACCTGCAGCAGGGCCTGGGGGGGGGACACAGAGGGGACGCCGTCAGTAACCGGCGTGACGTGGGACACGCGACACGTGTGTGCCCGGCGTGACGTGGCCCCCCCCCGGCTCACCTGGCACTCGCACTTGAGTTTCTGCTCCTTCTGGAAGGCCAGCGTGCTGGTGAGCACCGTGGAGGTGTAGCAGAAGCAGTGCTGGATCTTGTGCTCGTCCGCCTCCGTGTAGCTGGGGGGGGGGGGACGACGGACTCACCTCGGTCCCCTGTGTGCGTGTGTCCCCCCCCTCGGTCCCCACGCCACGCCTGGCCCCCCCGTTTCCCCCAGGATGGAGATGCTCCACCGCCCCCAAAGGCAGCTGCAGCTCAGGGCAGAGGGGAAGGGGCGAGGGTCGGATCCTGTGTGTCCCCCCCCCCGAGCCAAGCCTGCTGCTCACCTCTCCCCGCTCAGCTTGTTGAAGGCGCAGGCCAATGCCACCACCTGGGAGGTGGCCCGGCTGATGACGGGGACGCAGAGCATGGAGGTGACCTGGCAGCCCAACATGCTGCTCAGCTGCTTGTGCTCTTCCTGCGGGGAGGAGGCGAGATGGGGCAGGATTTTACCTCCAACCCCCCCGGGAAAGCCCAGGGGACACTGGGGACGAGGGGGACACCGTGTCCTCGGGTGCGGGGAGGTGGGGGGGACACGCACACAGAGTCCCCGAGCCAGGGCAGGATTGCTGGGACCCACCTCGCTGATGTCCTTCAAGGTGATGGACTTCTTGTCCTCCACCACCTGCCCCAGGCGCCCGAAGGTGAGCTGTGGGTGGAGGGGATGGGTGAGCCCATGGGACCCACTGCCCCCCCCTCCCCGGCGCTCCGTACCCCCCACCCCACCCCTCGCCACCCCCCCCGCCCCGCTCACCGAAAAGCTGATCTCCTCCTCCAGGACCCGGTCCCCCACCACCTGGAAGAGATGGGTAGGAGGGGGTGAGCTGCCATGGGATGGTGGCCGAGCCCCATGGAGCTGTGCCTGGGGGGGTGCAATGGGACCCACTGACCCCATGGGGGGGGGGGTCAGGGTGGGGGGACCGGCCCGGTGACACCCACCTGGCAGAAGAGCTGGTGGTTATCCTCAGAGACGAGCAGGAGGCAGCAGCAGAGCGACTGGGTCTCCTGCTTCAGCTGCGGGGGCAGAGGGTGGGGGTCAGCACCCCAGCCTGCCCCAAGCCCCCCTGGGCAGAAGCCGGCCCCTCCTCTGCCCCCCCTGTGCCCAGGGTACCCGTACGTGCCACACAGAGCCAGGTGCCACCCTAGAACCTCTTCCCCGTGGCTGATCAGGTTCACTCTGCAGACTACTGATGGTGAGGGCAAAGCTGTTCACTCTGGACACTGCTGAGGGCTGTGTGCAGGACACTAGAGAGCAGGAGGGGGACCCATAGATTCTCTTTTGCAATTTCTGCGGTTAGGGTGGCACTGTTAACTCTGGACACTATTGATAGTTATTACAAGGCTGTTCACTCTGGTCACTACTGATGGCTGCATAGGTGATGCTTGAGATGTTTCTTTGTTTTAGGGGGTTTTCTTTTTTTTTTTTTTTTTTTTAAATAAAACAGGGCTCCCCAGTATGTCCTGGGGCTGAGGGCAAGGGGCGGCCGGGGGGGCAACTACTCACATAGTTGATGACCTTGAGCTGGAGCGAGGCGGCATCCAGGTCGTACAGCTCACCTGCACAAGGGGCGAGAGTGCCGTGAGGGGCTCAGCACCCCAACTTCACCCTGTCTGCCCACTGCCCCCTCCCTGGCGCTCCCCCCAGCCTCACCGCAGAGCTGCAGGATCTTGCAGTCCAGGTCACTGTAGCCGCTGTCGGGTGCCTTCTCGGGCTTGGCCAGGGAGTTCTGGGAAGAGCTGGTGGAGAGGCTGACCTGCGGCCAGGGCTGCAGCTTCTGCAGGGCTTGCAAGCGCCGGTATGCCACCAGGGTCTGCAAGGAGGGGCGTAAGGGACAAGGGACAGGGGGGCTTGGGGAAGGGGGTGGCAGGTCCCCAAGCGCCAGGTCCCACGGCCAAGCCAGGGTCACTCACGTGTCTCTCCAGCGCGTGCAGGTTCTGCTCGTCAGAGTCACTCAGCTGGCCGCAGTGTACCTGGAGGGGGGGTTGTGGCATGAGGACCCAAGCTTTGGGGCCCCGTCCCTGTCCCCCAGAGCCCTGCCCACGTCCCCGCACTCACCAGGATGACGCACACCACGGCCCCGCTGTCCTTGTCCACCAGTGGGATGATGAGCACTGCAAGCCGAGAGAGGGTCGGTCCTGAGCGGGCACCGGGGGCAGCCCGGGGCTGTGGCACTGAGCCCTCGGGGTGCATGTCCCCACCATGTCCCCACATGTCACCCACCCACTCATCCTCCCATCCATCCATGTCTGTGCACCTGCCCCTCTTTCACTGGCTCATTCCTCATCCACCCATCTGTCCACCTGTCCCCACCTATCCATCCATCCATCCATCCATCCATCCATCCACTCACCCACCCACCCACCTCCATGCCTACTTGTCCCCCAGGCACCCATCAGTCCCAGTGCCCACCTGTCCCTCACCCCTCCATCCACCTGTATGTGCACCCATCACCCATCCACCCATCTGCATGCCGTCTTGTCCCATCCACTTCCTCATCTAACCACCCATCAATTCACGCACCCATTTATGCACCCACCCATCAATCTACCCACCCACCCATTTATCCATCCATCCATCCATCCATCCACTCCTATGCTCACCCATCCATCTACCTACTCACCTACCACCTCTCCCACTCATCCATCCACCCACCCACCCACCTACTGACTGTCCTGCCCATCTACCCACCCATCCACCAGCTCATCCACCCACCAAGCCTCCCATCTATCCATACATACATTCACCCACCCATCCATCCACCTACCAACTCTCCCACCCATCAACCCATCCATCCACCCATCAACCCATCCACCCACCCATCTACCAACTCTTCCAACCATCCATCTCCCCATCCATCCAACCATCCACCCATCTCCCCATCCACCCATCCATCCATCAACCCATCCACCCATCCATCTCCCCATCCATCCATCCATCTCCCCATCCATCCATCCATCCACCCACCCATCCACCCACCCATCCACCCACCCATCCATCTACTCATCCACCCACCCACCCACCCCTATACCCACCCATTCTCCCACCCACACAGCCACCCCACCGATATGCCCCCCCATTCCCCGCAGCCCCCACCTTGCGTGCCGGGGGCCAGGGGTGCTGCGAGGGGGCCCAGCTGCCGGCCGGGGAGCTCGGCGGGGGGCAGCCCCCCACACTCCAGCCGCTTCTGCCTCCGCACCGCATCCCTGCAAGGGACGGGGACACCCTGAGCCACCGCCCCGGGGGGGGGACGACGATGGGACCCCAACACTCGGGGGGGCCCGTGCAGCACACATGGGCACGCGTGTCCCCCGCACACACGCAGGGCTCACCTGAGCTTCCCCTCGGGCGGCAGCTCGTGGGGGGGGTCGTCGCAGATCAGCCGGGTTTCCCCATCCAGCAGGTAGATGTAGACGTGCTCCTGGGGGGTGGGAGAGCAGGCGGCACTGAGGGATGGGGACCCCCCCCCGGACCCTCAGCCCCGTCCCACCATGGGCTCAGTGGGCCCTTGCCCCCGCGCCGCTTCCCCCAGCCCGGCTCTGCAGGGACCGGCCGGGGCGGCACTGTGTGCCTCAGTTTCCCCAGGTGCACGGGGCTTTCCCAGGGCAAGAGCCACGACACCCCGGGCATAAACACATGTGCACACCCACACATGTGCATAAACACATGTACACACCCACACATATATGTAAACACATGCACGTACCCACATATTTACATAAACACATGTACATACCCACACATACACCCCCACATGTGTACATAAACACATGTACATACCCGCACATGTGCATAAACGCACATACATACCCACACATAAACACACGTACACACCCACACATGTATGTAAACACATGTACACACCTACACATGTACATAAACACATTGACACAAAACACATGTACATAAACACATGAACACACCCACACATGTATGTAAACACGTGTACATACCCGCATGTATACATAAACACATGTACATACCTCACATGTATAAACACACATGCACACCCACACACACAGCCACACACGTACATAAACACACGTACACACCCAGACACGTACACACCCACACATGCACACTCACACACTCATGTACACACACACGAATAGAAACCTGCACACACACGCACACAGACCCGCACACATGCTTGCACGCACACATGCACGCACACCTGCCCCTGCACACTCACACGTGCACACCCCCCCCCGCTCCTTTGGACCCCCCATGGCCAGGGTGCCCCAGCCCCGCTGCCCGACGGCTCCGGGGGTCCCGCGGACCCCAGCCCTGCCCTTGTTCTCGTGGCCACGGCTGCGGCTCCCCGTGCTACGGCGCTGGCATGACGCCTGCCCACCACCAGTGCCAGGGCCACCGTGAGCACCAAGGTCACCAGCACCCCAGGGCCACCACCAGCACCCCGGGGGCCACCACTGGCACCAGGGCCACCAGCACCCCGGGGCCACGAGAGGGTTAGGGGCTCTGCAGCTCCTGGGGGGGGGCTGTGCCGCTCCCTGCCCGCTACTGCGGGGACCGCTTAGGACCAGGGACTGAGAGTCACAGAAGTCAACCCATGAGCAATTTTATGCTTAAAATGGCAACCAGGGGACCAGCGACACGTGGCCCGTATAGGGGGAGGGCGCTGAGATGGGTCAGGGAGGAGGACACCCCCCACCCCAGGCTCAACCTCAGTATCAGCCAGCAGAGAATCCACCACCCGCAGGGCTCCCCCCAGCCCCAGGGCGGGGGGGGGGGGGCATGTCTCAGAGACCCGGGATCGGGCCCCTTCCCCCCCCCCCCCTCCCCCCACCTACCACTCTGGGCAGCAGGGAAACGAGGGCATGGCGGAGGGCGTCCCGCAGGCAGGAGACGTCGAGCACGGCCCCCAGGCTCAGCAGGGCGTCCTGGGGAGAGAGCAGAGCAGGGCAGGGGGGGTTAAGGTGGCCTGAAGCCACGGTGAGGGGCACCGGGGAACCGGGCCCCCTCCCCCATGTCCCCAAGACCCCCATGGCACGGGTCCTCCTTCCCCCAGAGCGCCGGCCACCCCCCTCCGGAGCAACCTCCAGCCTGGCTAGCTCCTTTTTGGGGCCAGAATGTCCCTTTTTGGTCAATGGCCATCACAGGGGAGCTGGGTGGTCCCCGGAAAGTGGGAGAGGCTTCGACACCCGAGGGGGGGGGTGCACTGGGCTCAGCGTGGCAGCATACTGGGTGCACTGGGCTGGAGACCCAGCCCCGCAGGGGTGGCACGGGGAGGGTGTCCCCGTTTGCAGGATGGTGGCCCTGAAGCCACACTTGGGTACACACAGCCTTGGACTAGCCACGCTGATGGCTGCACGAGCCACATCGGTGCCTGCATTAGCCAAACCAGTTTCTGTACCAGCCGTGCCAATGCCATGCCAGTGCCTATGCCAGGCATGCCACCACCAGCACTAGCCATGCCAATGCACTAGCCGTGCTACCCCCAGTGCTGGCCACACCAATGTCTGCACTAGCCACACCAATGCCTGGACTAGCCAAGCCACCCCCAGCACTAGCCACGCCAATGCCAGCACTAGCCACACAACCCCAGCCCTAGCCACACCAACACCTGCACTAGCCATGCCAATGCCTGCACTAGCCATGCCACCCCCAGTGCTGACCACACCAATGCCAGCACTAGCCACACCACCCCCAGCACTAGCCACACCAACGCCTGTGCTAGCCATGCCAACACCTGCATTAGCCATGTCAATGCCTGCACTAGCCACACCACCCCCAGTGCTAGCCACACCAACGCCTGCGCTAGCCTTGTCAACGTCTGTACTAGCCAGGTCAATGCCTGCACTAGGGAAGCCACTCCCAGCACTAGCTGTGCCACTAGCCACGACGACACCTACACTAGCCACGTCAACACCTCGTCTCCCTCCAGGCGCTGCCGCTTCCTTCCTCATCCTCAGACTTCTTCAATCCTTCACGCACGGGCTGAGCTCCTGCCCACGGTGCCGGCAGGGCAGCACGTGGCTGCCCTGCCCTTAAATATTTGAGGCAGTGCTGGTTCCTTTGCATTAATAAACAGGGGGCCAGCCCGGATCCGTCCCCCCCTCCCCATCCCACGCCACCCTGGGGCACCCATAGGGTGCACGGGGTGGAAGGACCACGCTCCCCCCTTTGCTTCCCCCCATCCCTTGGGTTTGCCGGAGGGTGCCGGGGCGCAGCCGTGGCCACCGTGGCTCCTGCCAGACACCCAGAGGGAGCCCTGCAGGCAGGAAAATTCCTGCCGTTCCCCTGCCAGCGCTGCCATAAATCACCGACCGGGAACAGAAACGGGGCGAGGAGTCGGATAAAACAACTCGCGGGCGCTGAAAGCTCGTCTGAGGATTAACGACCCCGCGGCGGGACGGGGACGGCGGGTGGGAGTGTGGCCGGCGGCGGCGGTGGCACTTCCAGCTGAAGACATCGGCGCTGGCTGTTATTCCAACAGGGCTGCATCTCCAGTCGCTTACTCACACTGGAGACACATGCACTGTAGAATACAGCCAGGCCTCGGCCGGGTGTCCGTCCTGCCGTCCCTCTGTCCCTCCGGTCCCTCCGCTGCGACTCAGCATCCCCGTCGTGCGCGGGGGGGAGATGGGGCAGAGCCCGAGCGGGACACCCGGGGCTGTTCGGAGCATCAAATGCCGGCGGCACGGTCGGCGCGGGGACGGACAGGTGGCAGCTGGACGCGGGTGATGGCTTTAATAGGGCCAGGAATCCGGGTCCGTCCCCAGAGGGGGTGGAAAAAGCTGCAGGAGCTAAAAAAAACCATCCCCAAGATGAAGAGAGAGCGGCGGAGCCAGGCGGGAGTGTTTGCTGTGTGGGGAGGAGGTGGGGGGAGCGGGGCTGGCCCGGGAAGGGCATCCTGCTCATCCTGCTCATCCTGCTCATTTCGCTCATCCCACTTGTCCCGCTTATGCCGCTCGTCCCACGCACGCGTCCCATTCGTCTGGCTCGTCCCACTCGTCTTGCTCATCCCACTCATCCTGCTCACCCTGCCTGTCCCACTCATCCCGCTCATCCCACTTGTCCCGCTTATCCTGCTCATCGCCCTCATCCCATTCGTCTGGCTTGTCCCACTCGTTTTGCTCGTCCCACTCATTTTGCTCGTCCCACTCATCCCACTTGTCCTGCTTATCCTGCTGATCGCACTCATCCCATTCGTCTGGCTTGTCCCACTCGTTTTGCTCATCCCACTCATCCCGCTTATCCTGCTCATCCCACTCACTCATCCCACTTGTTCCACTCATCCCACTTGTCCCACTAGTCTTGCTCACCCCACTTGTCCCACTCATCCCGCTCATCCCACTCATCCCGCTCCCAGCCCAGCTCCTCCAGCCCGCAGCGGGAGGTTTTGCCGGACACCCCTCGCCCCACGTTGCTCAGCCCTGGGGATGCTGCCGAGCCGCGGCCGGGGCTCTGCACCCTTTTGGTGCCAGGATGCAGCCCTGCTCCGCGCTGGGCAGGGAGCCAGCGCGCGGTCGGAGCCACCATCCCGACCGCATCCCATTTATTGCCATAAATAGTATTTCCCGATGGCCTCGGGCTGGGCCGATCCCGCCGCAGGCTCAGCCCGGCTGGGGCCCTGCTGTCAGCTCTGTTTCTTGCTTTTATTTAATGACCCCACTTGGGAGCTGAAGCAGCGAGTCCCTGCAGGCACCCAGGGCACTGGGAGAGCTCAGAGCCACACCACGAATGGGGTGGGGGGCACAGGTTTCCCTGTATATCCCCCCCCCAATTCCCTTCCTGATGGGGAAGGGGGTCCCTCCTCCAGCGGGATGCGGTGATGTGCGGGGTCCCTGCGTTTGCCGCGGAGGTGACGAGCGTCCTGGGGCCGTCACGCAAACTGGAGAGGGGGACAAGGGGAGGGGGTTATCCCTGCTCTGGCTCCCACGGATGGATCCCCACTGCAGGCAACGTGCAGGCAGCATGCACCCGCTGCATCCTTCCCCCGCCGCTGCGGGATGGAGGGGCAGGATCCATCCCCCCGCATCCCCAACCTGGGCAGGGAGCACCCCCGAAAGCCAGCGGGCACTGGTGTGCTCTCCGCAGCCTGGGATCCAGGTTGCATCCCTGCCAAGGAACTAATTAAGGGGCTAATTAGCCTCCCAAAGCCAGGCACTTGCATGGCGAGCCAAGCTTGCTTCGCCATCCCCTGGGACGCTGGGGTTGGCAGCGAGGGGATGGGGTCCCCCCACATCTCGCTCCTGGCGCTCTGCCCCACGGGTCCCAGCCAAGCACCACCCCAGTTTGGGGGCTGCAGCTGGGAGACACGGAAGCGGGGGGCTCTCCGGATCCGTCCCTGGCTCCAGGTACACTTGGCTGGGCCGGGGTGTTTGGATGAGGCCGTGTTGGCACACGCATCCCTGGTGTAGTGGGATGCTCCAGCACCCAGCGAGGAGATGAAGCCATGAGCCACCCCATCGCTGGCACTGGGGATGTCACCAGGACCCACCGAGCTGGGCTCACCACAGCCCCTAGACCTGCACCCATCAGGGCAGGGGACCCAAACATTCCGCAGGAGAGGCTTCCCCATCCGCCGCTGCCAGCGCCTGCTCCGCATCCCAGCTTCCCTGGAGGGCAGAGCAATAATAACGCTTCCCGGGAGGGCATGGAGGGTTAATTAACTTCACCGAAGTGGGGGGAAGCGTGGAGCGATTGCATTTCCCAGCTGTCAGAGCAGAGCCTGACACCCTCATGCTGAGGTCTGCACGCCCAGCAGCTCCGAAAATGCCGCCTGGGACGGGGATGCCAGGAGATGGGTGCTGGGGGCGGTGGATTTGGGGCCAGACCCAGGGACAGGGTGCAGGCAGCAGCTCCGGTACCCATCCAGACCCGGTGGGCAGGGGACACGGCACGGTGCTGGGCATCACCGACAACCCCAGGAGCTGAGGATGCTGCTCCTGCAAAGCAGGCTAGAGCAGGGGACCAGCACCCTGTCCCTGTCCCTGTCCCTGTCCCTGTCCCTGACCCTGCGCGGGTCCCTGCGGCACAGACAGCAGCCGTGGCCCAGTGGGACCATCAACCTGGGACTGGTGTCAGCTTTGCTCTGGCCTGGGAGGATGGGGACGCTGGTCTCGCTCTACCAGACACCCGAGCTGACCGGGTGACACGTGCCATCGCTGACCCCCCGGGTACCCCATGGGACCGCGGTGCCGGCAGGGATTTTGCTGGCTCCGCTCGGCTGGCACGCCAGCATCCCCCGGCGCGGTGCAGCGCCGGAGCCCTATCTGCCTCAATATTTCCCGCCGGAGCCATCGAGTGATTAATGAAGCCATTCATCTCATTAGAGTAAGCAATTTGTCTTTGCTCCGACACGAGCCAGGGCACAGCACAGCCCCGCGCGGCACAAACCCCCACGGCTTCGGCAAAGCCAAACCTCACCGCGGCCCAGCTGGCCGGAGCATGAGCTGCTTTCCTCCCCGTGGAAAATGGCACCTTTTTATTTTCCCCCTATTTTTTTTCCTCCCTCTTTCCTTTCAAAGAGCAGCGGCAGCATCCCGTACCCAGGCATGCAATGGTGAGAACCCCCAGCATAGCCCCCCCCATTCGTCCCACTCGTCCCACCCCAGGCTCCAACAGACCCCGCTGGGATGGAAAAGCATCTTTTCCAGCGGAGGGAATTCACCAGCAGCAAAAACGTGACTTTTTTCGGGGAGGGATGGCTACATGCTGAGTGGAGATTTCTGGGACAGATCCATCCCCCTGCTCAGCCCCACCAGCCGCAGCAGCTGGGTTCAGCCCCCCCCCCCGCCCCCCCACCCTGGCCTCTCTGGATGTTTATGGAATAGAGAAATCCCATCCTGGCCGGCTTCCTCTCCGGAAAGGCTCCTCTCACGCCTGCCATGGGGACGGAGAGGGACCGGAGGGGGAGCTCCCGCATCCCCCCCACCAGCACCTGCGCTTGCTGGGTCTTACGCCTCAGGGCTTGCGCCCATTCCCCTGGCCTCGCTCCTGGGCAATGGATGGAGATGATTTTTCCCCCATGGGGGAGCTCAGGGTGATGCTCCCCTGCCCAGAGCCCCCCCCAGGGTAAGGAGGAGCCCCCCTCGGAGCGGGGAGAGGCGGGATCCAGTGCAACAAGGTACCCGCTGGGATGCTGAGCACCCTTGGGGGTACCTAGAAGCTGGGGTCCCTCTCTGAGGGGGGGGCACCTGGGCACTTGGCAAGTGGAGTTAGCACCAGCAAGAGCTCAAATCCAGGACCTGCCACCCACTGGGCTCCTCTTTAACCAAGGGGAAACTGAGGCACGGAAAGCGAGGCAGCGATACCTGGTGCCTGGGAGCATCCTGCTCCTGGAGGGACGTGGAGCTGGGCTGCAGGACCCCCACCCTGCCTTGCAAGGGGGGGCCGGGGCTGGGTGTCCTGCCCAGCTCCCAGGCTGAGGATAGGGGTCCTGGGCTGGTGGGAGCCCAGGTCTGCAGCCAGGCTGGGTCCTGCCATCGCTGCGGGAGCACCCACGGGTGCTGGCTCCAAGGGAGGATGCTGGCATCAGCCCAGGCTTCAGCAGCGGGCTCTTGCTGCGTCCTTCCTCGTGCCGTCCCTGTGGGGACAGCAGCCCCTGCTTGCTGCGGGGCCAAGGAACCTCGAGGAAATGAATCATCTCCCGGCTGAGTTTCCAGCCCAGCTTTTGCCGCAAAAACTACAAGTAAATTATTTGACCGACACAACCCTGCGAGCTCGGAGGTGTCCGTCTCCCTGCGAGCCCTCAGAGCCCGGCTCCTGCCCCTCCCATGGGACTTTATCCACCTGAGAACGCGAGGGAAATGATCCCAATTAATTCTGTAAGTGGATTAGTGCGTTAGCCCCTGCGTGAGCGATCGCCTTCGGGATGAAGCCAGACATCGCTCCGTCTGGACGACTTCACTCCCTGAGCTGGGGCACCCAAATCAAATTAGAGCATCCAAGATGCTGAGTGCGCAGATTTTCATGCCCACGGGCATCGCATTCCGCCCCCCCCCCAGCACCCACGTCCCACGGGCACCATCCCCACCCATGGGCGAACGTTGCCCAACGCGTTTGCCGGGCTGCCGGCTCGGGGTGCAAAGAGATGGGGATGTTTGAGGGCACGGCGTACAGCGAGGGGGGGGTCTGGGGCAGAGAAAAGTCCCCCCATCGCCCCATTTATCGCTTTGCCCTAAGCCCTCTCCGGCAGCAGACGGGGTGAGAGATGGCAGCCCTGCAGCCGGCAGAGCCCCGGTGCAGCCAGGACCCCCCCTGCCAGCCCCCAGGCCCTCTCACACCAGCCCCGTTGCCTCTCGCAGGGTGTTTGCAGGCGTCAAAGACCAAGGAGCATCTCCCAGACCCTGCTGCTCGCCGGGGCATCCCCTGCAGAGCAGAGCCCTCGACAAGGAGGATGACCACGGCTGCCTGCCCGGGCTGGGAGCCCGGCCGGGGTGGTCGCCCCATCATGGTCCCGCAGAGCCAGGGCTGGGGGCTCGGCTCCCTCCCACCTTGGGGTCTTCCCGTCGGATGCATTTTTAGCCTGTGCCGGCTCGGCTGCAGCCGCCAGCCTCTGGATCTCGTTGCGTTCTCCCGTCTGACAGGCAAAAAGCAAATCACATTTGTATTCCTGCCGCCGCTCGTTGCCATCTGGGAGGCAGCCTGCCTCCGCCGGCACAGCCCTTTGCCGGTCCCCGTGTCCCCAGCCTGGGGACACCCGGGTGCTCGGGTCACCTCCCCTGGCCAGGGCAGCCCCAGGGGCTCCCTGCCTGTCCCCAAACCTGCAGGCAGCGGGTCGGTGCCCACAGGCAGGGACATCCAGGCCCTCTCCCATGCCATAGCTCTGGCTTTCCCCATCACTTTCTCCTCTCTAGGCCACTTTCTCCCCTCCCGCCTCCCCTCTGCAGAGGAAGATGCTGGTCCAGGACCCCCTTCTGCCCCCACCGATTGCACCCAGGGTTGTCTCCCAGGGCACGGGGACAGACGTCCCTTCCTTTGCCACCTCTCCAATGCGTGGCAGCAGGGTGACAACACCATGCTCACACCCCGGGATCATGCTCACACACCAGGGGAGCAGCCAAGGACCCCCCCCCCCTACTCCAGACCCCCAAGCTGAGCCCCAGCAGCCGGTGGCTGCAAGCAAACACCCAGCCCCGGCGCCCGCACCGCCCTGCCCAAGCATTTGCCAAGCAATCTGGCGATGTTAAAAATATCCCTGAGCCGTGATTCATCCTCCTCTCCCGCCTCCCCCTCGCCTCTGGCAATGCTGAGCCCCCCAGCCCCACTCCCCTCCCTGGGGGGCTGCTCCCCGCTGCCCCCCCCCCCAGCTGCACAGCCCCATGCTCCGGCCGCGGCGGTTAAATATAGCCAAGCTCTGGCTGTGTGTTAGCAACGCGGAGCTGACAACAAGCAGGCAGGGCCAGGCAGGAGCCCTGTTGCAGGCAGAGAACATCGCCGGGCTAAAACGCTGCGGTGCAAGTGGGGAAACTGAGGCACGGAGCAGGGAAGCGACTCCGGAAGGCAGCAGGTCCCACTGTAGGCAGGAGCTTTGCTGTCACCTCCAGCCAGCTCTGCTGTGGGCAGTGACACTGCTGAGGTCCCTGTCACCGTACCCATACTGCTCCAGGATCCTTCCCCCAGCCCCAGAGCCACCATTCCCCAGGGAATCCTCTCCATCGGGGTGGGGATATGGAGGCAGCATCCCTGATAACCCCCGCAGCAACATCGCTGGGGCAAGGTCCAGGGCAGCAGAGGGTGGAGCGATGGACGGACAGACAGACAAAGAGAACCAGCAGCTCTGCCCAACCCCGGCCGGGAAAACATCCATCGCCTCCGAGCCTGCCCATCCCGGATTAGAGCACTGCTTTCCATCCCAAATTACATTGCTTTAATCTCATCAGGCAGCAACAACCTGTAACCCGAGGTAGCTCCTTAATTACCTCATCTTTTATAGGAGGATAATGAAGGTAAACGGGAAGGAAACACTTCTGGGATATCTCTTGCCTCCCCACGGTCATTTGCCCGGGGTCCTGTTGCAGCAGATAGATGAGGAGCTGGGCCCCGGCGGGCAGCAGCCTGGCACGGAGCTGCCCCAGCATCCAGCGATGCTGGGCTGAGGCTTCCCAGAGCCGGAGGATGCAAACCTGTGGGATCAGCCGCCCGAAAAAAAGCACGCTAGGAGCCCTGCACTCCCGCGCCTGCCTCAGTTTCCCCGGCTGCGCAGGGTCGCAGCCGTGCAGGACCAGCTCCGGGCGGCACTGGGGTTGAGTCCAGATGGGAAGGGCTGTGCTGAGCCCGGCATCGACCCCGGAGCTCAGCGCATCCCTCGCCCGTGCGCCGGACTCGCTTGAGCCTGCCACGCTTAACCGCAGCCTTCAACACCACCCAACGGGCAGAGAGAGCTGACTAACTGCACCAGTGTGAGCTGTTTGTTTCTCCTTAAATAGCACTTTAAAAGTCATTTCAGGTGCTCTCGGTCTATTAGTGAGTCCCAGCTGATGAGGCTGCAACATAATCACAGTTGAGCCCGGCAGAGAGCGGTGGCTGGCACGGCATCGCCCTGCCAGGCACACGGCGGGCAGCCGGGCTCGCAAGCCTCGGCGGTGAGCGCAGGGTGGTCTTATGGGGCAACCTGCACAAGGCCATTTGCACAAGGCGGTTCGCACGGGGCGGTTTGCACAGGCAGTGCAAACCATTTGCACGGGGCAGTTTGCCTAGGCTGTTTGCACAGGGTGAGTTGCACGGGCAGTGCAAACCATTTGCACGTGGCATTTGCACGGGGCAGTTTGCACAGGCCGCTTGCATGGGGCGATTTGCACAGGTGGTTTACACAGACCATTTGCACGATGCAGTTTGCATGGGCATTTGCACAGGCCATTTGCACAGAGTGCTTTGCACGGGCAGTTGGCACAGATTCTTTGCACAGGGCAGTTTGCATGGGGCATTTGCACAGGCCGGTTTGCACGGGGCAGTTCAAACCGTTCGCATGGGGCATTTGCACAGGCCAGTTTGCATGGGGCCGTTCGCACGAGGAATATTTGCATGGGCCTGTTTGCAAAGGCTGTTTGCAGAGGACGTTTGCGCAGACTGGGATCAGGTGGACCGACGTTCCCTGGGGACGCCGCAGTCTCCGAGCGGGGCTTTTTATTTTCACAAGCAAATTTTCCAACCTAACGTCATCCCCTGAGACCTTCAGGGATGCTCCCCGGGTCGTCCCCCCGCATCCCGGCCTCGCCTCCCGTGGCCGATGGAACAGGGACGGAGTCAAGGTCGCTTCCTGTTGATGTCCCTTTGTCGGGCAGGACAAACGGCCGGGACCGCGGCCGTCCTCCTCAAGGATTTCCCGTCCCCAAGAACATCGCGGCCTTCTTGGAACAGCAGTCCCCGGCCGGGCTGGCCAAACGATTTGCCGCTAATTAGTTGTTGATAAGAGCGGAGCTGGAAAGGGCCGGGGGTCTCTCCCGCCGGGAAGGGAAGGAAGTTGTTATTTCGGTGGGAAACGAATTGCGAGGAGCAGATAAATGGTTGGTCAGACAGCCCTGCCCACCCGTGGGGACCCCAGCACCCCGGGGGGACCCCGTGCACCTTGCAGCCAGGGCTGCTGCCTGCAATGCTGCCTGCACCCCGCTCAGCCCCATGTCACTTGTCCCTAACCCATGTCCTGTGGCAGAGAAGGGGACCAGGACCCCACTCAGCCCACCATCTCCTGCCCCAGCCCATTTTGGGGGTGCAGCAGTGCTGCAGTGACACCCCAGCATCTCCAGGAAGGGACTTGACCCGGCCGCCCTTCTGTTCCCACGCGTTGCTGCCTGCCCCGCAAGGCTGCGGTGCCGATAAATAACACACCGGAGGATGGGAATAGGCAGGGACAGGGGGGGAACGGGCCCGGCTGTGGGGTACACGAGACCAGGGGGGTGCCCGGACCTGGCAGGGTGATCCCATGGATGGGATGGGGGTGCAGCTGGGGCCATCCTGCAAACTCAGGCCAGAAAATGGTCCTGGTTGAGCATCCGCTTGGACCACCAGCCGCATCCCGGCAGGCGATGCCAGCCCCCCCCGCCGGGGCTCGGGGGCCATCTGGGCAGAAAGAGGGCAAAGCCACGCCGGTCCCTAAAATCCTCCTCTAATCCCACGGGCACCGCACGCCATCCCTGCGCCACGGCTGCAGCCCCGGAGCCGTCTCCATCCTCCCGAGGCAGGCGCAGGGAAACCGCTCCATCATTAGAAGCATCCCCGGTACCTGACCGCCTTCGTCCCGAGGGACACGGACATTTATAGCAGCTGCCGTGCCCACCCGGGCACCCAATTGCCGGGGGTGGCCGGTACCGAGCCTTCGGCGCTGGCACCGGTGGCAGAGCCGGGCACGGGGCCGAGCATCGCTGCCGCAGGGCCCCGGCTGCAGGCAGTGCCGGGGGGAAGCTGGCACCATGCGCATCCCCGGGACGTGCCGTTCCTGGAAGGCTTTCTCTGGCACACGGTCCCCTTCCCGTCCCCGCCGGCCACCAGCACCTCCTGGCTGGGTTTTAAAGACTTTCCTAGATGTTTTCTAGTGGATTAGCCGTGCCGAGGTTCCGCTGGCCTGGCTCTGCTCGGGAGCATCGTGGCAAAACGTCCTCCCCAGGCGCTCCGGGGATGCAGCCGGAGAGGGGCTCGGAGGGATGGGGACAGCCAGGTCCCATGGGTGGGGACTTCGAGCGGTGGGATGGGAAGGGGAGATGCAGTATTCCCGCATCCCCTCCCGGCGCAGTCAGCACTAATGGGATCTGCGCAGTGATTAGGGAGTTTATTTATCAGCCTCTGATGGAACTGGGAAAATTGAATTCCCGGCCATCTGCAGCTGGGGAGGAATTCAATTTGGGGCAGCACTCTGGAGCAGGGCCTGGGCGGCCTGGGGCTGGCAGAGCCGCCTCCCTCAGGGGATTTGCTGGAGACCTCTTTTATTTTCCATATATAAGAGGGTTTGGTTACAGGATCCAGCTCTCAACTGCCGGGGAGGGGTCTGGGAATTGTGGGGATCTCACTACTCAGATGGGGAAAGTGAGGCACGGCCAGGGGAAGCCCAAAGCCACCCATTAAATGGCTCCCCATTCCGGAAGGTTTCCAGTGCCGGCCTTTAATGGATCAGCACCCAGCCGGGCAGTTGGCCGGGGGTCCCATCTGCAACCCCCTTGTCTATGGCTGGTCCCAAAGCCAGCCCCAGGGCACCCAAAGGTGCCAGGCATCATGCGCCCGCCACAGCCACGGGCACCATCCTGCCCGGCGGGTGGGTGGCAGAGGGATGCGCCTGCAGGGACCTGCCTGAGCCAAAAAGCAGAGAGAAAATCCCCGCTCTGGCTGACGCACAGCTGCCAGGGAGGATTTGCTTCTGGGTTTGGCAGCATCCCGATGGAGCTGGGCTGGGAGCAGCGATCCCCTCTCCTGCGCCAAGAACAGGGAGTCTCAGGAACCAGCCCTGCTCCCCATCTGCTCCCCTCCGCATCCCCCAGCATCTCCCTCCCCACGCATCCTCCTCGGGGCGAGTCCCCAGCATCCTCACCCCCATGCCCATGGGGCAGCCGGGGCAGCGATGCGACCGGATCCGGCTGCAAAGATCCAGCAGCTCCAGATCCCAGCCTGGTGCCCAAGTCCACAGACTCAACTCCAAGAGGGTCGCCCTGGAGCTGGTTTGGCTGCTCAGCCCTGGAACCCATTTTAGGGATGAACCCTCCCGTGGCTGTGGATGCTCAGGAGGGGGCTCAGGTGAGAACCAGGTTCAGCCCTCCCCAGTAACACCCCGACTGCCACGTCAGTATGGGATGGATGAGAAGACCCCGCTGAATTCACCCCTGTCCTCCCTGCACTGCCACGGATGCCGTTGTCCCCACAGCAAGCCCCCCCAGGCGCCTGAGCCACCCCCCAGCTTGGCCTTGCAGGCAGCAGGCAGGGGATCTCTGCCATCACCTCCCTGCAAAATGTCTCAGCTCGGCTCCAAAAAGTCAAGGTCGGCCGCCGTGCCCATCGCGGCTGGAGAGGACGATGCCACGCTGCCGGACCCGGCATGAGAAATTCCTCCCCTCCAGCAAACACCAAAGGTCAAATCCCCCCCCCCCCAGCACCGGCTGCCCCTAACCCGACTCCGCATCTCCCGGTGCCGATGCCTGCAGGCAGCCCCCCCTGCCTGGGGTGCAGCAGGAGCACCCACACCCCAGCCAGGCTGTGGGCTCACCGTGCAGCCCCCCCCCGGACGACGCAGGGCTGTGCCACCCCAGCTGGGTCATTTCTGCACCCCAGCCTGGTTTCCACGTGCCTGGAGGTGGCCACAAGCCCGGTGTGATGCCATGGGGCATGAGAGGGCCGGGACCCACGGCCTGAACCCCACAGCCCCCCCCCACCCAAAAAGCAGTGCCGGGGCACACGCAATGCCAGCGTGGGCTGATCCTGCACCCTTGAGCAGTTGCGTCTTGCAGCGGCCGTGCAGAAAGAGCTTTTGCCGGTGAGGACCCCCCAGGCCGGGGACCACTAGGGTGCACCCACTGACCCCCCCACCCCAGTCTGGGGGTCCCGCTCTGCCCTGCGGCTGGGTGGGGGAGGAAGCCAGCCCTGCCCCACGTCATGGAAAGAAGCGCCCCTGCCGCATTGTGCGCCGCGGCCCTTTCCTCCCCTTTATTGCCCTGCTGATGTGTTTTGTGTCCGCCGGAGGAAACGCCGGCAGCGCCGGGACAAACGCCTGCACACCCATGTCCCCGCACCGCCCTCGACGGGTCCCCCACCCAACACGCCCGGCCGGCCTCACGCATGGGGAAACTGAGGCAGGAGCAGCCCCACGCCGCTGGCCGAGGCACCCCGAGCCCCGGCAGGTCAGCGTAGTCATCCCCTGGGGTAGGATGGGGAGCGGGGGCAAGCAGTGCCCAAGAGTGTCATCCCCCCCAGCCCCTGGGCATGGCATGCCCCCCCCCAGCTCCTTTCTGCTTAGCCAGGCTGCGAACACGTTATCAATTAGGGTTTGATTCATGGGCTAGTCAGCAGGTAATTGCATTGGGGCCAGCGGCTGGGAGGGAGAGGAGGCACAGACATCTTCAGCCTCACCCCACAGCGGGGTGGTTGGGGGGGCCAGTGTGGGAGGGGTAATAAAGCCCCAAGCCCTATATACCCCCTATATACCCCCCCAGGCTTGGGGATGGGGGTCCCAAATGCAGCCAGCACTCAGGGCACTGACAGGGACTGGGGTCCCAGAGTATTTCTGGGGGGGGATGAGCTGTTCCTCGCCCACCCTGGGCTGGTGTGCACTGGAGCAGGGCAGCCCAGCAGGATCCGTCCCCTGCCACCCATCCCTCACACGTCCCCGGTCATGTCCCTTTGCCCCATGCTGCTGTGGCCTCACACACGAGGGACGGCCATGGGGCACCTCTGCCCCAGCACGCGTCCCCCTCCTTCTCCTCGGTGCCACCCCAGCAGCCCCCAGACCAGGCTGGTGTTCCAGGTTAAAACCAGCCCCCTCTCACGCATCTGGGTGGCTTTTGCTCCCCCAGGACTGGGGCTTGTGGCTCCCTTCCAGGTCCACACACACCTCTGGGTCCCCTCGGGGGGGGGCTGCAGCCGGGGCTCGGTGCCCACCCAGCTGTAAGCACCCTCCTGGGACAGGGCTAGTTGGGTGCTGGGGGTCTGGGACCAAGAGGGGTCACAGGGACCCCCGCACCACAGAGAGGGCCACTTGCCCTGACCAGTAAGGAGTCACGCGTCCTGTCCCTGTGCCGGGTGACAGCTCTGATGTCCCCAAGCTTCATCCTGCCCCTCCCAGGGGGGGCTCAGTGCACCCCATGGCGAGCCCCAGCCCCACCTCAGGCACAGGCCAGCCCAGCTCAGCTCCTTTCCCTCCGTCAGCAGCTTTCGGCTGTTTCCCGGAAAACGTTTCCTTCCCTTCATTTCCCAGCGCAAAGCCCCGGGTCCCTGCCTCGCTCCGGCCTTGAACCCGGAGCCACCCACTGCGCTCCTGCCCAGCCCGAGCCCACCGGCCGGCTCCGAGCACGCAGGGGGGACCACGACCACGGCTCTCGCACCCAAAACCATCGGCGCTGCCCAGCGCTCGGGTCAGGGATCCGGCATGGTGGGCAGGCGGACGGCGAGAGGGCTTGGGAATGTTCCGGGCTGGGGTGAATCCCTCCAAGCAGCCCCTTCCCCAAAAATTCGGGTGCGTGTGAAGGTGCAGGAGCACAAAGGACCAAACGTTTTCCCATGCACATACTGGGGTGCAGCCTTCCCTCCCCAAAAATGTGCAACTGGTGCTAGGAGAGGGTGGGGAGGACTCGGGGCAGGGTGCTGCCGGGGGGTCTGATGGGGGTCCCCCCCTTCCCAGCACAACCCCCCCGAGGACTGGCCCCACAGGAGGGCAGGCTGCCTGCCCCTGCCCTGAACAGGCAGAGCTGCCCGCAGGCGAGCTCTCGGGGGTCCCACGGCGAGCAGAGCAGGGCAGGGGGACACGGAGAAGTGGGGACCCCCAAGCCCAGCACCCCGATACCCCCAGACACACAGGACCCGCATTCCCAAGCACGCCCAAACACATCGCAGCCCAAAACCCTCAGCACGCAAGGGACCCCCAGCCCTCTCCACCCCCGGCCCGGGGGTCACCGACCCCCCGGGGTCCCCATTTCCCCGGGTGACTGGGCAGAGCCTCCCCCCCCGCCCCGGGGTCGCTTACAGTGTTCTGGAGGGTGCCCATGGCGCGGCCCCGGCTCCCGGCTCGGCTGCCGGGACCGGGACCGGGACCAGGACCAGGACCGGGACCAGGACCGGGACCGGGACCGCCCGCCCGGTCCAGCCCATTTCCTCCGCACCCCCCCCCCCCGCCGCCTCCTTCCTGCGTGCCTGCGGGGGGGGGGGGGGGACGGGACACGGAGCCCAACGTGTCCGCAAGCCCCGGGGGGGACACGACAGACGGACACGACACAGACACAGCTCCCCCCCGGGCCGGTCCCGCAGCTCCGTGCCTCAGTTTCCCCAGCGGGCAGGACCCCGTTCCCGGCTCTCCCAGGGGACTCGCAGCCCTCCGCCAAGGAGGGGGGAGAGAAGCGGGTACAAGCGGGCTCGGGAAAGGCCCCCCCCCCCGGGCGCGGGGTGGGGGGGGTCCCGCAGCCCCCGGTCCCACCGCACCCCCACCCCGTGCAGCGCCGAGTACGGCGGACCGGGACCCCGGGCTCCTCCGCTCCCCACCGCCCCCCCCGCCCAGCGCTCCCGGTGCCCCCCCCCACCCCAGCCATAAACCCGGGCACCCCCAGCACCCCCGGGCTCGGGTGGGGAGTGGGCTCAGCAAGGCTGCCCCAGTCCCCGCTTCCCCGGGTCCTGGGTGGGAGGGGAGGTGGGTCGGGGGTCTGGGGTGGGAGGGGAGGCGGTTGGGATGGGGGTCCCGGGTGGGAGGGGAGTGGGGGGGGCACCCGTGGGGTGGGATGGAGCGGGGGGGGGGGGGGGGTGTCCCCGCCGTCCCTACCTGTAACGCCTCGGAGCCGGGCACGGCGTCCTCCACCTTCAAGAAAACCTGCTGGCCCCGTCTGAAAAATTGAAGGAGGGCGGTGAGGAGATGCTGCAGCCCCAGCACCATGCCGGCTCCCGGCTCGGCTCGGCCCGGCCGGGCTCCCCGCCGCTCCCCGCCCCGCTCCGCCCCGCTCCGCTCCGCTCCGCACCTGCTGCGCGCCGGCTCCGCGGGGTCCTAAGGGGCCGGGGTGGGAGGGGACGGGGGGGGGGGGGGTCCTCGGGGTGGGGGGAGGTCGGGGTGAGGGTCCCTGGTGTGGGGCTGGGCATCGGGGCATCGCTCCGCAGTGTGGGGTGGGGTTGGGGTGGAGGTCCCCAGTGTGGGGGGGGGGTCGGGGAGAGGGTCCCCGGTGTGGGGAGGGGGTCAGGGCATCGCTCCCTGGTGTATGGGGGGGGTCGGCGTGAGGCTCCCGGTGTGGGGCAGGGGTCGGGGCAGGGGGGGTGGCAGTGTGGGATGGGGGTCAGGGCATCGCCTCTTGGGGTGGGGGTCAGGGCATCACTCCCCGGTGTGGGGTTGGGGTGCTCCTGCTATGGGGCAGGGGGCTGGTAGTGCTCTCCTATGGGGCAGGTACCGGCTGTGCCTCCACGGGTCTGGCCTCCAGGGCGGGGGGACGGCCCCCGTATGTTAAACCCTGCCCTTGTCGGGTTTTGGGGTAGAGGGGTCCCCTGCACCTTCCCCCTTCTTGGGCGGGGGTCACACCCCAATTCCCCCCACATGGTACAGACAGAGCCCCCCGTCCCCCATCCCCAGGGGATATCGGGGATGTCCCACACGCCACCCTGCATTGGAAGAGCACCCCCTTATTCTCCAGCTAAAGTGACCCCCCTCCCTTAAGGGCTGTGCCCCAGGCTTGGGTTGGGAGTTCCCCCCCCAACCTCCCTGGTCGGACACTGGAAGCCTCCCCCGATTTTTGGGCAGGGATGCCCATCCCCTGGCTCTGGGATGACTCTGCTGCAGGGCTTGGTACAGACAAACACCCCCCCACCCCCCAAGCCCAGGGGATATTGGGGATGTCCTACCCCCCACCCCGCATTGGAAGAGCACCCCATCCCCATTCTTGGATAGGGAGGGACCCCCATCTTACACGCTGGAGAAGACCCCACTTGGGGACCCCCCCATAGGGATGCAGGGGCTGTTCACCCCCAGCCTCCTATATATCTCCCATCACCTTCGGTGAGAAGTGACACCCCCCCCACACAACTTTCCCATCCTCTCCCAGGGTAAAGCACCAGGATTTTGGGGGTGCCGCTCCCCCTGCACAGCCTGAGCCATATGGGGACCCCGGGGACCGCTTCGCTGCAGCACGCACGGAGGAGAGGGGTGCTCCGCCACCCCGACGTCCCCTGGGGCACCGGCTCAGCTTGGGGAGCCCACCCCAAAGAGACGGGGCTTTTGGGGTGACAGATCAACAATTTAACAGCTTCTTCACGCACGGCGAGGAACCGATGAGGATCAGTCTGGCGGGGACATGACATGGCAGCCACATGCCACGCTGCGCGAGGGACGCAGGCAGCGTGACCAAACGAAAACACAGATAAATGGGAAATAAAGGAGGCAGGAGAGAGATGTGCAATCGAAGAAGAGATTATGCCAAAGAGAGCAAGGGCACAGGGCCTGCCAGGGCTGGCATCCCACCTCCATCTCCTCTGGACAGAGGAGGAAGGTTTGGGCTGGGGGAGGAAGGCCTCCTGCTCTTCCTCCAAATCCCATGAACCCCTCAGCTCACTTGATCTTCCCTCGTCACCCAGATCAGCTAAATCGGAGCTAAACTGGCCTAAGCCACCAGTAACAGTCACTTAAGTGCCGCTCATGTTCTTATCCTCTCCCCGGGGCTGCTCAGCAGCTATCGCCTCTGTTATCTTAAGCCAATTCTTCAGCCAGGCTTGCGGAGAGGCTGGATGGGGTGGGAAACCCATCCGGTGCAGGGCCCTTTGCAGGGTGCCTGGCATCCCGCCTCGCAGGGCCCCAACAACCCCCAAATTAGCCTTCCTCCTGAACTCTTTCCCTCCGCTCAGCCTTGCTGCAGAGGGGGGTCCCCAGGACCTCTGCTCCGCAGGCTTTGCAAAACACCCCAAAGACCCTTCTACACACTAATGCTGTGTGCATAGCCACGCTATCAGACATCAGAGAATACACACACGCAACCCCCGGCAGCTGCAGGTGCTGCCCACCGCACCGGAGAAGCTTTGACCGGAGCAAAAGCGCAGATCCCTGGTTTTGCCTCCCATCCGCTGGGAGCTAAAGGGGTCCCGCTGCTCCCCAGGGACAGGGTGCTGTGGGGATGCGCTGGTGGCTCGTAAGGGCTCAACCCCTCTCGCATCATCTCGCAACCCATGGGGGAACGCCGGGCCCACAAAAGCCCGGCTGCCCGGCTGCTGGTGGAGGCAAAAACGTCCCCGGAGGGTGGAGGGATGGAGGGAGAAGTTCCTGGGTGCCCTCACCCCCATGAGCGTCCCGTGGGGACACGGGACGACAGGGGCCAGGCCACCTCGGGCCAGTGGCCAAATGGGGGAGGGTTTGGGGGCTACTGAAGCAGCCCCCCCCCAGCTAACCCCCCCTCAGCGGCTCAGGGAAGTGCGTGGTGCTGCAGCCTCAAAGCTGGGATTTGCACGCTGCAGCCCATACCCTGCACCCAGCAGCTCCCTGTGTGCTGCACCCACCATCCTGCACCCCCCCACACCCGCACCCTGCACCCCACACCCCACTCCCTGCACCCCACAGCCCCCGGGTGGGGCCAGGGCCAGGGCATGGGGGCCCAGTGGGGGGGTCAGGGCGGCCAGTGGAGCCGCAAGGTCATCTAGTGGCCAGAGCCACCAAAGCCACCCCGGCCACCTTGGGGGGCTCATCCCATCCAGCCCCCACCGTGCCCCAGGGCACCCTCCCACAGCACCCCCGGCTTCACCCTGGGAGCAGCCGCTGCAGGCAGGGGGGTCCTGCCCCGGGGGGGCTGAGAAGCCCTAAGCTGGCATACCACAGCCCCCACCTCAGCTCGCAGGTCCCCAGCCCTCAGCGCTGCACTGGCATGGTGCTGGGACCGAAGGGTGACGCAGCCACGGGTGCAGGGTGATGGGCACCTCGTCCTGGGAGATGGCACAGGGTGATGGGCACCTCAACCCAGGTGATGGCACAGAGAGATGGGCACCTCACCCCAGGCGATAGCACAAGGCCATGCACCCCTACCCTGGACTGGGTGCCAGAGGAGTTTTTCTCTCTCCAGGGGCCTTGCCCTGCCATCAAAGCCCCGTGGCGTGGGCAGGCAGCCTGCCTTCACCCCCTGCCTGCTCCCCTGCCCACCTCGCACCTTGTTAGCTGCTTCGCTCTCTGCTCCCATCCCCGGCAGCGGCCGCTTCGGCTCCGGTCCTTCTTCTCCTCCCACCAAGCAGAGGTCGGCCACACACCAGCCCTTGCAGCCGCCGAGGAAAAACCCTTTGGACAGGTTCTTCCTCCACTCCAGCCTCAGTTTCCCCTCTCGCTGAGCGGGAATCAGCCAGATCCGGGTGCCGGCAGGATTTGTTTCTATGGCAATGGGGATAAGAGCCGCCCAGATGGGAGCAGATGCTGCAAACAGGTTTGGAGCCGCGGCTGCCAACCACGCCGGGGTTTGGGGAGCAGCACCCCTGCATTGCGGGGGGAAGGACCCCACCATCCCCACCCTGTACCCAAGCAGGTCCCAGGGATCGGGTCCCTACAGGAGAGGGGGGATCGGGGTGGGCGAGGGGCAGGGATCCAGCCCTGGTGGGTGGTGGTGCATCACCCCGATGTACCCATGGGGCTGGAGGGGGGCCGAAGGACCCCGCCGGGGGCTGGGTGCTGCTCCTGGTGAGTCACCCTCCAGCTGGGCTATAATTAGCGATGGCAGCAAGGGGAGGTGCAGGGAGCTTCGTCAGCCGCTGGCCTTAATGAGGCAGGCAGCAGCAGGGCACCAGGGCGGCCAGGCAAGCGACGTCTCAGCAACGTGTGGCAGAGTGGGGGGTGCGGGGGGGGGGGGGGAGGGCAAAGCCAACCAGCACCCAGCTTCAAACTCTGGGGACTCCAGGGCTGGGTGCTCAAGCCTTGCACCCCGAGTCAGGTCCCGTGGGACAGGGTCTCACCATGCCCATCACCCTGACCAGGCCACCACGGGACCCACCAGGTCCCCAAGATCACGCCCTGGGGTCCCCAGCTCTGGGGACACCCCGCTGCAGGGACCCGAGCATCATCTCAGCCTGCCGGCTCTGCCCAGCCTGGATGGATCCTGCCGGCTTGGATGAGGGTCCTGTGCATGAAGCAGATTTCCCCATGGGGCTGGTAGGCAGCAATCAGCCCCTGAAGAGCTGGGTGCTCTGCATCAGCTCCCAGGCTCGCAGGATCGGTGCCGAGCCTGGCACGTCATCGTCACTAGAGCCACACAGGGAGCAGGTCACGGGCCCGGCACAGCTGCCCGCAGGACAGAGAGCCATTGCTGAGCCCGCACAAGGGCACAGTGTGGGGCTGTCCCCAGCTTCCCCGTCCCCAACTGCTTCCCCATGGGTGCCTGGGGACGGGGCAGTGGGACGCAGGGGTGCAGGGACGCAGGGGTGCAGCACCGCGGTTGCATGCAGGTACTGCTTCTTAACCTGCATGCATGCAACAGAGCTCATCTCCCCGGCCGGCTTGTTAATGATCTGGTGTAATTATGAGCTGCTCCAGCTCACTGGCTCATGCAGCCCCCCGGGATCGATGTTGCTCGGAGAGGAATGTCACCATCAGTCGGATGGGGGACATGCAGCACCGGCCCCCCCGGCCCTGGCACGGGGCCGGGAGATACTGGGGAATAAATCCGGGTGCTGGGGAGAGGCGAAGGAGCGTGTTTCCCAGCCATGCTTCCTATATTTCCATTCTGCCTGTGGTTTTTTCCCTGTTTCCGACCCGGGATCGATAGATCGGCGCTGCCCATCCTGCCTCTCCTCAGGGACTCGGGGCGGCAGCCTGCCAGGCATCCCAGCCCTGCTTCAGCTGGGGGTGTTTAATGGCATAGGAGGGAGCAAAGTTCATGCAGGCTTGTAAATATTAACCCTTATTTCACGCAAGACAAACCAGGAGAAATCCCCTTTGGTGTTTTAAGACTCACAGACTCAGCTTTTCCTTGGGAGGTGCTGGCAGCAAATGGCAACAAAGCACCGAAGCTGAGGGATTTGGGCGGGGGGGGCTAAGAAGCAAGGCTGAGCCTTCAAAGCCCATGTAGTCCCAAAAGACTGGCAGCACGCTTTCTCCCCACGCCCAGGCCCCTTCACAGGTCGAACGTAGGAGGGGAAGCTGCAGAAACCTGCCCCTGGAGCAGCATCTTTGGGTATACTGGGTATACTGGGAGCGCTGGGATACCAGGTGCCCCCTTGCACAGTGCAGCCAGGGAGCCAGGGCGGGAGGGGAGCGTGGCCCGGCGGTTACCAGCTGTGCCAGCATTGCTGTAAATCATGTCAGATCAGTGAAGCTTCATTAAGCCGCCGCGGCGGAGCCGGGATGGATTGCAGGGCCGGATCCTGACTCCGACAGCGGCTCCGGTGAAGCACAGCCGGGGCGAGGACCGTGACACCTCCCCGAGCATCCCTGCAGCATCCCTGCCCCGCAGCTCGCAGGAGGGAGGGGACACGCGGCGTGGCCAGGCACGGGGACACGGTGCACGTGGCCGTGGGAGGCTACGGCAAAGCAAGGCGGGATGCCGGGGGCTGTGGCAAAGCCTCCGGCACTGAAAATGCCTCATTGCACCCCACGTCCTGTGGGTCAGTGGCATTGGACCGGCAACTGGGGAAACTGAGGCTGCGGGGTCCCTGCCCGCGGACCGGGTCCCTGCCGCAGAGGCGACCTGGACTCAGCTGGCTCGAGCAGAGCTCTGGGGACGCGGCTGCTGATCGAGCTGCTGTATCTACAGATAAATTGAGGTGTTATTGCTCTGGAGCTGCTAATCTGGGGTACTCTGCCAGCTCTAAATTCAGGCGGAAATAAATCCATCTGTTCTCCTGCTCGGCCACTAATCGCCCCGGCCGGGGCTCTCCACAGCAGCCAAGCCTTGCCGCTGGCTCGGCGGGGATGTAACCCGGCGCTGGGCTGGACGTGGCGGCTGCAGATCGATATCTTGTTTGCTGCTCACGATGGTTTCTTCACTGATAAATCCTATCCGACGCCGCAGCCCTGGCTGGCGGTGGCCAAAATGTGGCTGCACCGCGGGAGGGTTGCGTTGCCTGGCCAGAGCAGGGGATGCTGCAGCATCCCTCCCCGGAGCGATGCTGGGGGTCAGCCGCCGCCGAGCCCTGGGGACGAGGCTCGGGGTGCCAGGAGGCTCCATGGACCCAGCCGGTCGACAGCACCGGCTGCCACGGCCAAACCGCTTCGGAGCAGCAGGGAGAAGCCGCCGGCTCCTTCCCTCCCCATTAAAGATGACATTTCTGCTCCTGGGCAGGAGCAGGCAGGGCCCCTTGTCCACAGGGAGACCTGTGCATGTGCAGGAGTGAGGAAGACCTGCAGCAGGGCAGGGAGGAAGAGCGGGGCAGGAGGGCATCGCTGCTGGGGGTGGTTTCTGGGAGAGCGGGGGCTGGCAGGGCAGAGGGACGTGTGTGTGTGAGTGCACATGTGTGTGTGTGCACAAGTGTGTGTGTGCACAAGTGTGCCTGCATGGGTATGCACCGGTTTGCATGTCACCTGTGTGCACGTGTGCATGCACGCATGGGGGTGTGCACGCAAGCGGGGTGTGCACGCAAGGGGACGTGCACGGGGGTGTGCTTGTGTGTGCGTGTGAGTGTGCACATGGGGAGGGCAAGGATGGGGGTGCATGCACGCAGAGCGTGTGCACGCACGAGAGACATGCATGAGTGGGTGTGTTTGCGCAAGCGTGGGGTGCATATATGCACGGGGGGGTGTTTGTGTGCGTGTGCTTGGGGGGCACATGCACGCTGGTGAATGCGGGGGGGGTGTATTTGTGTGCATCAGATGTATGTGCGTGGGGCGTGCGTGCATGCGAGTGTGAGTACACACGCACTCCCCACCTTTCCCTCCGCTCCCCCCGTAGCTGATGGCCGGTCCCCGAGGGTGACCCCAGAGCCAGTGCGGGCACGGGCATGTGCCAAATGTCCCATGGGCAGCAGGACCCCCTCAGCCCCACAGCCGCCCCACGGGGTCAGCCAGCCGCCTCCTGGGTGGGGGTCCCTCAGCCTGGCAGCCCCCGCACTGCCCGGGGCGATGAGCAGCAGCTTGAGGGGGCAGCAGCCTGGTGTTTGCAGTCCTGTGGTCCCACGTTTGCACCCTGTCCAGCCCCACATTTGCAGCCCGTGCAGCCCAATGTTTGCCCCCGCCCCAGCCCCACATTTGCACCCTGGTGTTTGCATCCCATGCAGCCCCACATTTTTACCTTGTGCACCCCCGTGTTTACACCCTGTGCAGCCCCACTCTTGCACCCTGTGCACCCCAGTGTTTGTACTCCTTGCAGCCCCACATTTTTACCCTGTGCCCCCCAGTGTCTGCACCCTGTTCAGCTCGGTGTTTGCACCCTGTGCAGCCCCGTGGCAGCTCAGCCCCATCCTGATCCCCCATATCTGCCTGCAGCGGGGCAGGGGCTCTGTCCCAGCCAGGGACACCCTTTCCCTTTCCAGCACGGGCTGGGGGCAGCCAGCTTACCCTGAGCAACACGAAAGGATCACCGACTCGCCCTGTCCCCATCCCAGCCGTCACTGGGGCCACTTTTGTCATCGCTGCCACCCCAAGAGCCGAGAGCACCCCTGCCACCCCTGGGCGCACTGCGAGCCCCATAAACACCCAGCAGCCAGGGAAAGGGATGCGACCGCAGGAACCGAGGCACGGCACGAACCCGGGGCCGAGCAGGGATGCGGGTGTCCTGGCACCCCGTCCCTTGGCGGGGACAGTCCTCGGGAGATGCCAGTTGCGGGGACCTGGTGGCTGCACATCCCGGGTGCAGGCAGGGAAGGTTTTGCTGGTTTTGTTGCTGCTGTCATTACTATCGCCGGATTTTGAGCTGGATAACGAAGGGGCCCGGCTGAGTGAGCGATGCTGGCGATGAATAAGTGATGGAGCCCTCGAAGGGTCTCTATGGAGACAGCTCAGAGCGCGCCGGGTGCCGGGGGGCCGCCGGCAGCCCCCGCATCCCATAGCCGCTGCCGGGGAACCAGGGTAATTAGGGGGATGAGCGTGATGGCAGAGCCCTCTCTGCTCCCCGGCAGACGATTTCCCTTCCCAAGAAGGTGGCCGGGCCCCCGCAGGGCTGGCTGGTAGGGGTTTAAATGGCTGTTTGCTTCGTTCCCATCCCTCTTCCCCCCCAGCAGCAGCTTCTTTCCGTTCCTCGACCGCTTTCCCAGCATGGAGCCAGCTCAGCCAGTCCTGAGGCTGAGCCATGGGCCATGGGCATCTCCGGCTTGGCTTGCAAGGGCTTTTGCACCATGGGTGGCTCAGCCACCCTCGTCACGCACAACCTGTCCCCTGAGAGCATCCTGCATGCGTGGGGTCAGAGCACACAGCCGCTGCATGCTCAGAGGGACGAGGGACAGATGACATCCACGGGGACAGCGTGCATCTGAGGGGACAGCATGTGTCCAGAGGGACAGCATGGGTCTGGAGGAACAACATGGGTCTGGAGGGACCGCATGCATCTGGGAGAACATGTAGCATGTATCTGGAATGACACCACACACCTGGGGGACAGCATGTGTCTTAAGGGACAGCACGTGTTCTTGAGGGACAGTAGGTGCCTGAAAGGACAGCATGTGCCCAGAGGGACAGCATGTGTGTCAAGGGACAGCACGTGTCTTGAGGGACAGTAGTTGCCTGAAGGGACAGCATGTGTCTGGAGGGACAAGACGCATTTTGGGACAGCACGTGCCAGGAGAGAGAGCATGCGTTAGGAGGAGGGACAGCAGGTGCCTGGAGGGACAGCATGCACTCAGGGGACAGCATGCACTGGGGGGGGGGACAGCATGCGCTGGGGACGACAGCATGCACTCAGGGGACAGCATGCACTGGGGGGGGACAGCATGCACTGGGGAGGACAGCATGCACTCAGGGGACAGCATGCACTGGGGGGGGACAGCATGCACTGGGGGGGGGACAGCATGCATTCAGGGGACAGCATGCACTGGGGAGGACAGCATGCACTCAGGGGACAGCATGCACTGGGGGGGGACAGCATGCACTGGGGGGGGACAGCATGCATTCAGGGGACAGCATGCGCTGGGGAGGACAGCATGCACTCAGGGGACAGCATGCACTGGGGGGGGACAGCATGCATTCAGGGGACAGCATGCGCTGGGGAGGACAGCATGCACTGGGGAGGACAGCATGCACTCAGGGGACAGCATGCACTGGGGGGGGACAGCACGCACTCAGGGGACAGCATGCATTCAGGGGACAGCATGCACTGGGGAGGACAGCACGCACTCAGGGGACAGCAAGCGCTTGGGGGCCCAGCACACTCCAGACACGCAGCCCCCCAGCAGTGTGTGCTGCGGGTGCAGGGTCACCGTCAGCCCCTGCTGCCAGTTATTCAGCCGCAGACAACAGGCCGGGACTCCTGACAGCGAAGCTTAGAGCCTGACCTGCCTCCAGCCCCCCCGTGCCTCAGTTTCCCCCAGAGAAAACAGCCCTGAACACCCCCCCACCCCGAGTCCCCAGGGCTGCCCCAGACAGCAGGCACAGCACTGGGGTGCAGACTGACCCAGCCTGGCGCAACAGGAGCCTCATTTAGCAGCTTCATTTTGTTTTGCCTCGTTTTTTTTTCCCCCCTTTTATCACTGTAAATTTCTCTTCTGATACATTCTAGGCGAAAAATAAATGAAGCATCCGAGCCAGGCGGGCAATGTTCTTCCAGAAGTACTTACACAAATCGTTAGCATGTTAATGATTGTGCCATGCCGGCTACTCCAGGTGGCTGAGCAGCAATAAGGAAGACCCCAGACCAGCCCAGGCATATGGAGGATGTGAATATATTGCCAGATTAAATAAAAGAATAATAGGGGATATACATTAGCGATAGGCTGCGTTGCTCCATGCTGGCCCCGCTCCAGCTGCAGGGTACAGGGACTTCTGCCACCCACTCCCGCTTGTCCCCTCCGCTTGCCTCGGCCCCTCGTTTTGCGGTGGGTTTGCTTCCAGGTGACAACAGGTTGAGGTGCCACCATGAGTACCAGGGGCTCTGCTCGGGGACGGAGAAGCGGGGCTGGTTTCCATCAGCTTTTGAGACTCCTGAGAAATTTGGTGCACAGGGAACAGGGTCCCTGTCCCCACACCCACATCCTAATCCCATGGGATTCTCCAAAGCAGACCTGAATGATAACACCACTTAAGGAAGGGATGCTCTGAGCCCTGACCCCAGGGATACTCTGAGCCCCGACCAGGGGATGCTCAGCACCCCATTGAAGCGATCCCAGCCTGGGTGTGCGTGGCCAGCACAGCTCTCTATGCCCATGCCCCCGCCAAACCTGCTCACCCCCTCCCGGCACAGACAGGAGGGCTGATCTCGTTGATTTACAGACACCTTCTTCAAAATGGCACCCGCTTCAACCTTCCTCTCGCCCCAGGGACACGAGCACACACGTCTCAGCCTCTGTTTCCCTGACACGTTCCTTCGCTGGTAGGACCCCCTCGTATTCCTGAGGAGGGACAGCTCTGTCCCCGAGGGCACCGCAGATGCCCGGGTGCTATACCCCGCTATGATGATGCTTTGAAACATGCTGTGCCTCAGTTTCCCCTTCTAGACTCAGTGACACCCACCTGATAGAAGGGGGACAAAAGGGGACCCCAGCTTTTCCCTAGTGCTTTCAGGCACTTCCCACCCTGCTCCTGGTGGAAATCTCCTTGGAGACAAAGCAGACCACGTGGATGGTCCGCTTTGGCAAAGGGGTGACAAAGGGATGAGTGGGGTTGTGGGCAGCGCAGGCAGGAGCCTGGCAGGACCGTCCCCAGGGACCCTGACGTGGGGGTGACACCCGGCTCCCGCTCCCCTCCCTCTTGCAGGTTCCCACTGGCGTCCCCAGGATTTTTTCCCCCTCTCAGGCCAACTCTCATCCCTTGGCATCCCACGCCCAGGCGGCTGCTGCCACCATCTCGCCTGGCACCTGCCTGCTCCAATTCCCCCTCGTTATCTCTCTTTTGTTAACGATGCATTCACTCACCAATTTAACCTGGATTAAAACCGGCTCCCTTGTTCTCCTCCAATTAATTTGTTCGTCACTTCTATTTCCAAATTAATTCATCAGGCTCTTTGGCAGGGAGAAAACAGCGGCGCCCGCGGTCTGCGCTGCTCAGGAAGGGATCAGGGTTAATTATCCTGGTGGGAATGACCGGGAGGGGAAGCGGAGCAGGGGCTCATCCCGGGATGGGGACCCAGATCCGGGGTGAGCAGCAATCCCCTGGACCAGCCACGAGCATCCCACCGAGGTGGGGCCATGGGATGGGGAACCCACAGCTCAGCCGCACCAGCCCCATCACTTCCACGCTCCTTCGGGAATATGTCACAGGGACAAAATCCTTACAGAACAAAACGTGGCATCTCTGGGGGGGTTGCCCCAGTCCGCGGTGGGGCGAGGTGGGGGCCAGGCTGTGCCCCACAAGGGTTAACGCCGGGTACAGCACGGGGTGTTCGAGCTAAAAATACACGGTGACTTTTTCTGTATTTGCTCTAATGAGTCATTCTCTTTAAGTAATTTATTGCTCGTTACATAATCACTTTCATTTTCAGCTTGAGAAAAATGGAATTTTTTTTCCCTTTTTTTTTTTTTTTTAATGAAAAGGGCATTTAGCAAACCCTGCAGGCACACGAGCATCGGCCATTTTCCCAACTCTTCCCTGTATTTTTCCGGCGAAGGGCCGGGATGCTGCCGTCGGCAGCTCCTCGGCTTTTTTCACATCCTCCAGCAAAATCCTTTCAGGAGCCCGGCAGGCACCAGGGTGATGCTAAAGAGAGTGGCTGTGGGTGCAGGGGGGCTCTGGGTGTTTGGGAGTGGGGGCAGAGCACCCCGGGGCTGGCTCGGTGGGGACGGTGGCAGTGGGGAGGCTCCAGGACGGGCTTGGGGGGGCCGGATCCACGGTGCCCAGCCCGGGCACGTCTCACCCAGCTGGGGCAAGCGCTTACCAGCACGGCCCCGAGGGCCAAGCCTGGGCTCCAGCTGTGTCCCAGCAAGCCCAGTGTGATGTCCTAGCAATCACAGTGCTGCATCCAAGCAAGCCCAGTACCTTGTCCCAGCAAGCCCAGTATGGCGCTCCAGTAATTCCAGAGCCATGTCCCAACAAAACCAGTGTTGTGTCCCACCAAGCCCAGTACCGTGTCCCTGCAAGCCCAGAGCTGTCTCCCAGCAAGCCCAGTGCCATGTCCTAACAAGTCCAGTGCCATATCCTAGCAATCCCAGTACTGCATCCCAGCAAGCCCAATACGGTGCCCCAGAAAACCCAGTATCATGTCCCAGCAAACCCAATGCTATGTCCCAGCAATCCCAGTGCCGTGTCCTAACAAGTCAAAGGTAAGGGGACCCCAGCTACCCTCAGTGCTGGGTGGGGGGGAATGGGGGTCTCTGGCTCAGGCCCCTGTGGGACTGGGGGGGGATCTACCGGCTGGGGGGTGGGAACCCCACTGTCCTACCCCTGCCAGCCCTCGCTGCTGGCAGCTGCCTGCTCCCCTGCCACCGAGGCGAGGGGGGCGAAAAGTCTCGGGTTTGGAGCTGCAGACTAGGAATTAACTACGCCAAATGTTTTATTTGTGTAGAAACGCAATTATGCTAATTAAAGCATATCTGTAATTACAGCACTTAGTGGCCCGTAAGTGCACAAGTGACTCCGGTGACTTTGGAGGAGCTGGAAACCTGGAGGGTGGCTTGGCCCCGGCACCAGCGAGGTCCTCGCCAGGGTGAGAGCCAGTGTCCCCATGGGGTGACAGCGGTGACCCCAATGTCTGCAGAGCTGGCGGCAGGAGCGAGCTGGGGCTCGTCGCAGAGGATGCTCGGAGCACGCAGGGATGGCAGGACAGATCGGTACCCGCAGCCGCATTTCGGCACAGGCGCCTGCCGGTAGCCACGCCGTGGTCCTGCCTGTGCCAGGTGCGAAGGCAAAGGGCAGGCGATGCCGCCAGCGCCTGAGGGATGAGGGAGCAGGGGGAAAAGCGGGTCCCCGGGGGGCACGGGTGGGCATCACCCCCAGCTGCGAGCAGGGCACAGCCCCGGGTGGGCACCAGTGCCCGGGCAAAGGGAGAGGCTGGTGTGAGCGAGGCGGAGGGGGGAGCAGGCTCGGAGCACCGGCTCTGGAGGTGGCTGAGGCTCGAGAGCGTATCAAGAAGGGAGAAATAAATGGGAAGCAGAGGAACATGACAGCCGGAGCACCGGCCAGACGGACCCGCGGGCTGGCTGGGATCAGATAACTCGGTCTCCAGGCAAAGGCAACACGGGAGATCGCATCTGCCCCTGCCTCGATAAAGCCCTCGCTGTGAGCAGCGTGTGATGGGGGGGATGAGGACCACAGCAGGGGGATGGAATGGGGCTGAGGGGAGATGCTAAGGGGGCACGGGACAGCCCGGGGCAAACTCAGGGCGTTTCGGGCTGGCGGAGCAGCAGGCATCGGTGGGGAGCTCCGGGGTCCCTGCACACCCAGGACACCTCCATCCTTCAGCAGCGAAGAGCACCCGGAGGCAGCCAACCTCCCACGCTGGCACCTGCCGAATCGGATTTCATCTTCCCCAGCCTCAAGCAGCGACAGAAAATTGCCTGTTTACTGCAAACACCGAGCCTGAAGCCGAAGGATTTCGCCATGCGTATCCGAGGGATGGATCACGGCGCGGGCATGGGGTGCCCCGTGGTTAAGCATCGCCGTGGCATCCGCGGGCAGGACAGGCAGGGATGGCTGCTGAGCTCCTGTGTCTAATTTAGAGCCATTGTCAGCTCTGGGTAATTACAGGCCTGCATATTAATGGGCAGGTGCTGCAGGATGCCGGGCGGTGACACACCACCTGGCAGGAGCACGGGAGGGAAAGGGAACCGTGTCACCGAAGCTTTGCCGGGTGCGATTTATTTGCTTAACAAACGCATCGAGCCCTAAGTGCCTTCGATAAGTCTGCGGGAGGGCTGAGCTCTGTTTGCACGGCAAACGCACTTCGCCGGCTGCTGCCCAGCCCTTAAGTGTTAGGTCCCGTGCAGGCAGCTGCCTTCGCTGCCAGGCTGGAAGAGCAGCTCCCCGGGGCTTCGAGGAGACGCAGGAATGCAGCCTGGCCCTGTCTGATGCGGCTGGAAAGCCTGGCAGCCCTGCAAGCCTGCAAATCCCCATCCCCATCACACTGCACCCCAAGACGCCAGGACCCAGCTCGCTGGAAGCAGGAGGGTATCCCCGAGCCCCCCAAGGGGGGACGCTGGGAATGCCGGGTGATGTGAGCTTTGCATGGGGGCACAGGAGCAAGGAGGAGGGGAAAGCAGGAGTGCCACCACCTTAGGGACCTCCAAGCGAGGCCACCGGCACCCCGAGGGAGCTGTGCCCACGCCACAGCCCTGGCACCAAACCAGGCAGGAACAGCACCCGGCGCGGCAAAGGCGGCGAGAGAAAACACACGGTTACCCTGAATCTCTGGGGAATTGTCCTTGGATAAATGCAGCGTTACAGACTCTGCCAACTCATCTTTCAATTAGTAGGTTTAGTTGATAACCAGAGGAAAAAAAAAAAAAGGCAGCCGGAGGTGGTGTTTTAGCGTGTGTTCGTTATCTTCCCAGTGCTGTTTGCTGTTTTATCCCTTTCCTGGCTTTTTTTCCCTTCCCTGAGCCCCCTCTCCATCCTGCCCATCCTGATGCACAACCAGCCCCACTGCTCATCCCCGTCCAGCACCAAACTGGGCTCAACCCCACATTCGGGGTCTGGGGTCCCCTCCATCCGATGCCATCAGCAAAATCCCATGGGAATAGAGCAGGACTTCAACATCCCGCCTCTGCTGTCCATGCCCCATCCCTCTCTGGGAACCACAGCTCCTCCAGGAGCAGGGATACTCTCCCAGGCTGCAACACCCTGGATTTGTCACCAAAACCTCTGTGTCCGACCATGGTGCAAGCGGCAGCCACTCAACGGGCCAGCCTCCCCTCCAAAATGAGCCAAATCTCCATGTCAGGGAAATAAACGTAGTGCAGGCACCGTGCAAACACAAATTATTTGTATTAGCAAGAGCGAGCCCGGGGATCTGGACCATCAGCGGAGGGAAGGGAAAGGACACGGCTAAAAGACGCTCATGCCTTTGAGGCTCGTCGGGGTGAGAGCTGCTTCATCTGACACCCATTTGCTTAAAAGCCCCATTTCACTGAGCCAAGCTTAGTTTTTAATTTGCAAAGCTCTGCCTTTCCCTGAGAGGAGGGAGGGGGCTGGCAGGGGGGACACGGGCACCAGGGCTGGCACAGGCACCAGAGGAGGGACAGGGCTGGCAGAGAGATGCAGGGGCACGTTAACCCAGGGACATGCCCCGGGGGATGGCAGCGCATCTTGTACCTTAATCAAGCGATGAAGCGGTTTTTATGTCTGACCAAGCCTCTCACACAAGGACCGCTTCCCCCCGTCTCTCTCTCCTCTCCGGGGACAACGTGACAGCGGGAGGGTTAGAAGAGACCCCTCCTTCGGTGGGGCACGGGCAGCCGTCCCCAGCCCCAATGCTGTCCCTGGCAGCGGGGACACGGGTCCTAACGCCGATGGGAAAGCTGGGATGGCGGGCAGCTCGCCCCCGGGATGGGCACGGAGATGCCGCATCCTTTGGTGATGGTCCCTGGCGCTGCCAAAGCCCCCGCGCAGCGCTGCTCGCCCCCGGCTCCCTTGGCACCAACTCTCCGGCAACGAACTTCAATCAGCTTCTGCAGCGTGGCCAGATCCTGCTGTCGGTGTGACCAGTGCCGCGGCAGGTCGGGTTATTAATGCTGGATTGCACTTTCTATGAATTAATGGTTTTTCTGCGGGGTGAACTGCTGGCCCCGGCTTCTCTGCCACGCCGTGCCCAGCCGGGCACCTGCGGGAGGGCTGGCAGCCAGATGCCACCTGGCAAGAGTCCCCAGCCTCGGGGGTCCTGGTGGGGTCTCCATCGCAGGGTCTGGTTGACTGCGGTGCAGGAGCGATGGTGCCAGGATCCCACGGAGCTGCACAGGGGAGGACGGAGCGGGGAGGGATGAAACGGGGTCCCGGGGGTAGCACCTTGGTCCCACGGTCCTCTTGGTAGCACCTTGCCTCTCTGCTGTGCCTGCAGACTTGGGGCTTGCAGGAGGGAGGGGAGTGGGGGGCACGGCTGGGGTCCCCCCTGCCCATACTGGTGTCCAGCTTGGGCTCTCCACATGCTCGGCTCGAACACGGGGCTCGCTCCCCGGCACGCTCCCGGCTCCCGTGCACAAGCGATACACAGGCGTGCCTGACTTTGCACTTCTTGCGGAGCTGCGGGCTCGCCAGCCCACGGACCTGCTGTCCCATCTCCCTGCCAGCGCGGCGGAGGGGGGGGGGGTCCCCAGCAGCGCCGCAGGTCCCTGCCAAGCCCCCACCTCCGCAGAGCCCCTCCATCCTCACCGAAACAGCCGTGGCCGCGGCACACCCACGCACCCCGGGAGCCAGCTCCCACGCTATTCCCTGGGGGAAGAGACCCCCTTTCCATCCCCGCATTCCCATGGGAGCAGTGCAGCGGGACAGCCTGCTCCGGCTCCTTGAAGAAGGGGTGATGATCACAGCTGGACCGAGGGAGGCCCAAGGACAGGCCCCCAGCATTGCCCTGATGCAGCTCCCGGGGTTTGGGAGGGCACGAGCGGAGCTGCTGGCACTGGTGCCCCTTCCACCCAGCCTGCGGCATGGCACGCATTCTGCCCCGGCTCTCCCTGGGGACCACAGGCAGCTGGGCAGCCCCAGGGGTATCCCATCCATCTGGCAGGGGCAGGATCAGAGCCGGGTGCCTGGCAGGGAGCCACAGCAATTCCCGGGAGTGTCACTTACCTGGGGACAGCCAGCCCCAACAGCAGCCCCCCCTCAACCTCTCCCTGAGTTCCCCCGGGGTGCGGTAAGCCTGGGTCCCACCGTGAGCATCTCCTTTTCCCGCAGCATCCTCCGGAGCAGGCGCTTGCTCGGCTCTGCGGCTGCATCCACTCGCATCCCAGGTTTCGCCAAGGGAAACCAGCACCCAAAGGGCACCTTAGTGCCCTTGTGCTTATTTCGGGGGATGCTCGACCCTCAGCAGCTGGGCTGGGGTTTCCTTTGGGGCAGGAGCCTCGTCGACGCTGAGCCATCCCCCTTGTGAAATCCTCTGCTAGTATCTCATGGCTTCCTTGTGATGGGCGGCTGCACCGAGAAGTCCATCTGCACGGCCAGACCGAGCCCAAACTCACCGTCCTGGGGGTACAGCAGGGCAGCAGCACCCGCGGTGCGGGCACGTAATACCGGGCTTGGAAGAAACCCCGTAATTAACACATTGCAGTGCTCTGCTGGAGGAGCCCAAGCCTCTGACGGCGCAGAGCACTGGAGGGAACGCAGGGGAAATAAAAGAGCAAAAATTTCATTAACAAAGGTCACGCTGCTCCTGGCTCACACTGCTGAGCTGCGGCGCTGGCTGAGCCTGCTCCGACCCTCTCCCTCCCGAGGGACCCCCGGGATGCCCTGCGGCCGAAGGCAGCCGCGGGCGGCGATGGGGAGAGGAGCCGGTGCACACATGCGGCCACGGGGCTCTGCCGTGGGTGCTGGTGGCTGCAGGTGTGGGCTGGAGCAACCAGAAACCTCTGTGAGTAAATGCAGTATGCCCAGGTGCCCGTCACCCTGGCGTCTGACACCGAGATGGCCCCACACAACCCCCGTGGGCTTGCTGCAACTTCTCACGCCTTGAAAGCTGCTTTACCTGCAGGCTGTTGTGAGTGTTTCCAGCCTCACACCATCATTCCTGGCTCAGGCTTTAGCAAAACACTCAGGTTTTGGAGGTTTCACCCACAAGCGTTTGCTGTCTCAGCATCAGTCCCACTCCCCACATGAGGCCGGGAAGGGTGGGAGACGAAGCCGCCCCATGCGGCAGGTCCCAGCCATGCTCCGGCTCAGCCGGTGGGTGAAGGACGTGCATGGGGAGACCCCAGAGCCGCACTGCCGGGGAGAATGGAGCTGGCTGTGCTGAGCGAGCAGAGGGAAGGTCCCCAGGTCCCCTGTCCTGGGAAAACGAGCCTGACCCTAGTCCTAGCCCTAGTCCTACCTCTAATCCTAACCCTAAATTTAGACCTAGCCCTAGCCCTAGCCCTAACCTTAGCCCTAACTCTAACCTTAACCCTAAACCTCACCTTAGCCTTAACCCTAACCCTAGTTCTAGCCTGAACCGTAACCCTAACCCTAAAATTAGCTATAGTTCTAACCCTAGCCCTAACCGTAACCCTAACTCTAGCCCTAGCCCTAGCCCTAACACTAACCTTAGCCATAAACTTAGCCCTAGCCCTAACCCTCCCACGGGTCCCATCCGGCAGCGGGAGCTCCCAGCTTGCAGGCAGTGACAGGGCAGAGAATTCTTGCCTCGAGTAGCTGATAATAAAATCATTAGGGGATGTACCATCACCGTGCTTGAGCTGGGAGATTACCAACTTTGCTGGTACACCTCTCCCCATTGCCAGAGCTGCCTTGCTCGGCCCTGATTTCTTATTTAAAGGCTGCACGGCTTCCCCCTGCTTTTTCCACGCGGGGAGGATGCTGCCATCAGCCTGGCTGTGTTAGCACTAGTAAAAAAAAAAAAATGGGGAAAGGCCCCATTTTTTTGGAGAGCAAGGAAAAACACAGCAGCACCCATGGCTTGTGTCCTTCCAGCCAGGCATCGGCTCAAGGACAGGGCTGCGGACCCATCCTGGCTGCAGGACCAGGGACACGGAGCAGCCCCAGTGTTATCCCCTTGCAGCAAATAAACCCCAGCCTGCAAACTGCTGCAAAGCCGTACGGATGTCCCAGCTCCACTCCGACGGGAGCAGAAGCTCCGGCTAAGGACGATGCATCACCTCCCAGCACCGAGCAGCCGCTGGCCTCGTCCCCAAACACACGCCGGCTCCATCAGCGTGATATCCTCACCAGGCTGATCAATCCCACTGCTTGGCAGGGCTTCACGCCCTCGGAGCCAGGCTGGGTGCCATCCAGACCAGCGAGGTCTCGTGTCCCAGGCTACGGCTCCCTGTATTCCCAGGGAGGAGCGCATTCCGGCAGCCCTGCCTGTACCTTGCACCCGCAGGCAGGAGCATTAGGGGCTTCTGCTGCAATGGGGTGAGGTTCGGGGTGCCTGGCAGCGAGGAGGGGTTTGCAGGGAGACTTTGCACGCCAGGCAGAGGGGAGCATCAGCATCTTCATGCCGTAGCAACCAGACCCTGAACCTTAGGGGACGGGGACGGGTCCCCTTCCAGACCTGCCTGTCCCAGGGCCACATCTGCCCGCGGCCAAGGGGAGCGCAGCCGCATTTGGCCGGCAACAGCTCAAGGAAAGAGGGGGGGGGGAAAAAGCCCTCCACCAGTCTTAGCCTTTCAAATGCTCCTTATAAATAGCTCCTCAGTGTCTTCTGAGTCACCCAGATGAAACGTGCAAGTTAATAACGAACTGGGAAGGGGCTGGGAAGCGATTACAAGCCAGGAGAGGCTTTCTGGCTAAGTCATCACTTCTGTGACGGGGCTGCACTGGCAGCTGCCGTTTGCTTTTTCTCTCCTCGGGTGCAACAGTCCTCCACTGCATCTGGCGAGCAGAGGGCTTTGGGGATGCCGAAACACGCTGCGAGGCCATCCTCACCAGCCGCAAGGCCCGGGCCAAGCCTTGAACCCCCCCCAGCCCCAGGCAAAAAATCAGGTTTTAATATTTTCTATGGGAAATACACCCACCCAAAACCACCTCCTTTTTCTATTTGATTTATTATAGAAGATGCAAACTGACAAAGACCCAGAAGGCTTGAACCCACCCAAAATGCTCCCTGCAAGGTCTCAAGCCATCCTTTTCCCTCTGCCTCCCCACACTGGCATTGCAGGCAGGGCTCTGCCAGGCTGTGCCAGGGCAGGCAGGGCGCAGGATTTGGGGACGGGAGCAGGACCGAGCTGCCAAATAACCTGCCCCCGGGACATTTCTGAGCCGACACTCGGCGAGTCCCGCAGGCTGCTGTGCTAGTCCATCCCTCGAGGATGCTACGTGGGTGACAAGGTTTGGGGACACCTTCCTGCTGCCTGGGGATGCCATGGCATCGTGGACCACCATCGACCGGGAACGGCTACCCGAAGACCAGCCGGAGACCCCCCATCCAGTCTCCAACCCCTCCAAAACAGCAAATCTTGGGGTCATCACCCATCGCTGCAAGGCAGGCAAGACCCCCACCCACCCTTGACACCTCGGCCGGGGGGGGTCCGAGCTGCCAGGCTGCCCGTTGCCTGCGCTCTGCCGGCTCTCCATCGCCTAAACCCCCCCGCTGCCGTGCGGATAGAGCCGCAGCAGCAGACAAAGCATCTCCCAGTGCTCTCCATCCCCCTCGCTCCCCCCTCCAGACAGGCCCATCCATTAACAAGGACAGCTCAGCCCTTTGCAGGAGAAAGCTGGACAGGCAGAAAGTCCCAGGCAGCTCCGGGCCCTGCCTGCATTTCTGGCTGCAGCCCAGCGCAGCTCTCAGCGAGCCACGTGGGAGCCGGGAAAGAGACAAAAGCGAAAGCGGGGACCGGGGTCGGAGAAGAGCGGGAGGCAGGAGGGATTCCCAGAAAGGGCTGCTGCATCCCCCTCTGCCCTGGGGAATCCTGCATCCCCCATGCAAGAGCTGCCGGCGAGCTGGCTGCCCACCCCGGATGGATGCTCATCCTCCCGGAGCTGATAGAGCAGCACAGCTCCCGGAGGGATGCGCGGGGGGCTCGGATGGAGATGATGGCCAGGGCACGTTCGGCGCAGCTTCTCACCGGCAGAGCCGCCGGTGCTGCCGCCCTGGGCCGCGGCCAGCCCCGCGGTGTGCCAGTCTGCCCGGCGGAGCGGAGGCCGGCCTGATTGCCTGCATCTGCGCTAGCATCTGGCTGGCAGCCGGCAAGCACCGGAGGTTAATTCCCAGACACTTTAAAACCACTCGCTGCTCTGAAGCTGAGGATGCTCAGGGGGATGCCCCAGGGCGACGGGAGGGAAGCTCCTGGCCGGGGTCCCCCCCTCACCCAAGGGACCTCCCCGGGCATGGAGCTGTGCAGGGTGCCAGGAAACTCACAGCCAGGAGCTTCCCCTCCATCTTCTCTGCAAGGCACCTCTGAGCTCCTGGGCTAGGTGCCCAGGCGGGTGGGTGATGCTGAAGTGCCCCAGGCACCTCCCAGCCAACGTACTGGCACCAGGCTGTGAGAAAGGCAAAGGCACAAACAGCCTGAGGTTTTGGAAAAGCCCAGAGAACATCACACGCAGCCGCTTGCAGATCCCAAGGAACCCAGCAATGGGGGACCAGGCTGCCCTCACCCCACTGAACCCCTTCACCCTGGTGAGTGGGTGCCCGGTAAGGAGCAGAGCTGCCCCGGCCACGCTGGAAGCAGCGATGGAGTCGGTGTTTTCCACGGCACTTTAAACATGCAACCCAGGGGCTGGCAATAACCACAAGGCAGAGGTTCGGAGTGGCGTCCAGCGGGCTCGGCAGCCTGCCCTCGGCTTTGCAGATGCTCAGAGATCTCTAAAAGGCGGCTGAACCACTTCGCCAGGCACCTCGTACCCTCCGCGTCCCAGCTGGTGTTGCTCCCTGGCTACCTGCAGAGTTAATGCCACCGGAGCAAGCCATAGACTCATAGAACGGTCTGGGCTGGAAGGGACCTTTAAAGGTCACCTAGTCCAACCCCCGTGGATGCCACGTCTCTGCTGCCAGCGCTGCCCTTCAGGCCATGCTTTGGGAGAGAAGCGGGAAGTAACAGCAAGGATGCATGAGGTGGGGAGGGACCGGGTTTCCCTCTGATGTGTGCCCAGGCCACACAGGTAGCGGCAGGTAGGGACATCAGCAGCATCACAAATGTCACCTCATGCCATCAGCCCCTCCAGCTGCTCCCCTGGGCACCCCCTGCGCTGGGACCCCAGAGGAAGCAGCTCCTGGGTGGGTGCACGAGGGAGGTAAATTGGGGATGGTGCATTACACATCGCCCTTGCATGAGCCTTGATGGGGACACACCGTCCGGGTCCTGGCATTTAGCTGGGGACACACCATCCAGGTCCTGGCGTTGACCTGGAATACCCAGCACAGAGACTACTGCACTCCTGCAAAGATGCATAAGAGCCATCTTTGTCCCCTCGGAGGACACCGGGCCCTTCCCTCTGCCAGTGCCCACTGGCTCCCGGCCACTCAGCCGGCCGTGCCCCGGGCAGGACAGAGCTCCTCATCCCAGCTGTGGCCGCAGCCACGGTCCCTTCTCCATCACGCGCCTGGCACCGACCCTGTCACCGGACCAGCGCTGAGAGTGGTGACACTTGGCCAGCTCACACATCCCCCGCATCTGCTCCTGCCAGGCAGCTGCCAGAAGCGAACTGGGCAGCAGGGAGAGCTGGATGAGGAGCAGGCAGCCCTGCCTGCACCCCGAAGGAAGCCCTGACCTCTACCCAGCCTCTGCTGAACCAGGTCCTTCCCTGCAGGGATGCTCAGAGCATCGTCTCTGTGTTTGCAATCTGCAGAGCTCGGCTGCTTCTCCCCCAGCCCCAGCTGCTGTCGGATGCTGTGAGAGCAGCAGCTCCGGGCACCCCGGCATCCCACTTGCCGCTAACCGGGTCAGGAGCTGCCCGCCCGGGAACACGCTTCCCACCGGAGGAAAAAGAAGGAGAAAATGGGTTAAAATGTGACCTGGATAATGCAAAATGGCACTTGAGTGGCTGCCACCCGACGCTCCCCTGCGATAAATCAGAGCTCATCAACCGCACACGTGGGAGACCTGGCCCACCGACGGATCTCGGCCCCACGCAGCATCCCCAGCCGGGCAGCAGCGCTTTGAGACGGCGGGCAGTGGCACTGCTAAGATCTGCCGGCAGCATACAAGACAAGCCAGCATTAAACAACGCACGGCTGGAGCGGAGGCAGAGAGCCGGCAGCATCACCCCACAAGTGCTGGCCTCACCGGGGGACACCCGCTCCAGCCGAGTGCTGAAGGAGCAGCCAGCTGCACGGGGCAAGGGCATCGTCTGAAAGCTCTTGGGAAGCTTTTCCACCTCTATATATCCCCTGGGGTGTACAGGAACAGGGACAAACATCTCCTGGGAAGGACATGAGATTATATCCTGGGTAAAAGGGGGGAAGCATCTTGGCTCACCATTCCTGCCTCTCCTGCCCTGGGCGGCTCGAGGCATGCAGCCAGTCCGGCTACACTAAGTTTCTATAGCATCTACCTTTCTTAAAAGCCATTAAACAGCAGCTGCAAGTCAGGAGAGGCACTCCAGCTGGAAGAAATATAGGGATAGCATGGCATTTCAAGACCTTTGTGTGTTTTGCTTAAAGAAAAGGACATGGGCACATGTTCTGGCAGCAGCATGAAAGGATCTCTGCAGGGAACAAAGCGCACGCAGCACCAGAGAGCGAGCCAGGAGAGCTGGGGGGGAGGAGACTGGACCCAGCACCCATGGCAGAGTAGGGGGATCAGCAGCTCTTGGTGCCTCTGGAAGGTGGGTCTAAGCCCCACACCACGTGTAGGCAGGAGAGATGCTGGAGGCTATTTTCTATAGGGAAAGGCAAGCTTCTCATCTGAAGGTCACCTCATGAAGGTGCAAAAACCTGGTGACGCCGGAGGGAAACATGTGGGGCTGGGGCAGGAGCGGGCGGCAGCTTCCCTCGCGCCCTGATGGTCCTGTAATCACCTAAAGCACCCACTCCAGGAGACCTGAGGCTGCTCCTGGGCACATCCCTGTGTGGCGAGGCAGCCCCTGGGAGCGGTGGTCCCGGTGCAGGCTGCCGAGCCAGGGGGTTCGGCCGGTGCCTGAGCACGTGGAGCCAGCACCACCAGACAAAGGAGTCCAAGAACCGAGCAGCTTTCCTCCTCGTCCCCTTACACCCGCATCCCTTCCCCGCCGGATCAGCTCACCCCTCTGGCAATGTGGGATCTGATCCCAGCAACTGCTGGGGAGGGGGAAGGGATTGGGAGCACCCAAGATCTCTCAGCACCCGGGAGGCAGAGCACCCACGTACCGCAAATCGCCTGTGCACAGCCTGCTACCCAGCAGCTGTGGAGCCTCGTGAGTGCTACACACACGCGCGCGCAGAGCCGGGGGTCTCTGCCATCCCTAGCCGAGCCCGTGGGCGATGGGAATTCAGGCACCACATGCTTCCCGTTAGCCAGCTCAGCCCCTCTTCCCACGTGGGCTCTCTGGAGCATCACCCTTCACCGCTTCCAGGGAGCACTGTCATCCCTCAGCAAGGTCACCCCACGCTCGCATGCAAAGCCCCTCGTGCCTGCGCCGTGGAACAAGATCCCCGTGCCCCCCAAAGCCCCTTCCCCACCTCGCTGCATGCAAACAGGCGCAGCGACACCGGGACCCCCAGACCTGTTGCGTGGGTGGGTGTGCGGGGGTGGCTTCTCACGTCCTGCGTGGAGCTGCTGAAACCAAATTTCAGAGGCCTGACCTGCATTTCACAAAGTCACCTATGCCCCCCCCCCAGCCCACCCCCTGGCCAGGAGCCTTCTGCCCCCATGGGGAACCACCACGGGGTGAGGGTGGCGCGGGAAACGGGGAGATGCTGTTCACACCAGCCTTCCGGCACCGAGCCCTTCAGCCAGCCACCAGCGATGACCTGCCCTGGGCTAACACAGGTGGCGAAACAAGGGGGGGGGGGGGGGGGTCGCAGCCACTTGTCATTTCCCTGCCACCCCCTCCCCGCCAGCTGTCAGGCAGGAGGAACTTTTTCCTGCCTCCCCTCTCCCCGATGTCTCCCTCACTCCTTCACCCAGCATCACCCCCGGAGCATCCCTCCCTCTCGGCGCGGTCTCCCCCCCCCCCTCCATGCCCGGTGCCGGCGGGAGGGGACTCACAGGTCAGACGCGGCCGCCTGGTACGGCTGGCTCCGGCAGAGGATGGAGTGTCCACAGCCCTGGCCCATGGCTCCGCATGCTTCGGCAGCCCTGCCAGGCGGGCGGCGGGGGCTCGGCTGCGCCCGGTTCTCGCCGCTGGCTGGGAGCGGAACCTCCCGCCGCGCTCGGCGAGGGTGTCTCCAGCTCGCTGCTGTCACCGAGCCCGATGCAGCGCGCCGAGGCGTGCGGGAGGGGAGGGCGGAGGGTGGGGGTAGGGGGGGTGCGGGGGGAGCCGCTGATTGACGGCGCCGCTGCGGCTCCGCGGGGCTGGGCGGGGGCCGAGCTGCTCACCGCGGAGGGGCCGAAGGGGTCCGCACCTGCCGCCCGCCGCGGGCCGCGCCCGGCCTCGCCCGCCGCGCCGCGCCGCGCCGAGGGGCCGCCGCCTTTGTCTAGCGAGGCGCACGCTGGCCCTGCCCGCACCCCCCCCACCATCCCCCCCCCCGGCTCTCCCTGCGGCGACAGCCGACCCGCCGGCGTCCCCGACCCGCCGGGCAGCGGGTCCTGCTGGGACCGCAAGGCCGTTCTGCCCCGGGGGGCATCGGGCAGCACGGAGCAATACTGGGCAGCACTGGTTCCGCAGGCGAGTCCCTGTCCCAGGGATACTGAGCAGCACTGGTCCCACGGGTCCCTGCCCCAGGGGTACTGGGCAGCACTGGTCCCACAAGCAGGTTCTTTCACCAGGAGCACCAGGCAGCATCGAGCAATATGGAGCAGCACTGGCCCACAGGCAGGTCCCTGCCCCGGGGACCCCTGGGCAGGACTGGTCCCACGGGTCCCTGCCCCAGGGGTACTGGGCAGCACCAGGCAGCACCGGACCCACGGGCAGGTTCCTTTCCCAAGGGCACTGGGTGACATCGAGCAATATCGAACAGCACTGGCCCACAGGCAGGTCCCTGCCGGGGCAGTACCCTCCTGCACGCAGGTCCCAGCCCAGGTAATACAGGGCTGGCTGTGCCCCCCACCACCCCCCAGCAGCTCCCTGTCCGGGCCATCCAGGCGGTGTGGAGCTACTGGCCGCGGGATGCTGCCCACTGCATTGCTCAGCTGGGGCCAGGAGCAGGGCGGGGATGCTGAGCCCCCAGCTTGAACCTGCCCTGGTGTCAAGACACCCAGGCTCCAGCCCACTCCCAGGTGCCTGCAGCACCACTCCATGCCAGTGCCCATGCTGTCACCCCCTGAATTAGCACAGCTTCCCTCTGGGAGTCTTACTGAGCACACAGCCATTTGCATGTGCGCAGCACCAAGCACCACTGGAACTTGTCTTGGCTGAGTTGGAGGAGCCGCTGCACCGTCCATTCGGGCTTGCAGGACATCGGGTCCGTTTGTTCCCCACAACCACACCGGGATATCCTGCCCTGGGCCTCCCTGGGCCGGGGGCTGTCATGGTGAGCTGTCACCAGGGTGGGATGGTGGCAGAGAGTGGCTGGAGATGGGCAATAGTTGCTGCAGTGCCAGCCCCGGCCGTGCTCTCCAGTCGGGGCTCATCTGCCGCAGCCGAAGACCTGGTGCACTGGAGCTGTGTTCCTAGGAGGGACTCTGGGGAAGGGCATCCATCCTACGTTGAATCAGGGTCAGACAGGCTTTGCCTGCTATGAAACCCCCTATCTCCTGGCCCAAGGGGAGGGGATGAAGAAGGAGCGAGAGCAGCCTGGACTTTCAAAGATACTTAAGCATTTCAGGTCCTTCCAATGCAAGCACTGGAGACATCAGGTGAAGCTAACAGGAGCCAGGTCCTGAACAAAGAGTGGGAGGAGATCATCCCGCAGGTGAAGGAGAGGAGCAGAACTTCTTGCCTCAGGATGTTGTGGATGCTAAAAGTTCACATGGCTTAAGGGTAGCATTTGCACGTACACAACAATGATACAGCAACCATCAGTAGCTCGGGACATCCCTGAGCACCACGTGTTCAGAGGCCAGGAGAGTAGTGGGGAAGTTCTGCATGTACTTGCCCTGCTCTTACACTCACCCTTGGCATCTCTTGACCACTGGCAATGCGGGGTGATGGACCTTTGGTTTGAGCCGCTACAGCCACCCTGGTATTAGTCTGGTGAACCCAGGAGCATCTCTCTGGCCCTCAGGCTTAGCAGCATCCCTCTGCAGGTACCTGCATCCTCCACACACTTTCCATGTGCTGGGTGCTGCACAGCGGTGCCAACCCACACCCCCAAACTGGGAGCTCAGCTTCGTGTAATGAGATTTTGCACCAGAACGAGCTATTTTGGTTGCTCTTCACTAGCCTTGCAGATCTCCATCCCTCCAGGGTCACTTTTTGTGGGGAGAGGGGAGGAACGTGCTGTAAAATCAACGTGGATATGCTGCTACTCCCCTGCTCCATCGTGAACCCACCAGCTGGGACTCTAAGAGCAGTAATAAATATTAAGAGTTTAGCACTCAAATCACATCAGTACCTGTCAAATTCACAAGGATTAATATCCCCGTGGTCTACATAAATAGGCAGTGTATCATAGCAATTACATGAGATCCCCTGCCTGGGTTGTCTGGAGGGGGAAACTGAGGCCCAGACCTGCCATGACTTGCTCAAATTTGATCCCGAGAGCTGATAGTAGAGCCAGGGCTAATTTGAGACTATTTTAAGGACTATCACTTTAATCTAATCCCTATTTCCATCCCGAGTCACAGGTTTGATGACGTTTTCATCCTCTGGCTGAGCTCACCTGGGGTTTTGGAGCACATCCTGAACTCCTTTGGGGGGGACCTGCTGTGGGACACCATGGGATGCCCTGGGGACTGGAAACTATCCCAGGGCTCACCCATCTTCTCACACCAAAGTGGCTGGTGCCAGCCCAAGGGTGGGCAAAGCTTCAGAATGCTCGAACATTCAACTTGGTGATTTTATTTATTGCTCTCACTCTTTTTTTTTCCCCCCATGTTGTTGTTATTTGATTTCAATTTCCTCCCAGCAGCCTGGATCTTGGGGGAAAACAGCTGCACGATAGTTCTCGTTCTGGCCCGGGCAGGTTGAGCAGGCTGTTGCCGCACGGTTGCACTTAGTGTTGGTATTAATGCATCCAGACGGCAGCGACTTTCAATCCTTCTCAGTTTCTGGGCTCTGGCGGAGGTGTGGACCATGCAGGAGGACTGGCACTGCCTTGCTTTCTGCTGTTGTTTCTTGCAGACTTTCTACAGCCCAAAACCTCAGGCTGACCTCGAGTTCACGATTGCAGGGGATGTGACCGGAGACCCACGCGGATGCCGTGGGGCTGAACCGGTCCCTACGCCCTGCAGCAGCAGTGATGGGTGCAGGGAGCAAAGCGGGTGCTGTGTATGGGCCATGCAACACCCAGCGAGCCTGCTAACCCCCGTGTGACGGAGCCGCCTTTCCACGTCATCTTGGCATGAAGACATCTACAGGGAGTCCCCTCCTTCCCGGAAAAGCTGGTTCTCATGGTTGTTTATCCCAGCCTCTCTTATTCCCAAGAGGCGTTTTTGTCTGGCAACGGTCCCCAGCCAGAAGCAGCTGAGAAGATGAGAGCAGATGTGGGTGCAAGGCCCACCAGAAGGAACCAACCCTCCCCAGATGCGAGGCAGGGACCACCACATCTGCGTATTCCCAGCATCCAGCCTCCTCTCAACCCCCTGTGAACCTTTCCGTGCGGTCAGCATGATGCCTGGCTCTCTCCCCTATCCAATTGTTATTCCTGGTATTTAAAAGACGTGGTTTTCTCTGCTCCACGTTGCTCTGTACTATTTTCTCCTCGAGAAAAAACCCAGCCCTGTATCCAAGCAGCTTCTGAGAGCCCTTCTGCAAATGACAGCACGGGTGCTCGGGCTCTCTCCCTAGGAGACATGGTTCCTCCTTTCAGCGTGTGCAGCCCTGGGAGTTTCACAAATGCTGAGAAATTTAAATAGCCTGATGGAACGCTTCCACTGCTTCTGAAATATTTTGACGCATTTCATTAAAAATGCTCAGTTTGGGGATTTTTTTTCAGATAAATCCCTGCTTGCTCTTTCTTGGAAGCACCCAGGAGGGCTGGACTGGTGCCTTGAGGACCCAGGGGAATTCTGGCTTGCTTTCATAAGCAACCAAGGACTACAGGATCCCACCCAGGGTGAGGGACATCGCGCAGATGTCAGGAGGATATGACCTTCTGGTGGATGCCATGAAAACAGGTGGCTGGTTCAGAGATGCTGAAGGCAGAGAATCCTGAAGGGCCGAGCTTTGGCTTTCATGCCATGTCTCAAGGAGGTTTCTCAGCAGGTTTCTCCACCAGCCTCAAGCAACAAGGTCTCTGCCTCTGCTGCAGCTCCTCATCATTGTGATGGAGACATCCAGCTGGCTTCAGCATCACCTCTGCACCCGTCAAAGCTTCTCTTCCTCCAAGTGCTGCACTTTGTGGGCAGACACTTCTCCACCAAAGCAGCCGGTCCCTACCTGCTCCCTTCAGACGGTGTTGATCCATTCCCTGCCAGCCCGCGCCTCCCCAAGAAGCTGCCGTTTGGAGAAGGCAAGGATTTCTACAGCAAACCCCCATGGTGTTTGCAAGCATCCCCTGGTTTCTGACCTCCCAGAACAAACCCAAAGTGTCACGAGCAGAAGGAGCGCAGGCGCTGGGTGGGCATCGCTGGGTGGGCATCGCTGGGTGGGCATCGCTGGGTAGACCCTTGGCCATGCAGGGAGCAGGAGGGATGTGCCTGGGTGAGGCGGTGCGGGTGCTGGCTGCGGTCGCCCATCCTCTCCCATGCCTGTGATGCCCCCGGTCTAGCAGGGTTGCTGCAGGGTAGGGGCTTCAGGTCTCTGGTCCAACCTCCTGCTCAAAGGTGGGTCAGGCCAGGGCTTCATCTGATCCGTCTCCAAGGATGGAGACCACACGACCCCTTAGGGCCACCTCTTCCACTGCTCTACGGTGGAAAGGTTTCTCCATACACCCAGCGTGAACAGCTGCGCTCGCCGTGGACACCCACCTGAGCTGCTCCGTGGGTTGCTCACAGCCCCCAGCCCACATTAGGACCCCGTCACTAGGAACGCAGCACCCTCCAAGCCCTCCAATGCCCAAGCAGCTCCAGGGCCACCTCCATCTTCTCCACGCGCTGCCCTGCGCCCACAGAGGTCCCGTGGGGCTCAGACCCCCACAGAACTGGTGCTGAGCCTGGCTGCTGGAGCTCCGTGGGGTGGGCACCCCGCGGGCAGACAGGGACGCCAGACCTGGGCCGTGGTGCAGGAACGAGGCCCCGGTGATGGCCAGCAAGATCTACCAAGAAACCTTCTCCAGGTGCATCCAAAGGGTGCACCTTACCCCGACCTCCCCGGCTGGAGGGAGAGGGTCCTGGGAGGGTCCGACACGGCGTCTCCTACAAATCCCTTTGTTTCTCCACGCGATTCTGTGTTAGATGCAGAAAACACCCTTTTAATGGAGTTCATGGCATTCCCCGCTCTCGGCGCTGACACGGGCTGTATATCTTTATTGTCAGGAAGACGAAGCACTGCCGGTGTTTCAAAGGCATCGTTACAGTTACATGCCCTCGTACCAATATTTGTGGCGTGAATATGAAACAAGACTTGCTTTTGACTTCTGCGGAGCCTCCTTAGCTACAGGATTGAATTTTTTGAGCTCTGAATAGCCGTGCATTGTCCTCGAGTGCTCATTGTGCAGGATACCAATTCCACCGCTAATGTAGATGTATTTGCTGATACAAAGCAATTTGCTCTGCAGATACTTTCCCTACAAAAGGGCTCGGCATCGCTGCCGCCCTGCGCTCAGAGCTGCAACCTTCCAGAGAGCAATTTGCTCCCTTGCTGTGCACGCAAGTGTTCCTTCCTCCAGAGATACCCCGGCAGCTCAGCCCAGCATCCCGGGATGGTCCCTGGGACCGAGCCACATTCTGCTTTCCTACTTCCAGGTTTTCTTTACAGCTGTCTCTCAAGCATCCCTCTGCATGCATCCGCCGCCCCGTGTACCCTGAATAAATGCCGGGCAGCCACGGAGGTGGGGGCTCAATGCAGGGTGCTTGCAGAGGTGGCAGGGCAGCTGCTGCTGCAGGGTGCTGGGGGTGCTGGGGGCAAGGAATAGTCCCCGCCGGCAAGAGAGCAGAGCATTGGGTTTGGGAGCTGCATGCGGGTCAGTTTGCAGCCCCGGCGTTTGCTCCTGCAAGCCTCCAGCGTGCTCAGGTGAGCCTGGGGAGAAAGCCAGGGCAGGCGCTAGCTGCAACGTGCCTCCTCCACAGCCCCCAGCAGATCCTATTGCCCCAACGTCCGCTTTTTCGTGGCCTGACCCTCCAGCCAGAGCAAAAGAGAGGAATTTGGGGAAGCCCCAGTGCTTTTGCATGACAGGCACACGAGCCCTGCGCAGCCCATCCGCCCGCCTGGAATGGATGCGGCCCTGCGGGACGTGGCCAATATCGTCGGTATTCTCACCAAAGGAAGCGCTGGTCCTGTCACACCTGTAGAAATATCTACCAGAAAGTTCAATTTCAGCAAGTTGGGGTTTTTTTTTCACCTGTCTGATTTTTCTGCTGTTTTCCCCAGCACACTCGAAAACCTGAGGAGTCTTTCAGGGAGGGAAGAAAACAGCGAAACGGAGAAAAGCTTTTCCATTTTCACTGACATTTATCCTGGGAACAGAAAAAGAACAGAAAACAACACCCAGAGGAACCCGGAGCCTTGTTTTTATCGCAAGGTCGGTACAAGCTGTTCTCAAAAAAAAAAAAAAAAAAAAAAAAACAAAACGAAAGAAATCCTCAATGATCAGGAAAATTATTTCCCACGTCTGCAGGTACAACAGCTCTGCTGTGGCGTGAGCACAGCGGGGACAAGCCCCCCCAGGTATTTTGGGGCAGGGATGGGTGTTCCGGGGAGCTGTTTGGAGGTTGTTTGGGGGCTCTGGGGGTGCAGCATCCCACCGCATCATAGTCCTCATGCTAGGGAAGATGCTGCATGGAGAGGTGGGGTGCGATGCCGGCTCTCGCCGGTGCCCCTCCACCCCATCCTGTGCTGAAGCCTGTTGCCTTCCATGAAAGGGACAAGCAGGGGATGCTTTTGGGGGGGCTCTTGGCATCCCCTGCCCCATCAGCACTGGTGTGACTGGAGCAGCACTGGCGGCAGCCGAGGAAGCAGCTGATGAAAAGATCCTCTGACCAGATTAGGGAAGGAAAATGAAACCCAGCGTCGTGGGGAGAGGCAATCTGCTTGCCGGCTCACATCGAATAAGGCCAAGGCATGGGTGGGAGCGGTGTGCTTGGTGGGGGACTCTGGTCATGGCCAGCAGCCCCTTCCCCACCCAGCAACCCCCCGGTAAATACCCCACCTTCATTTTCTTTTTTTTTCCCCTTTTTTTGCTGTTACCCTGTTCCCCAGCAGCAGAAATGAGAGCAGATGGCCATGCTGGCTTGGCCACCCAGAATTGCCATTGCATTTATCCACCTCCTGCCCTGGGCCAGCTCCCGGTTCGGTGCCGCTTGCCGGGCCAGTGCCGGGGCTCTGCGGCTGTGGTAGAGGCCCTGGGGACAGCCCACGGCTGCGGTGCCAGGATCCGGCCAGCCCGGCTCGGGATGGAGCATCCCAAAAGTCCCAGAAAGGGGCTGGGGCAGCCCAGAGGGGGCAAGGACTTTCCCTGGCTTTGTGAAAGTGGTTGGAGAGGGGAAGGGAAGGGGAAGGGGAAGGGGAAAGGGAAGGAGAGGGAAGAGGAAGCAGAAAGGGGAAAGGGAAGGATGGGAAAAGGGAAGGGGAAGGGGAAAGGGAAGGAGAGGGAAGAGGAAGCAGAAAGGGGAAAGGGAAGGATGGGAAAAGGGAAGGGGAAGGGGAAGGATGGGGAAGGGGAAGGGGAAAGAGAAGGGAAGAGGAAGGAGAAGGGGAAAGGGAAGGATGGGGATGGGGAGAGGGGGAAGGGAAAGAGGGAAGGGGAAGGGGAAAGAGAAGGGAAGAGGAAAGGGAAGGGAAAAGAAGGGGAAAGGGAAGGATGGGGAAGGGGAAGGGAGGGGGAAGGGGTCTGAGTCAGCCGCCTTCTCCAGGATGGTTCCACCCCATTCCAGGCTGCAGGCTGGTCCCAGCAGCCCCCCCAGCTCCCCTTGCGTGACAGGGGCAACAGAAGGGCGGCTGGTCCCAGGTCCTGAGGCTGCATCCAGCACTCGTCATTGAACCTGCCCTCCAGCCACTGCCGGCGTCTCCTGCCTGGTCACATCTGTCAGCCGGGGTGCGGGGAGGGGACAGGGACCCGCTGGCTTCATCGCACCAAGGACTTCACACGGGTGCCCTTGCCCAGCGCTGACCTGGGGAGACGAGGCGCTCAGGGCCAGGGGGACCCTCTGCCCACCCCCCAACCTCCATTTTCATCGCCCAGCAAACACTTCCCACGTCCCGTGGTCTGATATATCCCCCAGATCGAAGTCTGGAGCCAAATCCCCACGGTGCCGATTCCCCGGGCGGCAGCATCCATCCCCGGGCTGTGCTGGGGCGAGGGGGTGTGACACCCATCATACAGGCGGTGGGGAACAGGAATTTAAGCAGGGCTGCAGGATCAGACCTGGAGAGACCCGGCCTGGCTGTGGGAATCATCGGGAATCATCAGGTTGCTCCCAGGGTGCTCCCAGCCTCCTCCCGGGGCTCTGCCGGGTACCGCGGTCTGGGCATCATCCCCATAGCCCTCCACCATCAGATGGACCTCAGCTCTGTCACCCTCCACCGGTTCCCCATCCTGAAGCTGTTCGAGGTTTTGGAGATCCTTGTTGCCACCCCGGCCCCTTCCCAGCTCTCACATCGCTGCCCTTGGAGGGGTGTATGGGGGCACCCAGGCACCCAGTCCCAGGGTGGCACCGGGGTGCGGGCTGACCCCAGGGGTCCCGAATTCCCGCTGCCCCTCACCCAGAGGCAGGGGTCCCTCCCCTGGTTTGGGGGTGATGGGGTCAGGGGGGGCTTTTCCTCTCCACCCAACACCCCCTCGCCCCCAGGGTGGGTTGCAGCTGTGGCTGGGAAGGGCTGGGGTCAGGGGACGGAGCAGGGACCGGGCAGCCCAGGGGACACAGGAGGAGCAGGATGGAGCTCCGTGCTCCTGGGAAGGGGTGTCCTGGTGGTCTGCACCCCAACAGTGCTGGGGCAGCTGAGAGGAGGTGTCCCTGCACCCTCAGTGTCCCCTTGGCACGGCCCATGGGTGCACCCAGGGTGCAGGATGGGACCGTGAGCTTCTCCCTCCCCACAGCCCCATCCACATGCCAGCAAAAAACAAGGGCTAAAAAGCACAATGGGCAGCTGCTGAGGAAAAATCAGGAAGGCAAAAAAGAAATCAAATGAAATAATCCCCTTGTCCAGCCAGACGTGGGGCCGTGGAAATTAGCAGCATTACTGCCCGCCTTCTTCACGCGCGGGCTGGCTCCTACAAAAGGGAGCAGAGAGGGATTAAACATGCAGAAGGCAGTAATGGATTGCACAAAATCAATGCCAGGCGGCAGCGGGGGCTTTTGTTGGGCGATGATTAGGCGACGCGCTACACGGAGCTGTGCAGATAATCGTCTTGTTGTTGAACAAGCCCCGGGGGAGCGTGGGGTCGGTGGCACCCACGCGCTTGGGCGTGGGTTTGTCCACTGTCCCCTGCCCCAGCCGGGCCACCCTCTGCACCAGGGACACCCTGTCCTGGGAGCGGGGATGGGGGTCCCACGGGACAGGGGCTGCCCTTGGGATGGTTCTCAGGGGCCATGGAAGGGATAAAACTCACTGCTTGGGGTTTGGGACATCCGTAGCTGGAGTCAGCCCGTTGCTTCAGTGGGGTCTGGGAAATGTCCCCTCTGCCTCCTGCTCCCCCCCGGCAGCGTCCCCTGCCCTGGAGTGAGCCCAAGCGAGCCCAAGCGAGCGCTGAACTGGGGAACCTGCTCACTCCCGCCCATCATCCCCCTGAAGCCACCAGGAGCATCCCCAAGGCACGAGGCTCCTACAGCCTCTTTCCAAGGGTCTCCTTTCCAATCCATCCTCCTCGAACCATGGCCCACGAGCAGGGAGGAGAGAGCTCAGCCCCCCCCAGGGCGGTGAAAGCATTGTCCCCTGGGTGACAGCCCTGCTCCCCACTGTGCTTCAGGGCTTCTTGGGGTGGGGAACAGCAGGGCTGAGGTTTCCAGGGGTGGCAGGGGGACTCGGTGACCACCTGCGCTGCAGAAGGGTCGCAGAAGGGACCTGTAGCCCTGCAGCATCCCTGGACCATCCCTCCCCGGGTGGTGGCTTGGCTCTGCTCCACCAGCTGCAAACGAGCTCTCAGCCATTCCTTCCCAGCAGTGAAATCCCCGTGGAAGCAATCAGGGTCACCTGGAGCCCCAGGCTGTAATGACCACAAGGTTCGGAGCAGGGACGTGGATGTGCAACGTGTCCTCCCCATCTCCAGCTCTGCACCCAGATGCACCGAGCCGGGGGTCACAGCTGCGGGGTTTCACATCACCCAGCAAACGGCGACGCGGGGACGGGCACACCGGGCTCTCCCCCCACGGCCGGGAAGCGATGGGGTAACGGTCCCTCCCCAGAGGGACAGGGATGTCGGTGGGGATAACCCCATCCCCTGGACATCCCCTACCCCCAGGGCTGCGCATCGCATCCTGCTGCAGCCGTGCCAGTGCACGGCTGGGGGGTCTTCCAGGGCACCCCCTTCCCACGGAGCCTCCCCACTCCCTCCCATTGCCAGCCTCTGATCCCTTGGGATGATGCCCAGCGGCATCTCCCCAGGCAGGTACCAACCCTCGTGGTCCGGGCATCGGGGTCGGCACCCCACGCCGGGGCCGAGGCCGATGGAGTTTGCCGAGCACCGCAGCAACAGGTGCCGGTGCGGCGCGAAGGTTTGTCACCGGTGGGACCGCGGGGACACGCGCCATGGCACATGGGGCTGGCACGCTGCCGCCCCAGCAGCGGGCTGCCAGGGCTCGCAGGTAGCCATGGAAACCTCCCGGCGGGATGCTGTGCCGATAAATAGCCAATTTAAAGTGATTCTCCTCAAAGAGCTATTTTATATATGTGTGTGTGAGCAAGTCCAACTGTTTTTTTAGGTTTTCCTTTTTTTAATTATTTTTTCTTTTATGCTGCATTCAACGTCTGAACGCTGCCGTATGACGGTGACTCGCAACACTTCAGGTTAAACGAAACAAAGCAGGTTTATCCTGGTGGCAGCAAATATGGAAGCGGGGTGAGTTTGTTCAGCGGGTGCTGGGCCGTGCACGGCCGTGTGTGCACAGAGCTGCTTCTTACCTGGGCATTTATTTAGCCATGCACACTGGGATAAATAAATTTGTGTGCACCTGAGTGCGTGTGCACATATTGGGATGCATGGGCACGCGTTCTGCTCATGCACTCCACTTGTGCATGGGGTTGCGTGTGTGTGTGCAGATCCGTGCACGCCGTGTCGGTGCAAGCATCCCCGCAGCAGCGTGCACTGCCCGGGGTACTCGTGCACGCACACGTGCGTGTGTTAGGGCTGCTGCAGCCCAGCGCAGGCTCCTCTGCAGCTCCAGGTCCTCTGGGGAGTCTCCCAGGGGGTGGTACAAGGGGAAACGGGGATTTTCGAGTCCTGGTGACCCACATCCACCGCAGGAGGTGCCAGCCACCCCCGGCTGCAGGAGCTCTGGCCCCAGCCAGCTGCCACCTGGGCTTTATTCTCCATGGGTGGAGAAGCAAATCTGTGCCTGCTCCTCTAAGGATGCAAACCGGGTTTGGCTGCAGGATCAGCCCAGGGCCATGTTAAGTCAGTAATTAGATATATCTGTATATCCCACATTGCACACATGTCTCTGGGGATCCCATCCTGCTGGCTCGGCACTGGTCCCTGCTCTGTGTCCAGCCCTGGACAGGGTCGGAGCAGGGATCTCTCCCGGTTGACAACCCAGGAGCATCACCGCAGGGTGGCCGGGGTGGGAGGCAATGCTAACAGAGAGATTGAAAGCTCTGTTATTTTTAAATAAATTCCAATTGACGTCGCCTTAATGGAGAAAGACAAGCCCAGCTCCTCCTCGCAGCAAGCGTGACAAAGGCGGGTGAAAAACTGCTGCCAGCGGGGCGAGGAGCCGGGGCCCCGCACCAGCACCCCGGGGCTTTGCCAAAGTCAGGCTGCTGTGCCAGGCATAGCGGCAGTGCCAGTGCCCCCCCCCAGCCAACCTGGCAAGCCTGGCCTGGAAACCCGGCTGCTCGGCCGCAGAGGGGATGGCCGGAGCATCCTTCCCCAGGTCTCCTGGATGTAGCGGCACCGTTTGCATCTGGCAATGCTGCCTGCGGGCTGGGCAGAGGTCTGGCAGCTGCCTGTGCCGGGGGCTGCCCACTCTGCTCCCACCATGCCCGGTGCTGGAGGGGGGCACGGGGCTGTGTCACCGGCTGCCCCCAGCATCACCAAAGCCCTGCGGTCCCTGGGGAGCGGCATGTCCCTCCTGTCCCCCCATGCTCCCAAAAAGAGCACTGGCATCGGGACGGGCCCTTGCCCACCCTGTGGTGCTGGTGGGGGGTCGCTCTGACCCAGGAAAATCCCAGTTTGCCTCCTGCCTCCGCCACTCACCACCAGCTGGCGTTGGCCATGACTCCTTGGCCAGCTTTGGTCATGCCAAGCCAAGAGCAGCCACCCCCCCAAACCCCTCTTTCTCCATCCCTCCAAGGTGCCGCGTCCCCGATGCCCATCACCAGCACTCAGCACCGAACCCCCCGGCACTGCCGGTGCCCCACGGGAGTCGGGAGAGGCGGATCCCCCCATCCCATGGGACCCCAGCACTCTGCCTGCGGGCGGCATTTCCCCAGGCACAACCCACCACTGCACGCTCTTCTTTCCCGCGCCTGCTCGACATTTATTTAGTTATTGAAATTTCCTTTATTTTTCCCATTAAGCCAGGAGCGGCGAGTGGGCGGCTGCTGGGGAGGGAGGAGGGGAGCGCGGGGAGTGGGGGGGGAGCATGGGGATGGATAAAAGGCTTCAAGCTGTGGGGCCCTTCCCCTTCCCCATCGCTTTATGCTCTTAAAACCCTCCAAGGGGCTCTTATCCACCATTGAGAGCCCCTTCCCACTGCTCTGGCTGGGCTGAAACAAGCAGAATTGCTGGGGGGGTGGGGGCCGGCTCAGGGAGCGGGGCTGTCGGTTACATTTTCAGCATGTTTCCCCAAATCCTTCCCCAGCTTGAGCCCATTTTATGGATGGGTAAACTGAGAGCAGAGGGAGGTGGTGATCCTCCATCCCTGGTCACCCTTCAGTAGCATCCCGAGCAGGGAGGTAGCTCCACGCTCCGATAAAAAAAAACAGGGATGGGGAAAAGGCGGGAGGGAAAGAAAGGGGAAAAAAAATGTGAGAGAGCCTGAAAAAAGCCGGTGACAGTTTAATGGGGCTGCTGATGAAATAATGACTGTTTTAAAGTCTGCTGGAGTGTGGCTGCGCCTCTATTAAATCTGGGAGCTGATAATCTGCTGAGTTCATTACCACGGTGGGGGGAAAAGCAGCCGCTCGGCAGGACGTGGTGCGGGATACACGTGGGGGACACGGCTGGCCCAGTACGGGGGGGCCCGTGGGGACAACTCGTATGTGTGCCATGGGATGTCTGCGGCATTGCACCGGGCTGCCGGCATTGCCCGGCTCCCCCTTAGGGTACCCGAGGTGAGGAGGGGGCAGGCACCCCAGGAATGGCAGCATCCTGGGCAAGCATTTCCCAGGGCAGGCAGCACACGCCTGCCATGCTCTCGGGTGCAGCCCTCGCATCCGCACCACACGCCCACCCGGGACCCGTGGGAGCCGGTCGGGGCTGTTTCAGGAGGGGCCGGGGCCACGGCACGGCCCTGGGGAGCATTGCTCAGAAAAGCAAACACTCAGTTAAAATAGACCCGTAGCGGTGTATTTTATATACTCCGCATACTACAGGGCTGAGGGGTGCCCTGTGCCTCAGTTTCCCCCTCTGCAAAGGGATGAGCCCTCGGGGACTTGCCCTCTACCAGCCAAGGGCAGAGGAAAGCCGGGGGCTGGCTTCGAGCCCCCTGAGCATCGTCCTTGGTGGCACGCAAGTTCCTGGCGTGTGCTCTGTGCCACCTTGGTGGTGTCTCTTGCCTGGCTTTTACCTAATCCATTTGGCACACAGAATCACTGACGCTCCTGCCACCGCCAGACCACGGGCAAGAGCAGGGATGCCGCCGGTTCGGCCACGTGCCGAGGGCTCCCGCAACCCGGGAGGAGGCACCGGGTTCCAGCCGGCAGCTGCGGAGGGGCTAGAAATCACCCTCACGTGCTAAAACACTGCCGATGTCGGGAATTTATTAAGTTGTTTGTAAATGACTCCACAATTAATCACTTGTCTGTGCAAGGTATCACATGGCGCTCGCCTCCACAGCTCTATATATAGAGGGGAGGTGTAGGTAGGCTCTATCCATCCCGCTCTTGAGAGACAGGCTCTTGGCTGGGCTTCCTCCCGTGGCAAGGCCAAGGCTGAGCACACACCAGCTCGGTGCAGCTGTGGGGCTGCTGCCCCAAAGCGCCCTGGCCCCTTCGTGCCTTCCCTGGGCTCGGGGACATTAGGGCAGGGGGTCCCCGGCATCCCTGCTGCATCCCAGCGGCTCCTGCCTGCTCCCCTCGGGTGGTCCATCAGGAGCTCCCTGCCCATTCTTCCCCCAAGGATGGAGATGAAGGGAACCCCAAATCTCATGCTCGTGAGATCCAGGACACTATAGAAACCATAGGTATCGATGCTGGCGTCAGCCCCAGGCCAAGACATGGCTGCGACTCGGAGCATCTTCTCCGTGCGACATGAGCCAGGCTGCAGCGCAGCCCCAGAGCATGAGCTGCCCTCGGGGGGACAAGGCCAGCCCCGAGGAGCTACGCTGGGGTCCGCTCCCCTTTCTGGGGGCTGCGCTGCTGCCTCTCCCGCCGTGTGCAGCCCTCGAGGGCAGCGCCGACACCGAGGGCACGCCGCAGAAACCCGGCGTACGTGCGGACACCGACCGCCTGGTCAGACACTAAATGCACGCGCAAACGCCCCATGTGTGCGCAGATGACAAGTGTGTGTGTGTGCGCAAACTGGGGGTGCACAAGCACGCGCAGACACTGAGCACGTTGCGGACGAGCACGTGTGCGGGCTGAGCGCACATGCAACACTGAGCGCCCGCTGCAGACATCGAGGGCACGTGCAAAAACGCAGACGCTGAGCGCAGGTTACAGACAGTGGGCACGTTGCAGACACTGAGCACGTGTTGCATGCACTGAGCACATGCTGCAGACACTGAGCACACATTGTGTACACTGAGCACATGCTGCAGACACTGAGCATGTGTTGCATGCACTGAGCACACATTCTGTACCTCAAGCCCACATGCAGACACCAACCACATGTGCAAGCACCATGTGATGTTCACCAACAGGCACTGCAGTCGCCAAGCGTGCATGCAGGCTCCAAGCGCCCGTGCCGTGCCTGTGCTCAGCCCATGCGTCCATCAGGGCTCAGCCCTGCCATCGTCGGCACGCTGCGGCTGGGCTTTCTGCAAGGAACCCCCAGCTCTGGGACGGGATTTACACCCTCCGTTGTGTACAGCAAAAGCTCTGGGCTGGTGTGCTGCCATCATCTCACCTGCCTGCACCTCCACCCAAGGTGCCGCAGCAGAAACCTGCGGGCTCTGATCACCCAAAGGGCTTTGGGTGTCCAGCAAGAGGTGAGACCCAAGTCTGGCTGATGAGTTCAGCTGTGGATGGCCAGACGGGGGGGTGGTGCAGAGAAACCCAAGCACAGCAAAAACAGCCATTAGTGGGAGCTCAGCTGGTTTGGGGGCCAAGAAGAGCTTGCTTGGCTCCTGGAACAGGGCAGGGTGAGAGTGGCTGGCTGTCCTGGCGATGAAAGGATGAGAAGAAGGAGGACAGATGGACAAGGGCATGACTGGAGGGACAGGTAGGCTGCTGACGGGTGGGTGGAGGGAGGGATGGGTGGAGGGAGGGATGGAGGGATGGGCGGTGGGATGGGTGGAGGGGTAGAGGGAGGGGTGGTGAGATGGATAGATGGATGGATGGATGAGTGGGGAATGGGTGGATGGATGGATGGGGAATGGGTGGATGGATGAGTGTCTGGACAAAGCTGAGCACTAATGGCATTTCATGGCGCGTCACTGGGCTTTGGTGTCAGGCACCCGCTCCCCTGCCTGCAGAGCCCGGCGCACCAGCAGCCCCGTGGGACCACCTGGCACAGCAGAAAGGGAGAGGGGTCACGGAGCCGGGGGTGGCAGAGGCTCTTCCCCTCTCCCCGACACGCGGGTCCTCACCCAGGCACGGCGACGAGGGGCCCGAGCCACACGCATGCAAAGCCAAGGCATGCGGGGGGGGTGGTGTCGGGGGGCGGTGGGGATGCGGGTGCCTCCCCTCCATCTCCCATCTCGGCGGCTCCACCACCCCTTGCAGCGCTGCGGGTGATGCCGCCAGCACCGCCGCCGCAAACCTGCAGCCCCGCCAGCGCCTGCGGGTGATCGACAGCCTTCTCCCACGCATGACTCACCGCCCGGCCCCCCCGGGGGGGGGCTCTTCGCGTGGAGGGGACCGTGGGACACCCCCACCCAGGGCCACCGCAGGCAGCTCAGCTGGCGAGCGATGCTCCCAGCCCCCTGCATCCCTGCATCCCTGCATCCCTGGGGACGTGGACCAGGCAGAGGGACAGCCACCTCCTGCCACCCAGGCTGAGCTCCAAGGACGCTCCCAGCAAGGACAGCTCCAATGGTTTTCATGGCAAGGACCGAGGTGGTGGGCAGCAGCAGGCAGCGGTCATGCGTGGCATCAGCCACGTGCTGTGGGGCTGACACGGGTGTCAGGGAGGAATTCCTGGGGGTGCCGTGCTCCGAGGAGGAGCCCGCTCTGCCTGCACAGAGCGTAAATAGGCAGCTCCTTACCTCCGGCATTCAAATGCCCATCGTGCCTCATGCTGCAGGGCACCGCTCCCCGAAACACACCTGCAGACATGTCCTTGTGCATGCACACACGTGCTTGCACACGCACCTTCCTGCATGCACGTGTGCTCCCCATGACAGCAGCTGTTAAGGAGCAGCACCGAGCGGCCGTGGGTTTAACATGGGTTTGGCTGTGGGTTTAGGCTGGGCTTGGCCTGGGTTTAGCGTGGGTTTGGCCACGGATTTAGCATGGATTTGGCCCTGGGTGTAGCATGGGGTGGCCGTGGCCACAGCAAGCACAGGGCTGTGGGATGCATCGCCGAGCAGGACCTGGCACACAGGCTGCACCCTGGGCCGTACCCAGCACCCTGCACCAGCCCCACGCAGCCCCCAGCGGGTGCCCCCAGCAGTCACTGGGGCAGTGCCCATCTCACTGACCCCCCCACCCAGCCCCAGTGACCCACAGCGGCAGTCCAGCCCGGCCCTCCTGCCCCCCCCACACCCCCTCCGCTGCTCCCCATCTCCCTGTGAAGGAACATGCCACCACTCCTGGGCATGTCCCCAGGGCCGCTCCGGTCCTCGCTGGCACCCAGGCAGGCAGAGCCGTCCTGCGAGCGGCAGATGCGATGCCACGGGAAGGTGGGTGCAGGCAGGGGAACTCACCCACCCCAGCAGCCACCTTCCATCCCAGTGTGCCAACACCCCAGCACTGGCACAGCATCCCAGCGGCACGGGCAGGGCTCGGTGATCCCGGGGCTGGGCACAGCAGAGGACCGTCGAGACTGGGGTGCCACCACTCTGTCCCCAAAAGCGGCTTGGCAGCTCGCTGCCAGCTCCGTGGCATCACGCATGGGCTCACCAGCTCCCACTGTCCCCCGCCCCGTGTGGCCAGCAGAGACACGGACACCTCCACACCGTTTCCCCAAGACCTTTAATATCACCGAGAGGTGGCGGCGGGAAGCGGGGGCAGCTCCTGCTGCCCCCCATCCTGTCCCCCCCCCTCCAGTAGAGGCTGGAGCTGGGGGGGGACAGAGGCCAGATACACCCCCTCCCCAATTTGGGGCGATGCAGAGGCTCTTGACGCCCAGCCTGGCATGGAGGTGACCCCGGGGATGGGGCACCCCCCCCCCAGGAGTGATGGGAGCACCATGATGCTGGTACCCGGAGCTGGGCGTGCATCCCATGGGAAGGGCTGCTCCCGCCTGCCTTGTCATTTTAAAGGTGAGAGACTTAAAAAATAGAGGGAGGAGGAGGAAAAGCAAGAGCCTCCGGCCGCAGCCCTCGTCCCGCAGCTGTGCCGGGGTGCCCGGCCGGGCTCTGCCTCTCCGCCTGGAGCTCGGAGCAGAAGCGGCAGCCGAAAGCAGCCGGGGCGTGGGGTGCGGCATGCGGGGTGGGATGGGCTGGCACTGCCCGGTCCCCGTGGGCTGCCTGGCCGTGGCTCCCGAGACCTGTTCCGCCGGCGGGTGGGTGGCCTCGCTGCCGTTTCCCCTCCTGGCTGCCCGTGGGTCACCGCGGGGGGAGGCGAGAGGGCCTGGCGGAGGCTCCGGAGCTGGCGGGACCCCCGGCAGGTGCCGGGGTGCAGGGCTGGCACGGCTCCCCCAGGGCTGCCCCGCTTGCGGACGAACCTGCGGCACAAGCGGAGAGCAAAGGGTCAGTGAAGGGGAGGGGGCTGCCACGTCTGTCCCCCTCCCACCTTGCAGGGGGATATGCGTTGGGGGGGGGGGGCACAACCGTGCATGCATGCATGTGCCCAGGTCCCCAAGCCGGGGTGGCAATGGGACAGCCAGAGCCATCGGCTCCCACCTCCCGCTGCCTCCCCTGCCTGCGCGCCGGGGCTGGGGCAGGGGCTGCAGGCAGGGAGGGACACTCACCCAGCGTGTCAGGCCTCCAGCTCAGACGTTTCGCAGGAGCTGGGGACAGAGAGCAGACAGGTCCTCGTTAATCCTCAGCCTCCTCCGTGTCTGGGCATCACCGGCAGCGCTGTGCCCGGGGCGGGGGGGAGAGGCACCAGGGGATGGGGGAGAAAACCCAGAGGAAGGGGAACCGCGACCCCCAGCACGTCCTCCCAGCTGCAGTGCCAGCCACCCCATCCCACGCTGGGACCGTGGCGGGGGGGGACGCCCACATCACTGTCCCCTGGGAGCCCCGGGGTGCCGGTCCCTTGCCCTGGACCACGCCATCTGCTGCTCCATGGCCATTGGGGTGCAAAGACCCCCCTGCCAGGGGTGGGGGTCTGAGCTCGGACCAGAGGAGCGGGCAGGGACGTCCGTGCCTCGCACGCTGGCACACGCGCACCACGAAGCACAGCCCACCGCAAAGCCCCGGAGGAGCTTCCCCACTGCTGACCCCCCCGCCTCGTTATAAACCTGAGCCTGGGTGGGGGTCCTGGGGCAGGGCTCCCCGGCAGACCTGATCCCAGGGGACAGGCACAAGGCAGGGGCCACCGGAGCAGTGACGGTGCTGCTCCCGGCCCTTGGGGCACCCGTTGGGCAATGCACAACCGATGCCGGCGGTGGGATCTCCCCCCCCCCCCATCCCGGGCACAGCAGCATCCTCAGGTTTATAACAGCAACGAGGGCCCGAGGGATCGGCTCGGGCACGGTGGGACCAGAGCAGCTCTGTCCCACCGCCGGCCGGCCGCACCGGCGGGCCCTGTGGCTGAGCAAGGCTCCGACACCCACGGCCAGCACCGGGGTGGCGGGGGGATGCCCGGTGTGCGACAGCCCCCGGGGAGGACGGCTGTTGCACAGACAGACAGAAGGACAACAGGACGGGGGGACTGATTTGTGACCGGGGTGGCATTTCAGAGAAACCCACCCCTGTTATAGGAAAAATCAGGAGCCTGGCAGCATCCCCTCTTCTTGCATCACACGGTTTGGGACACCCCTGCACCCAGGAGACCACCCACGGGCCCCAATGCCGGACAGAGCACCCCAAGGATCAGTCACCCCCCCCCCAAACTCTCTCTGGGGTGACCAGAGGCTGATGCTGGTACATAAGGAATGGGAGCAGGGACACCACTCTCCCCGCCCCAAGTTTGGGGACCAGGACCCCCCGGCGTGTGATGCAGGTGAGATGCAGCCCCCACACACAGGGACACCCCCCCCCCCCGGCACCCCCGTCTCACTCACGGTTAGCGGGTCAGTAGCAAAAGCAGCCACACTGTTCCTCATCTCACTCTCATTGCCCCGCAGCGGGATGAGGGAGATGTTACCCAACCTGGAGTCCTGCTGCGACCGCGACGCCCGCACCTTGGAGGTCTCCGAGGGCCACAGGGCCCCGCCGTTCTGGGGACAGAGGGGACAGGGGGGTGAAGGAGGGCTGGAGACCGGCTTTTTGGTCCTCAGCCACCTGGGGATCTCTCCTCCGCCCTGGGATGCCGGTATTTAGGGATGCTTGGATACCCCGAAGGGTTTCTGCTAGCCAAGCATCCCTCGGCAGCCCAGCTCTTGGAGGACGGCGTGCACTGTCCCGTGCCCGCTGCCTGCCTGCGGGCAGCCTGCCCGCTCCCTACCTGCACATGGAGGAAGGTGGCAAACCACTCCCGCAGATCGGCCTGGGTGTCACAGCACAGGTACCTGCGGGGACACGGCATCAGCGGCCGGAGGGGACGGCGGGGAGGGACACCCGGCTGCTCCAGGTTCTGTTGGGGATGGAGCCGGGACCCCAGCCGCTGCTTTGCATGAGGTCTTGCAGACCCCAGGGGACCAAAGGGGACAAGGGTGACTGCCACGGACACCGGTGGTACCCTGAGCAGGTCCACGGGCGCCCAGACAGGCTCTGCCCACAGAAATCCCCATCTACACCCTCCGCGGCAAAGGCACGCCAGCTCCGGAGAGCAGCTGCCCCGGCAGCATGTCCGTTGGTCCTGGGGGATGAGTTTAGTGTCCCTGTGTCCACCCCTGCCCTTACCATTGCTGCTTCTCGTGCTTCTCGTTCTCGTAGAAGACTGTAAAGCCCCAGCTGGAAGGGGAGAAGTAAAACCATGAAGGCGAACGTCGCCCTCGGCTCCAGCACTCCAGGTGCCAAAGTACCCCAGCAAACCCCCCGTCCCTGCAAACAACCCCCAATCCTACAACCACCCACGTCCCTGCATGCCACCCTCCTCCTTGCAAGCCACCTGCATCTTCGCAAGCTGCCTCCAGCCCTGCAAGCCCCCACAGCCCTGCACTGCTGGGCGCACAGGACAGGTTCCCATTGGATTTATCAGCTCAACGCAATGCTGCGCAGCGATTCAGGGCCAGTAAAGCAGCGGGCAATGGCCCTGAGTCCTTCCCAGTTTGCACCAGTTTGCAGTCCGGGTGCAGGTGCAGCTATCTGAGCCGGTCCTTTCACTGGTGGTATTTCTTTCGTGGTCACACTCTGCCACCTCTCAGCTTCTGCCTGGCCTCAGCTATGCCCAAACGCCCCTGCAATGCCTGGCCAGGGCACCAGCCTCCCCGCAGTGCCGGGGGGAGCCCCCCCGGCCCCAGCCCTGACCCAAAGCCCCAGCCGCTGCTAGCCCACCCCAAGACCTGCAGCAATGCTGCCTGGCACGGTGGCACACACCCAAACCCCTGGGGGGGTCAGGGTCACGGCCTTGCATGCTCACATGCATATACACATGTACACATGCATGTACACACAGGTTTCTTGCCCCCACAGTGCAGAGTGGCCCTGGAGCACGGGGACTGGAAGCCTCCCAGCAAGCCTGCGTGGCTCGTCACATGTGCTCACATGCACACACAGACATGCGCTCGCACTCATGTGCACACACATGCACACGCTCACATGCACACACCCGCACGCATGCATGTGTGTGCACTCAGATGCACACAGATGCCGCCATGCATGCACACACTTGCGCACACACACAACTTGCTGAGATGCATACACACACATACATGCACACACACATATGCCCATGCACACACATGCACACTGACACACATGCACACAGCTCGCTGACATGCACGCACCCATATGCACACACTCACATGCACACACGCAGGCTGCAGAAGCGTCCTCCGAGGCTGCTCTGACATCTGGTGGCAAAAGGCACGGCCAGCAGGAGATGTGTCCCAGCAGCCAAAACTGTCCCTGTCCCCATCCCCACGCCCATCCCCATCCATCCCCATCCCCATCCCTGTCCCCATCCCCATCCCTGTCCCCAGCCCAGCAGGGCACCGCGTCGCTGCTCACCACGTCGGGGGCCGAAGTTTCTTCTTCATGCCCAGGTAGACCTTCAGGTTCCTGACGGGCCACTCCTTCTCCGGCTTGTGGCTCTGGGGGAGAAGAGCGACCCAGCACCGGGTTGGGGGCTGCCGGACCTTTCACCACCCGTCCCCCCCCACTCTAGCCCACACCGATGCCGGGATGGGGTTTGTCCCCCCAGCAGGCAGGGAGGAGAAGCCGTAGGGATGCAGTGACTGGGATGCACTGGTAGGGATGCAGGGGAAGGGGAAGGGGCTCAGCCCAGGTCTGGGCTTGCCAAGGATGAGGGCAGAGCGGTGCCCATCGCCCACGGCAGAGGCCACGGGTAGAAGGGAGGGGACACAGGAGGCCAGTCCCTGCGGCGGGGTCCCTCAGAGATGGTGCCAGTTGCCTTCGGAGCTGGGACCAGCACTGGCACATTGTGATGGGGTCTCGAGAGCCTGGCACTAGTCCTTCGTGGGGATGCCCACATCACGTCCCTCCTCATCATCACGGCCACGGCAGCAGTAGCCGCAGCCCCGCTCTGCCGGCGGCTCTCTGCCCCGACCGCATCCCCAAATGTCCCACCACCGGCACGGCACGGTGGGTGGGCACCTCTCTGCGGTGGATGAAGATGGGTGCCCCGACTCCCTGGTCCCACTTAGGCTGTGCTGGGCTCCCCCCTGCATCGGAGCATCCCTTTGGGGTGCTGGCTGCGAGCCGCACCCTGCCTCACCAAACACCTCCCAAGGGGAGGGATGGGGGGAAAACGGGATGTCCCGGCAAAGCCAGGGCACCACCGGTGCCAGCAAGCTCCTTCCCCGTGGTCTGTGCCACGGCAGCCAGCCGACGCAGACATCACCCTTTGCTGGCAGACGTTTTGAAGGGCCAAAGCCCCGCAGCTCCCTCCCCTCTTGCCCGGGACCTCCCCAATGCCGGGTGCACCTCGCCATGCCACGCAAGCCATGCCCTGACAGCGGGTGACACGACGGGGACCCCCCCCAACCCGTACAGCTGCCCACCTGCGTTCACATGCAAGCGGCATGACTTACAAGAGCCCAATCCAATGCCTGCGGGACGGGGGAGCCAGCTCAGCCCGTCCCCTCCGTACAGCATCGGCCCCTTCCCCATCCCCATCTCCAGTTGCCTGGAGCAAAGGGCAGCGGTACCCCCAAATCGGAGGAGCCCGGATTACAGGGGTGCAAGCTGATGCACCCCCAGTGCCGGGGGCTAACGGGGAGGGATGGCAGCACCGGGGGCAGCTCCGGCACAGGGAGCACCCCATCGCCTGGGGCTGCCGCATCCACGAGCGCGCGGTGATCGGCACACGCGTGCTGCGGGATTGGATTTGGGATTGACCCCGGGCAGCCTTGTAAGGGCAGAGGGCGCGGGAGCCCCTGCGCGCCTCGGCTGAGCCCCCCAGGCTCCTCTACTCACGTTGTCCAAGGGGGGGGTCCGCTGCTTCAGGCTCTGTTCAACAGAGGACGGGGGTTAAAGCAGATGTGGAGGACGAGCCGCAGTGGGAGGAGAGGGGACGACCTCCCTACAGACCCTACGCTGCCTACGGGACGGGGGACGGAGGCAGCGATGTGCAGTGGGTGTCACACCAGGGAGCCAGGGCAGGGGGACCAGGGACAGGAGAGTGGGGAGCAGATGTGCCAGCACAGCTGGGATGCCAGCATCCCCCTCCTGAGCCCTTGCATTGACTCAGAGCCAGCTCCGGACCTGCTCTGGGAAAGCTCCCGGTCTGGGAGAGCAACAGCACTTCTGGGATCAGCCCCATGGCTGCCTGCAACGCCTGTGGGATTCCAGCCCACGTGGGTCCCACGTCCTCAGGGACTCCCGGCACCGGGTCACAGCTGGGAAGGAAAGCAAAGGCAGGGGAAGGGAGCGTCGCCTCGCAGGCAGGCAGCAGGCAGGGCTCACCCGCACTTCCTTGTAGAGGCGCAGGCAGGTGTGGTTGAGGATGAAGTAGCGGTCGTGGAAGCCGGTGCTCAGGCCGAGCCCCAGCAGGTTCCTCTCCTCCCGAAACTTCATCATGCCGTGCTTGCAGTCGCCCACTCTGCTGGCTGGGGGCACATGCCTGAGCGGCTCCGGCCCCCCGGGGGGGGGTCAGGCCCCCCCAGGAAGGGCACGGGGTGCAGCTAGACCCGGTCCCGCAGGGCAATAGCAAGGGCAACCCCCCCCTTCGCCCCCAGCACCGCAGCCCACCGGCTGCTGCCTGCTCCCAGCCCAGGCAGGGCAGGCAGGACCATCTCCTCCAGTGCACTGTGCATGGCATCCAGCCCTGACCCCATACTGGGGGGCTCCCAGCCACACACTAACGGGGTTGGTGCCCGCTCCGCTTGCATGGCCAGGCAGGATGCGGCCTTGGGATGGTTGATCCCATGGAGATTCTCCGCACGGTTGCAGCCAGCAGGACAGGGAGCTGTCCCCATCCCCATCCCCGTCCCCATCCCTGTCCCTGTCCTCATCCCCATTCCCATTCCAATTCCCACCCCTGTCCCCATCCTCATCCTCATCCCCATCCCCTTCCCCATTCCCATCCCTATCCCCGTCCCCTCCCTGCTGTCCCTGCCCGGGCCCTGGCCCCCCCGGCTCCTCACCGAGGTAGATGAGCATGTTCTCCATGGACATCTGCTTCTTCACCACCAGGTAGCTCTCTGTTCCCAGGCAGTGCAAAATGGGCAGGACTTTTTCCGAGTAGTGCAAGGGCCGTTCTGTCGGGCAGGGAGACAGGCAGGGGTCAGGCAGCATCCCCGGGGGCTGGCACCCACCAAGGGGGGGGGGCACACATGTGTCCCGAGGGTCTGCCAAGGTCCTGCCTGTCTCTGGGCAGACCTCCCACACAGCCCCATCGCCTTTTAATTGGATTCATTTCACGGTGCTGCTGCTTACTAATTGTCCCCTGGGGAGGTGACTTTTGGCCCATGGTACGTGAGCAGCGGGGACCTGCGGGGACTGGAAGGTGGCTAAGGAGCAATTGCCAACAGATATTGCAACACATGTATGTTTTGAAAACGTAGGCTGCTGTAGGCAGTATGTAATCTACACACGTACTTGCAAAAATATGCACAGAGGTATTTCAAACATGCACGTTTCCACGCAAGCAAAGGGCGAGTAAAGGATTTCATAGAAGTTCATAGGTGAATATTCAATTTTAGGCTAATCGGCTAATCATTGCCCCTGCACAGCCTGAGGATCCTTTTTATTTTTAAGGGCTGGATGGTGCTTGGCTGAGCACGGTGCTTCCCCGAGCAGAGGGGGGAAGCAGCCCCCACCCTTTGCAGAGAGAAGCCTGAGCCTGATGGCTTGGGGTTAGCAAGGACCAAAACATCTCAGCAGAGGCTTTCAGTGCTGCCAGGATCAGCACCCTGCCTGTCTCCCTGCCAGGCACAGTCCCCGGGCACGCTCAGCCCATGAGAGTCGGTGGCAGGAGCTCGAGGCACCAGCTGGCAGGACCAGGGGATCATCCTGCTCACACCAAGCTCTCGCTTGCTGCTGCCTACGGGCACCCCAGGGCTGCTCCCTTGGGTGGCCGGAGAGCCCAGACACCCCCATCAAACTTGAAAGGCATTTCAACCCCTAAGGATGCAGACAGATGCTCTGTGGGTCCTGGCCCAAACCACGCACCCATCTGCAGCGCTTGGCCACCTGCAACCTGGATGTGGCAAGCAAAGCTGCAGCACTGCAGCCGTCCTCTCCTGAGCGTCTGGAGCCCGTCCCGGCATTGCTCCATGGTGCAGTCCCCATGGGAGCCTTCTCGTCCCCAACCCCATCCCTACCTCCATCCCCATCCCCATCCCCACCACCCTCATGCCCCTGCACCAACCTGCCTCCTCCCTCTCGTTCACTTCGAAGCAGCTCCAATAGTCCTTCTCCTTCATGACGATTTTCCTCCGGTCTAGGATCTCAAAGGTGAGCTCCTCAGCTGTCATTGTGGCTGGGATCTGGGAGAGAGGGAAGGGACAGGTCTCCATCAGCCAGTGCCCAGGGCTGTGCCACCCTCGTGCTAGCTCCAAGCATGTCCCCATGCCACCACAGACATTTGGGCATGCAACAGGGGGTCCCTGTCCCCTCTGTGAGCTCCCCAGGGCTCACCTTGACATGCTGCTCTGCCTCCGTCTTTTTCTCCTCCAGGTAGACAGTGCAGATGAAGTCCCCGGCTTGCTGGAGGGCAACGGGAAAGCACTTCAACCTGCAGCTTCCCACATGTGGGCTAGATCCCCCCCACCCAGCACGGACACTCCCTGCCTGGGGCATCTCCAGGAGATGCTGGAGCAGGCGCTGAGGTCCTCATGCAAAGAGGGTGCCCCAGGAAGGTCCTCATGTCCAGGACCCACCTGCGTCCCACTGGATGCTGCCTCCCGCATCTTCATGATGGCCATGATCTCGTCCTGCTGCTTCTTCATCTCTTGGTCATTGACCTGCCAAGGAAGAGGAGCCCAGGGAGCCATCAGGGCTGACCAGACCACCCTTAAGTTCCACTGCAGAAGCTGACGCGGATCCCCAGGGGAATCTGCTCCCCTGCCCAGCGGTGCTGGCACCTCCAGGCTCAGGTGTCTCCAGGGTTTGCAGGGACATGGACCCCCCTCCCCTTGTCTCCGAAGCAAGATGTCTGCAGACAGCTTCCTCCTCCTTCCACCTCCCCACCCCCTGGGAATGTCCACACGTCAGCCTGATCCAGAGCAGCGCCAGAGGTGGGGTGAACCTACGTTAAAGATCTTCACATAATGGCTGATGAGGTCCTCCACCACGCGTCCTGCCTTGTAGTCCTTCCCGTCTGTCTGGAAGAGCGTGGGCCCGAAAACGATGGCCAGGTTGTGCGTGTTCATCTGGTTCTCCCCAGAGAAGCGCTGAACCCTACAGGGAACTCCGTTAAGATTCCTCTCCCGGGACCCCCCCTTCAGCCTTGCCAAGGGGAATGCCCCCCACGCCGGGACGCGATGCTCAGCTTTGGGCACAGCTTGACCTCAAATCCCCTCCCCTTCCTTGCTTGGGATGTGAGCCAAGGGATGAGGGCTCTCCTCCGCCCCACAGCCTCCCCAGGACCCCGCAGCGGACAGGGCGATGCCCCACGGGGGCTTGGGGACCCCGGGCTCCACCGTCCCGCGGACCTGCCGCCCACACCGTACCGAAAGAGGTGGTTGATGAGCGCCTTCAATGTGGCCCGGTTCACCGTGGGGAGGGTGCCCAGGAGCCGCCGGTACTCGCTGATCTTTGCCTCCTCGTCCTCCAGTGCTGCGAGAGGAGCACGAGGGAGGAGATGAGCACGGAGGGGCATGAAGTTGAGATTAAGACCCACAGCCCCACCATCCCCTCTCCAGACCCCACCTGGGACCCTCCTGCCCCACTCTGGGGATAGAGCATCCCAGCTCCACAGGAGTAGAGCACCCCAGCTCCATGGGAACAGAGCATCCTCTGCAGGGCCAGAGCACCCCAGCTCCATGGGGCCGGAGCATCCCAGCCTCATGAGAATGGAGCATCCCAGCCCCACAAGACTGGAGCATCCCAGCTCAATGGGGCCCAGAGCATCCCAGCTCCATGGAGCTGGACCATCCCAGCTGCACAGCAGCATGGCTCATGGCTGTTTAGCTGCTGGGTGCAGCCGACCCTGGTATTTAGGGGCTGGATCCAGAAGCGAAGGGCGGGGGGGTCTGGCTCTCTGCCCTGTCTCAGCCCCAGCCGTGCCAGAGCACAGGGTTGCACGGGGTCAGCGAGGATGCACTCCGCTCCCCACCCACCGCTCGAGCCCCCAGAACATGTGGGGCCCAGATGTGTTCCCCCCACCACATAGCCCAGAGGAGAGGACAAAGGGGGCTGCAAGCAGATCCGAGGAGCCCGACCCCCTCCTCCCACCATCTCCCAGCAGCCCCCCCAGGGCTCACCCGTTGCCCGCAGCCAGTCCTGGCCCCATCGCCCGGTGAAGAGCCCGTCCCCGAGGTCGCGGAAGAAGCGTTTGAGGGTGTTGGCGACGTCGTCCACCTGGTGCTCGCCCTCCTTCAGGCGGACGCTGCGGGCGTCCCGGCGCAGCATCTCCAGCAGGCTGGTGGTCTTCGAGTTCTGCCCGCTCTTGCGGTAGATGCCCTCGGACGTCAGCCCTGCGGCAGAGCCGGTGGGGATGAGCCGGTACCGCGGCACTTCCCACCCCGCAGGTGTTGCCGCGACCGCCGAGGAGCTGCGGGCTGGAGCCCAATTCCTGCTCCAGCCGGAGCCCTCCCACGGAGCTGGAGCGGATGCTCAGGGAGGGAAACACGTGTCGCAAGCGTGTCGGGTCTCAGCCTGCCGCGCCACACCGATGGAGTGACCCAAATGACGCGCTCTGGTCCCCGCCAGCATCCGGCGATAAGCGATGGCACGTACCGCACTGGGTGATGTAGTCGATGCAGCGGTCCACCAGCAGCGGGACGTCCGACTCCGTCAGCTGCTGCTCCGACAAGGTGTCCCCCGCGCTGCCCGCAGCCTTCTGGATGGCGTGGACCCAGCCCAGGAAATCCAGCTTCCTCTCCCCCTGGATGTACAGCGTCCTGCCGGCAAGCCTGGCCTCAGGGTGGGGGGGGGGCAGCTGCCCCCCCCCCAAAACCCACTGCGTGGCCAGGACCCCTGGGAAGGCTGGCCCTGGGGGCCTGGGGATGGTCCCGACTCTCTTTTGGAGGTCCCCAGTCACCGTCAGGAGAGCGAAGGCACCCCAGGATGAGGGGGGGGGTGCTTGGGCAGGGTGTGATAATTTGCTGGAGGGGTCTAACCCCCCCCCGCCTCGGTTCTTACCTCCGCCTCTCCACCAGCACCAGCACCTCGTTGTCTCCCTGGATGGCTAGAAGGGAAGGCAGAGAGCCCATCACCTGCGGGAACGTTGGGTCCCCGGCCCCCCCAGCCCCACGCACCACGGGGGGCTGTGCCAACGGGTCCAGCTCCAGCCCAAATGGGACAAGCAGTGACATTCCAGGGATGAGGAAGAGGATGGAAAGGAGGAAGAGCAGCTGCATCCCACCCAGTGGAGGGACCCCACGCTCCATCAGAGCAGCATCCACCGGCCTCCCACCAAAAGCTGGGGTGCAACCCAGCTGCTCAGGGCAGAATTTGGGGGATACCCCCCATCCCCAACGTCCCTCCCAGCCTGCGGGGGGGCCCCGCAGCAGGGCAGGGGCACGCACAGAGCTCCTGCAGCTTGCGCAGCTGGAGAGGCTCCTGCCGCTCGCTGTCCTCGAAGCAGACGTGGAGCGCGGAGCCGGCCAGGGCGAACCAGCCCTCCTTGGCTCGCTCCAGGTTGAGGCCACCCTTGTAGTGCAGCCGGCCGATCCGCTCGAAGTCGAGAGCCAGCAGCTCCTCGGCGCGGGGATGGACGAAGGACTGAGCCGGGGGAGAAGAGGGACCCGTCAGCGCCGCGGGACCCGGCTCCCTCCGGCACCCCCGGCCACCCCCAGCCCACCGCATCCTACCTTGGCAATGGACTTGAGCCATTCCCGAGCGGAATCGGGGCTCTCCAGCCCAAAGAGGTAGAGCCTCTCTGACTCGATGTAGACCTCAAACGTGCTCTCGATCCTGCGGGAGGGAAGGAAAGGGGAGCCTGGCCGCCCGCGGGCGGTGGGATGGAGATGGTTGGGTACCAGGGGCATCCCATCCCGGGGGTGAGAGTATCCTGCTGCATGTCTGCCGCCGGCTCTGCCACCGGCTGATCCGGTTTGGGATCCCCCCTCCCACACCCCTGGGTCCTCCAGCAGCCCCGTGCTGCTGTGCACACTCCGATGGGGAGCACAGGAGCTGCAAAGGGATTGCAAAGGGTCCACAAAGGGGTTGCAAAGGACCCGCAAAGGGATCGCAAAGGGGTTGCAAAGGAGCTGCAGAGGGATTCCAAAGGGGCTACGAAGGGATTCCAAAGGAGTGCAAAGGGGCTGCAACGTGATGGCTGCAAAGTGGTACAAAGGGGTTACAAAGGGGTTTACACAGATTCCTTGCAAAGACAGCTGGGTCAGGCATGCCACAAGTGCTGGAGGGGCCAGCGGTGGGCTTGGGGACAGCAGCCCCCCATGCCACCACCTGTGAGCGAGGCAGCGGCCATGCCCAGCCCTGCGGGAGCGGAGGGGATGTTGGGGTGCTATAGGGCTGCATGTAGGGGTACAGCCTTACCCGTGGGCGTTCGGTGGGTTGTTCACCAGGCACACGATCTCCTCCACCTTGATCTCGCCATTGGGCACGGCGTTGCGGTCGTTCTCGTAGTAGCTGAGGACGCCGTCCTGCAGCGTGCACCACCGCCGGCTGAACTCTGCGCGGCACAGGATGGTGCTGGGCAGCCCCGCACGCTCCGGCCAGCTCGAGATCGCCCACCAGCCCAGCCTGGGTGGCCCTGCAGCACCCACTGGGTGCCCACCCACTGTGACCCCCCCCGCTCCAACCGGGCTGGCCAGGTGATGCTGCACCTCCCTGCTGCCTTTGCAGTGCCCTGGGGAGCAGGGGATGGTGCAATCCCCCCCAGCAGCACCCCTTTTGGGGCTGGCTCTGAGCCCCCCACCCCCCTGCACCCCTATTTCCCTGCCCCATGGGCCCCCACGTACCTTCCTGGCCTTTCCGCTCACCGACGGGTTTGGCCATGGAGGGGGTCTTGTAGAGGAAGCCGTTGTGGGTGACGGAGGGCAGGGGCACCAAGTAGGGCTTCTCCTCGCTGCCCCCCACCTCCAGGCGCGGTGTCTCTGCAAATGGGGTGACAGCCTGTCACGGGAGGGCTGGGGGGGTGCATCCCCCCTTTAGAAGCCCCCCAGACTGCTGCTGGTGGGGACCCAGCAGGATGCAGCAGGACCCCACCGGGTCAGGGATGGGGTGACAGTGGTCCATGTCATTCCCCGGGTGCTTTGCTGATGTGACGTGAAGGAGCCAGCTGGACAGGGTGACAGTGGTGACACCGGCCACATTGCCCCCTGCCAGCCCCCCAAAACAGCTGGGTGTCCCCCCCGCTCAGCACAAGAAGCAGGAGCCCAAAAGCATCCCACAGGCTGCACCGCCAGCCCCCACCACGGCACGGCTGGGGTGCAAGGAGCAGCTCCGGCCCCCAAATCTGGGGCTGCCTGGGGGTCAGTGGGGTCTGGCTTATCCGCTGGGAGGGCATCCTGCATCCCGCATCCCGCATCCTGCATCCTGCATCCCACATCCCGCATCCCCCCCTGCAGACTAGCCCCAAGTACTGAGCTGTGTCGGGATGAGGACATTACGGGAAGGTGGGGACCAGACTCCCCCACCGCCGAGGTCTCTCCCAGGCTGTCCCAGGTCCCCACTGCTCTGCGGGAGGAGAAGGGCAGAGCACCGCAGTCCTGCGGCTGAAATAACAGCCCAGGGCTCTGCCACAGCCTCCCCATGTGACTACGGGCATGTCCCCCCTGCCTCAGTTTCCCCACCTTGCCTGCCGGTGAGAGGCACCCCCCTATTTCCTCCGGGGACCAGGCAGAGATGGGGTGCAGGGACACTCCTAAAGCACCCCCAGGGTGGACCACGGGGCTGCCCAGAGCTCTAGAGACGGGGAAACCCAGGAGGATGCAGAGCCCTGCTCCACCAGCCCAGCCCTGCTCCACGCACGGTGCTGGACTCATCGAGCCCAGCAATCCCAGGACTCCGGAGATGACTGCCAGAGCCGGCCCCGGCAGGATGAGCTCAGGGATTTGGTTTTCTTCGGCTCACCGGGGCAGCCGGGAGGCCTCGCCGCTCTCCCAGATCCCTTTTGTGCTGACATGACTGGAACAGCAGGGCCAGCCCCAATCCTGGGCAAACTCCAGCTTCCGCGGGACGGACTTGGCCACCGAGGCAGCGAGGGAGGTGACGGCTACGGCAGGCGCTGGCCGGCCCCGGCACACCTCCATTCCAGCTGCCCGGAGGCTCACTCCATGTTAGAGCGTGGATCAGTCCCGTGGGAGCCGTCAGCCCACCCGGAGCAGGGCTCGGTGACGTGGGCACATTTAGCGGCACGGGACGGGGGGGGTTTAGGGGGATGCTCTGCAAAACGGTCGGAGCCCCCTTGGTCCTTGTGGGGATGCGGAAGGCGGGGGCTGCCCGGCTGGCAGGGGCACGTCTCCCCGAAAGACCGTGCCGGGACGGTGTGGCAGAGCTGGCCCAGTCCCTCCCAGTGCCCAGAGCACCAGCCTGCATCCCCAGTGGGGCTCTGGACCTGCGTCCCCGGCTGGGACGGAGCCTTCCTCCCCGGCCCCCACCCAGCCCTGACCCGAGGGTGCGGGGTCTTCCCAAAGCCCCTCTCCTGGGGTGCACAGAGCCCAGCAGCGCTAAGCAGCCGGAGAACCCCATGCTGGGAATCTGCCTGGCAGGACACAGAGCCGAGTCCGGCTCAAAACATCCCTGCGTCCCCCGGGACACCCCAGCAGCTCTCTCCCCCCGGCTCCCCGGAATGCCAGCGGTGGGTTTAAGCCCATGGGGGTTTCAAGGGGTCAGCCCTTACCGGAGTTTTTGTTGTGGAGCAGGAACTCCATCTGCAGCCTCTGCCCGCTCTTCTCGGCCAGGGCCAGGGGCGTCGGGCACTGGGGGTCTCCGGTGGCACAGGTCACCGCCGCCCCGCAGAAGAGCAGAGCCTGCGTCTCCGCCAGGTCACTGGTGGTGACGGCCGCGCACAGAGCCTGCGGCAAAGCCGGGAGGGTGGCGGGTGAGGCCGAAGGCTCCCGAGGAGAAGGAGGAGACCCCCGGCCAGGAGCCACGCCGGCGAAAGGAGCCGGGTGGGAGCGCGGCGAGCAACCGGACCCCCGCCGCCTCCCGGCCGCCTCGGCAGGACAAAGGAGGCTGGAACTGGGAGAAAAAGTTTGGAGCGGGCGGCGAATCCCTCCCTTAAGGAGCCGGGGTGAAGTCATAACGGCAACGGGGCGGGACAGGCTAGCCGGAGTAGAAAAACAAACAAGCCCACATGCGAATTCCCGCGGCCACCCGGGCCCCCGGCGCACCCCCGGCTCTTGTGCAAACACGGCAGCGCCGAAGGCGGCCGGCGGAGCCATGGCGGAGCACGGAGACGAAGGGCCGGCGGCCGGAGCGCCGGGATGGCGTTCCCTGTGCCGGTCGCGCAGAGCGGCATGAAGCCCCAGTCTGGCACTCTGCCCACCGCTGGGACTGGGAATGGGTGCCCTGGCCAGGGTTTTGGGGGGGGGTGCTGGCCGGGCACCTCTGCCCCCGCCGCCGTGGGGTGCTCCAGGGAGCAGGAGGGGCTTCGAGCTGCTGCAACCAGCGCATCCCCCCAGCACCAGCCCTCCCTGAACCCCACTCCAGCCCAATGCTGGACCCCAACGCCGTTCCCAAGCCAGGGAGAGACGAACCGTGGGGATGTCTGGCTGCGGAAGGGGGGATCCCACCTCGGACCGGGCTGTCCAGCCTGGAAATGAAGCTGGTTGTGCCCCATCCCAGAGACGTTCACCCTGTCCCCGCAGCCAGCTCGTCCCTCCTGGAGACCCCAGGCTTTGGCTGGGGGTGCACGGTGGGGACATAGGGTGTGCAATGAGGGCTGGGGTGATACAGGCAGGGGTGCAGGCAGGGAGGGAGGGTGGGAAACCATCCAGCCCCACGTACGGGGCCAAGCAGCCTGCTCAGGCAGAGCCCTTGCTCCCCAAAACAGCCTCGGGACCCCAGCTCAGCACCACTTAGCACCCAGGTGGGACCCCCGAGACGGTGCCCGGCCCCGGGGGCCACTGACCCTGTCGAGCTCCTCCTGGTTGCCGAAGAGCGGGTGGTAGCGGCGGTACTTGCCCTCCCGGTATTTGGCGATGAGGAAGCGCCTCCTCTCCTGGCTGCCGCTGGCGGGGGTGATGGCCTCGCTGGGGGGCACGTTGGCAGCCCAGAACCGGTTGGCCACGGCATTGCCGATCTGGTGGAAGAGCTGCGGGGACAAGGAGAGGCCGATGGGACGGTGCTGCCGGGGGATGGAGCGTGGCTGGGCATGGGAGGGGGGGCTTTGTGGGGATTCTCCGAGGGTCTTTGCTGGGCCCGGGGGGGGGGGGGGGGGATGAGCACGGCAGTAGACGTTCAGAGCCCAAAGCTGCTGCGTTACTGCTGCCCGGGAGAGCAGCGGGGTGCAGGCAGAACATGGAGGGGATGACGGGTGGTTGGCGGGGCCCACGGGTGGGCAGGGTGCAGGAGCACCCACCCGCTGCAGGCACGCAGGGCTGCTCCCTGCCCAGCCCCGTGTTCCGGCAACAGCAGCGGCTCAGCCCCGGCGTCTGGCAGCCCCCACCGCCTCCGACCCCCCTTCCTGCCCTGGAAAATCTCATCTGGAAAGCAGCACCCAGCTGTGGGCGAGGAGGGGGGGATGCTCAGCATCCATCGGGGTGGATTTAAAGGGCTTTCCGTGGCCCCTCACCATCCTGCTGCCCGGCACCGAGCGATGCTCAGCCCACCATTGAGAGGTTTAGCCCTGTCTCGGGGAGCTCCACGTTGCTCCAGCAAGCCCATGGGGTGCTCTGCCAGCACCCCCGAGCTTTTTGGGGTGGCACGGGTGCAAGCGGGGCCGGGGGCCGGGGAGGGGCTGGAGCAGGCGGGGGGCCAGGGGATGCTGGCAGCAGCTCCCCACCAGCCCGGCGGGGTTCAGGGCAGCCTTCCCGGAGAGGGGAGGGGAAAGGGAGCAGCCGCAGGCAGCAGCTGGAAGCGTTTGGGGGCTCGGGGAGCAGGCGATGCCGGAGGCGGGGGCTGCGCGGGTGGGACGCCAGGCAGGAATGCAGGATCCAACCGGGACGGCTGGGAAGAACGGGGCCAGCCAAGGTCTGCCGGCTGGAAATGGCGGCCGGGTTGGGTCTGGTAACAAATCCCGGCTCCCCCCCTCCCCAGCCCGCCCCGGCGCTGGCTGCGCCGACGCATTCCTCCGCGCCGGCGGCCGCACCGCTTCGGGGGGCTGCTCTGCTGCTTGGCCCCAAACCCTGTCCCCAGGGCTCCGCAGCCGTCTCCCCACGGACAGACAGACGTCGTCTGTCTGCAGCACGGACACACAAGTGCCGCTTGTCCTCGCCAGCATGCCCGGGTGGGTGCCGGCCGGCCGCAGACAGCGGGGATGGAGGGCTGCTGGGGGTCCCCTCTCCAACCAAGCCACACCGCCATCTCACCCCCCAAGGGGCTTGGATCAGGCTGGAAAAAACCCTGCCGTGCTCCTGCAGTCCCTGGCCCGTAACCAGTGGGTCTATTATGGGGACGGGGATGGGGTGTCTCCCCCCAGGAAGGTCTTTTGGGGTTGGTCTGTACCAATACCTCGATCAGCTCCTCCGACCACACCTTCCTGTCCATCTTCAGGCTCCGGACTTTGGTGATGCCGGGGCCCAAGCCCCGGTGCTCCCCTGCCAGCAAGACGAGCCGTTAGGGACCCGTTTTGGGGTGGGAGAGGCTGAGCCGCCGGGGTCCCCCAAGACTCGCTGCCCTGCATCCCTTCCCAGGGCAGGGGATGCCCGGCCCCTTCTCTCCCCCCCCCCGGGATGCAGGTACCTGCGCATCTCTTGCAGATGACGACGCAGAGGTTGATGGAGGCCCAGTCGGGCTTGGGCGAGCCGCAGTCGGCACAGAAGCGGTTGGACTCCACCGCCCAGATCCTCTCCGCCACCTCCGAGTTGGAGAGAGCCTCGGCGATGGACTGCTGCATGGCTTCCACCCACTCCTCCTTCTCCTGGTCCGAGTCGGCGGAGAAGCTGCCGGCGGGGACGGGGATGAGGGACGGCATGGCCGCGGGGAGGGGCAGCACCACCGGCACCCCCTCCCCTCCCTCGTCTCACCTGAAGATCCTGTACGGCGTTGTGAGATCGAAGCCCCGGCGGTCCACCTCCTTGACGTTCCCCACGTTCATCTCGATGTAGGTGATGCCGATCCCCAGACGATAATCCTGGTGGGCGAGGGCGGGGGGGGTGAGGGAGGGCAGTGGGGGGGGGGTTACAGATGATGCGCTGCCTGCAGGAGCTGGTGCCGGCGCTGCCTGCGCTGCTGCCCGCACACCGCAGCGGTGCTGGTGGCTGCGGGTCCCCGTGCCCCTTGCCAGCCCAGCTCCCAGCCCCGGGGGTGCACGGGGAGCCAGGGGCTCTGGGGCAGCTGCAGTGGGTGCGATGCTCGTGGGGGACCCCGAGGCTCAGAGCCGGCGGGGAGGGGGACTGCAGCCTGGGGGTCACCAGCCTGTGGGGTCTGAGCCGTCCCCGTTTGGGGGTGGCAGCTCCGGGGTGTCCCAGCTCACTGCCGCTCTGCTCAGGCTGTGGATGCGAAGGGAAGGGGTCCCCCTCGAAATGGCATCAGGGTCCCCCGTGGTGCCACAGCCCCCCCCCCCCCCCCCAGCCACCCACCTCCACGTTCTTGTAGAGGAAAACTTTGTCCCCGGCCACCGCCACGAACAGCTTGTGCTTAAACCCTCGCAGCTCCAGGAAGCCGCTCTTGTCGGCCGGGTCGGCGGCACCGTTGGTGGTCGGGGACATCAATGTCCTCTCCAGAGCTTTGCTCTTCCGCTCCTCCGCGATCTGCTGCAGCGTCCGTATCCACTCGTTACGGTCCGCTGCGGGGCCGGAGGGGAGACGGGTCAGGATCAGCCCGGGGCCAGGAGTCTCTGGGGCTCATCCCTTGGGTCAGGGGAGGGGGAGCAGCTGGGGCCACCCAGGAGCAGGGACCCCCCCCCCCGGCCCTGTCGCTCACCGTCACTCTCGGCCCGAAACACGAAGTTGCGGTTGTTGGTGATGACCTCGAATTTCTGGTCCCCGACGCTGGCGACGCGGGAGATGGAGGAGACGGGGATGAACCGCTTGGAGTAGGCATCCTGGGGCAGGGCAGGGGGGGGGAGACACACTGCTCACCACCGCGGCCTCAGGGAGATGGGATGGGTACCACCCCGGGCTCACGATGCTGACAGCATCCGTGCCCGGGAGGCTCTGAGCATCCCACATCCCACCCCGGTGCCGGCATCACCCCAGCACCCATCCCTTGCTGCTCCCCGGAATGCTGCCCTTTGGCACGGCCGCGTCTCACGGCCAGGATGCCCGGAGGGATGTGGTCCCGCTGCAGCAGCTCCTCCGCCACCTTCTCGCCGTGAGCCCCCAAATCCTCTCTCCCTACTCGCCTTTTCGCTGTCAAAATAGCGGAGGTAGTCGGCGTCGAGCTTCACCCAGCGCTTCTGGTAGATGTAGGACCTGGGAAGGGACCAGAGGGACCCGTTGGAGGGGATGGGGTGACCCAGCTGCACCCTCCACGTTGGGGCAGGCAGCGGGTGCTGCAGCCCACCCGAGGCCAGTGGTGCTCCCGAGGGGACTGGGGTGCAGGAAGGGTGCTGTGAGCCCCCCGGGGCTGGAGCAGCCCCCCTCCCCGCTCACCCCTCGCCGGCCCCAGCCCCGTGGCACGGGCTGTGCCATGCCAGGCAGCTCCGGGCTGCACCGTGCGCCCTTGAACTCGGGGCGACTCCGCTTGTGTGTTCACGCCCCAGTTGCCAAAAGCCTGGGGCCACCTCGCCATCGATCCTGCGCCGTGTCCCCAGCCCTGGTGTCACTGATGGGGACAGCGATGGGGACTTCGTGCTTTCCTCCGGGCACCAATTAAAACATGGAGCTGGGAAAGGGGGCTGCCCCTAACAGCCCCCCCAAATCCCTATTCGCAGTTACTGCTCAGGACCTACAAGCTGGTGAGGGTTCAATCCAGGGGACACGTGCCACGCAGGGCTGGTGGCACCCCGGCCTCTTGCGTGGCAGAGGGATGGGGACGAATGGGAGAGGGGGGACCCCAAGGCTGGGGCAGAGCCCACCAGGGACCCCTTCGCCCTCCCCAGCCCAGCACGCAGACCGGCCACACAGCACAGGGCAAGGCATTAAACCCTGCAGCCCATCCACCCCGGCGTCAGGGCTGCAGGAAACGCCGAGCCGCTTCCCACCGTCGGCACCCGCTCCGACAAGCCCTGCGATGCAGCCCCCCACCAATGCTGCACCCCCAGGACCCCCCCCGCCGCCGTGCCAGCCCCAGCGGCTGTTGCTTAAGGGTTTGTTTGCTCGGGAAGGATTTCGCCATCGCCGCACGTGACCCCGGCGCTCGGCCTTTACGTAACCAGCAACAGCAACCAGGGTTAAAAGCACTCGGCTCTCCCGCTCCCCGTCAGGAGCTCGTCCCTGTCCCATGGGGTGCAGAGACCCCCAACCCTGCTCTGACCTCCAGCTGCTTTTAGCTTCTGAGGGGTTGGGGTTTCTGGGTTTTCTTCCATTGCCTTCCCCAGGCTTCGGCTCCCCTCCAAGCAGCCGCCGGAGCAGCTTCCCAGGGACCTTCCAGCTGCTCTCACTTCCCCAGCAGCCAGGCTGCTCCGCTGCGAACAGCCGGAGCTTCCTCCTCCTCGGCAGGACTGCAGCCTCGGGGCTTCCTCGTAGCCCAGATTAAGCAGCCCCCCAAATATCCCTCATGTCTCCTGCTTGATTTTTGCCCCCCAGCTGGCACGGTGGCTGGCTGACCTGGTCCTGTGCCGGGATGGGGGCAAGCATGCTCCCTGCGTGCGCTGGGCTCACTGTGTTCACTGGGCTACTTGTGCTTGCTGGGCTTACTGGGCTCACTGGGCTCACTATGCTCGCTGGGCTCACTGTGTTCACTGGGCTACTTGTGCTTGCTGGGCTTACTGGGCTCACTGGGCTCACTATGCTCGCTGGGCTTACTGGGCTCGCTGGGCTTACTGGGCTTACTGGGCTCACTATGCTCGCTAGGCTCACTGAGCTCGCTGGGCTTACTGGGCTCGCTCGCCCTCGAGCACACGGACATGCACCCCACAGCTCCCATAGTTTTACTTCTGCAACCCAGCGGTTCTGCATCAGGAGCCGCCGGGGCTGGGGCTGGCATCCCGCAGGCGCTGCCAGCAACGTCTCCTCCCGTGGCAAACACAGCGAACGCCAAACCCGCCGGCCTCTGGCAGAGGAACCGGGGTGGCAGCGCCATCAGTAGGAAACCAGCCCAAAACGCCCCACTTCTCCCCCATCAGCTGCTTTCCCGGGTCGCTGCTATTTCAGGGCTTCCCCAGAGCAAAGGCAGCGCGTTTCCCAGTGAGCCCAGCCCATGGCACGGGGCTGGGGGGAAGTTCGAGCTGCAGCCTTCCCTCCTCCTCCTCCTCAGCCGGCTCAGCGCTACCGTTGGTGACACCCGCTCTGAGGAAGGCCCTTTCACCAAAAATGAGCGTTTTTAACCTAAATCAGGCGGTAGGAGGGAGCTGAAGGAACCCCTTGGGATGGCTTCTCACCAAAGCAAAATTACACCCCCCAGTGAGCAGGAATCACAGGTGGAAAAAGCAGGGAGCATCTCCCCTCCGGGGAGGGGCACCGGAGGGGGGGGTCCGCGGCCCCCCAGCACGTCACTCACCCCTGCGGTGGGTTCTTGTCCAGCCACCCCGCTTTGATGGTGGGCGAGAGCGGGGCGGCGGTGCCTTCCATGCCGTCGCCGAGCGTGCCGGGGCTGCTGCCGGAGAAAGCGGGAGCGGGCAGGCGCAGGCTGGGGCCGTTGTCGCTCCAGCTGCTGCCACTGCTGGGGACGAGGAGCCGAGGGAGGGGGTTAAGAGCTGGCGGTTCGCCGGGGGTGGGGGGCAGGCACGGCCCCCGCCACACACTTCGGCCTCCCCTTGCCCTTCCCCGAGGCACGGGCAACGCAAGCACCGGCTGTTTGCAAGCAAGGACCCTGGTGGCAGTCCCCTTGGTGGGGGTCCCGGCACGTCCCCCAGCTCCTGGGACAGCAGACACCCGGATCCCAGCCCTGGGAAGGGGGACGGGGGCACCCCCAGGGACACAACCCCAAATTCAGAGACGTGCAGAGTTGCTCTCTGCTCGTGCACGCACACACACGCTACCCCCCCCCCCCCCCCCCCGCCGAGTACTGACAGTGTGTGCACGCACGCACGCATCCCGGGAAGCCGTGCAGACACGAGAAGTCCTGACCTGTGCACACACACCCCCACCCCCTGCACAAGCGCTCTCTGCCTGTGCTTACATGCACACACGCACGCCCCCCCATGCACAAGCACCCCCTGGCACACGCACACATATCCCTTGCCTATACGTGCACCCACGCACATGCACGCACCACCCGCTGTGCATGCACACACACACACACAAGTACCCCCACCCAGGCATTTGCATCCTATCCACGCACGCGTGCACACCCCGCCCTGCACAAGCATCCCCACCTGTGCACACACACATGCACATGGACAATCCCTGCCCACGGGCAGGCGTACAGATTCCCTGCCTGCACGTGCACGCACACAAGCGCTCGTGCCCTCGTGCGCTCACACGTGTCCCCCGCTTGTGCGCACACACACATACACACGGGGGGCAGACGAGCTCCTACTTGGCGGGGGGAGCATCGTAGTAATCCTCGACGAGCTCGTCCTCACTGAAGAGGCTGTTGACGCGCAGGGACCGCGGCCGCCCCGTCACGGGCTCAGCATCCTCCTGCGGGGACAGAGGTGGTTGATGGGGGCAGCCCCCTGCCCTCCCCGCTGCCCAAAGCGGGCAGCTCGTGGCGGGGTCCCCTCGCTGACCCCCTTCCCCACCTGCCTGCACCATGAGGGATGGGCAGGGGACAGACGGAGAAAGAGGGGACGAGATGCAAAGTCACCATCCACGTTTCCCGGCTCTGCGGATGCCCCCGGTGCCGGGAGGTGCCCGGGCGCTGCCGGCCCCGGGGAAAGGGACACGCTCCTGCCCGCAGCAGGACAGAAGCACGGCCGTAGGGAGGAGCTGAGTGCCAGGCTGGTTATTTATAGCAACCAAAAATGTCCGTGCTTGCTGAGAAACCCTGCATTTCCCCCTCGTTGGCCAAGGGCGGACGTACACACGTGGCTGAGAGCTGTCGGGGGGGGTGGCGGGAGCTGCAGGTTTGGGGGTGAAGGCAGGACCGGGCAGAGGGGAGCCTCTGCCAGCAAGCTGCCACGGGTGTTTATCCCCAAGCCCTTGCCCCACGCTGCAGCCCCCCGGGGCAGGGGGTGGTGGCTGGGCCGGGGTTAGAGGCAGCCAAGGCACATCTCTCCCCATCAGCCTGCTCCCAGGCGAAGGCAGATGGGGGGGGTCCAGGCGCTCAGGGGTCTCTCCGGCTGCTGCAACCCCTCAAATCCATCCAAACCCACCCAAATTCAGCCTCGGGAGCGCAGGGCAGATATAAATCCCAGATCCGGGGATTAAAACCGGGCTGCGATGCTGCAGATGTCCACTAGCACGCACTCTGTGCACGCAAGTTTGCAGAGAGGCTGCCCTGCTCCCCAGGGACCCTGGGGCTGCCCGTGGGCCGGTTCCAGCCCCCGTGGGAGACCCAGTGGGTGCTCGGCGAGCTGCAGACGTGCTCCTCCAACCCTAACCGGTATCTCCAAAGCAGCCCAATGCCAGCGCCTCTCCCTCGGGGACGGTGACCCCGAGGGGTCCTGCCCGCTCCTGCCCACTGCCAAGCCCCGTGGTGGGACCAACCTTGTTGGCCATCTCCCCCATGGGTCCGGCTAATTCCTCCTCCCAGGCGGAGTCCTCGTAGTCCGAGTCATCTGCAAAAGCGGAGGGAAGATGCTGGGAATCAGCTGGGGCGGAGTTCGAAGGGTCCCATCACCCCCTGCCACCCCCGTGCCTGTCCCCACCAGCACGGGGATGTGTCAGCGCTGGAGCCTGGCGGGGAGGACGCCGGCACGGCAGGTTTCCCCCCCTTGCTCTGCCCTTGGCAAACAACTGCTCCGTCGGTGCGACAACAAGGGTTTTATCAAGGAGTCTGGAGAAGAGCAGGGAAGGGCAAAGTCCTGCTGGTGGCAGCTCCCAGCACCGTCACGACCCTCCTGGCACTGCCGAGAGGGGATTTGGGTGCCACCAGCCCCAGCACCACAGCTTCATCCAGGCTCTGGTGCCTCTGCCCGGGACCCCCTGCTGCTGGGGCGTCCCAGGGGCTTTTCCTACAGCTTGTTTTTCAGGGTGGATTTCCCTCCCTCCCCCTCCATTCCTTATCAGCTGTTGGAGAGACTGGAGCAGCAAGTGGCTCTCGAGCCTGTGCACCCACGGGAAATAAGATCCCGGAGAAGGAGAGGAGCGAGGAGCCGGTTCCTCCTCGCCCAGCACCCATGGCAGCAGAAACCCAGGCTAGCAAGCACCCATCCCGCAGGGGACAAGTGGCCCCAGACAGCCTGTCCCTCGCAGACACCCTCTCCCAAACCCTGGCGATAACCTGGACCAGATTTCTCCCAAAAATCCTAATCCAGAGGATGCTGTTAACGGCCAGGGAGCCCTGGTGCTGGCAGCAGGGAGAGGATGCTCCCAGGCTGCATGGGGATGAGGGGTGCGGGCAGATGCTCTCCCCGGGCATGTCCCTACAGGGGACCCCCCCGCAGACTTTGCAGCACCCAAAGCTCGCTGGCTTTTGGTGCAGAGGAGCAGCTGACCATGGGGGCACGGGGCAGGAGCAGTTTTCCTCCCTGCACCCCCCCAACAGAAGGATAACCTTTCTGTCCATGCCTTCTCCTAGCTTTTGAAACACACCCCAGCTCCCAGTTAAACCAGTGCCGCTTCGTGCACGGCTGCTGGCCGGGCTGGACCCCAGGCAGGCACCCAGCGCCCCGCAGAGCCCTGCCCTTCCTCTTCCTTTCAGCAGAGCTATTCAAGCTGGATTGGAGCTATTAAATAAAGAGGCAGATAAAACTGAGTTATTGCTGTTACAGCCGCCAACCAGGGCTGCTCCCCAGGCGATGCCCTGGGACCGGAGCTGTGCCCCTCCACGGGGGTCCCCAACTCAGCATCCCTCCCTGCAGCTGCTCGAGCCCTGGTGACCCCCCCAAGGAGGGGGCTGGTGGGCACAGAGAGCTTCTGAAGGCTGCACAGGGGGTCGGGGGTCCCAGCAGCGGGGCTGAGAGCCGTGTCCTGCTCCTGCCGTGCTCCCCCAGCAGCCTCCAGCCCCCACCGGCCGCAGCTCGGGGTCATCTGAAGGCATACGCTTTTAACATCCCTGATGGGTTTATTTTTCCTCCATGAATTGGTGCGGTTGCTTTCCGAGTCTGTGCAAACCCTTTGCTCCCCCTCTATGGAGAGAAGGTGCACCCAAATCCCCAGCCTGGATCTTGCACCCCGTGAGAAACCCCAGCCCAGAAGGCAAAGAAGGGAATGGAGGAGGGAGAGACCCAGGCAAGGCTGGGCAGGACAGACGGACCGACTGATGGGGGGGGGGGGGAAGGCACAGCACCCATGGGATGGGTGGTGGTGGATGGGGAGACAGACCCAGCCAGACATCCCAAGGGAAGATTTGGGACAGGGGAAGATTTGAGGGGCCCAGGCTTGGCCCCCCTCATACTCACCGAACTCGGGCACGAAGGGGAGGTTAGCCTTGGAGGGCAGCTCCGGCGGCAGCGGGACCGGCGGCTTCGTGCGGGGAAGGAGGGCCGGCGGGGATGGGGGGACTGTCAGGGGTGCTCTGTCGGGGACGGGGACCTCCTCTTTGGCAGGGATGCTGCGGGAGAGAGGAGCAAGCGCTGCCTTACACCGGCCCCGCACCTCCCCTGCCCTGCCTTCCAAACCCCAACGCACCCGCGGCCATCGGCACGGGGTCCCAGGGTGAAGAGGACCCCCAGCACAGCCAGCCTGAAACCGCCCTCAAAGGGATCAAACACCCCAAACCCAGCAGACCCAAGCCCACAGAACAATTCCTAACAGCCTCCCACGGCAAAGGCTTCGCCTTGCTCAGGTTATACCGGTGCTTTACCAGCCTGAAAATATTTTCTGGCATCCAACCTCGCTTGCCCGTCGCTGCCGCCGCGGCTCAGGTTCCTTCTCTGGCTCTCAAGGACACCAGAAGCCGCCTACAGCCTTGAAGCCCACGTCATGGATCAGGTTGTTGTTTTTTTTTTTTTCTCCTCCAGTCTAAACAACGGCGGTGCCGCTTCCTCGACTGGTTTGCAGGTGGCCACGGGGTCCCCCGAGCGGGACGGGGGTCCCGGGGATGCTCCCGTCCTACCAGGGTCCCCACGGTGGGGTGGGCACAGGAGATCTGGGGCAGCGAGAAGCCCTCTGGAAATGGAGCCTTGGGCTTCTCCTGGGTCAGTGAGCAGCACACCGTGCCCCCAGCCCCAAAACCTTGCCCAGGGGAGGAGAGGGACCCCGGGGACTCTCCTCCTGCCTGCAGAGCCCCTGGGAAGCCAGGCTTGACCATTCCTGCCTCCCGTTCTCCGTTTGCTTCCTGCCTTCCCGACAATCGCAGGCAGACGGGCAATAAATAGAAACCTCTGGGGTTATGGTATTTTTAAGAGCAGGAAATTAAGAGGAAGTTCCTTCGGGGTATAAAAATATGAGGCACCTGATTGACCAGCCCTGAAGTCAGGGTGAGGGCAGAGGAGGCAGCTCTGCCTGCTCCCACCCCGAACCCCTCGCAGCCCCACAGCGAGCCCCGGGGGACCCACACGCTGGCACCGAAGCCACCGTCCCCATCCCTGACCCCGCTACCTCCCACCGCAGCCCCGAGCCGGAGCAGCCGGTCCATGACCCATGCCACCAAGCACCAAACCCCGGCACGGCTATCGGCATCGCCCCACGGCCACGCTGGAGAAGGCTCAGCACGGCCAAGGCTGCCGCCAGCACCCGGCGGTCCCGGGGGACCACCGACCCCGGTGACTCCCGGCCCCACGGCCGGTGCACGAGAGCTTTCCCCCAGCTCGGGGGTGAGCTGCGGAGAGAAAACTTCTCCCTCGGCTGCCCGCACCGGAGCAGGGGGAGGATGGCAAGCGAGCGTTGGCTCTCCTCTGGGTCAGGCTGACCTCATTTCTCAGCAGCCATTTCCATGGGAACCAGCCACAACCATCCATACATTAGGGAATGCTGGCAGGGAGGGCAGGGGAGTGCAGGCAGGGGAGCGTGGGCAGCGAGCTGTCCCGCAGCCCAGGGCAGCAGCATTGCTCCCAGCGGCCCCAGGCAGGGGCTTGCTGGGGTGGGGGGGCTGCCACCCAGGGGTGCGGGGACACAGGGACAGGGAGGTGACAGTGCGCAAGCCACGGAGCACCCCCCCACCCCGGGCAAGAGCCCGGCTGGGGTCTGCATCTGCACGGCCACCCAGGATGGTGTTTGCCCCCCCCCCCGGACCAGGGGTGGGGGGCTGCGGTGCCAGCCCCAAGGCCAGCAGCGAGCCGACGGTTCCCCGGCTGTCTCGTTTTCCGCAGGCACGGCGCGACGGCCAAGGACAACCTCTTTTCTTGCTGGGGATATCTCAGGAGGGTTTAGGAGGAGATGATTGTTTCCACCCCTGCCCCAGTCCTGCCCGCCCCCCCCGCGGGCTGGCAGGACAGGCAGCCACGGAACCCAGGCGCAGATAACACCCCAGTTCCCCAAAACACCCTCCCCGATGCTCTGGCCGCTCTCCAGGTCATCCCCAGCTGCCGGAGCATCCCTGGGCCTTATGTCCCCCCACGGCTCCGTGGGGCGGCGTGGGTGCCCCATCGCCTCCTGCACCCCCTGACCCCCCCGACGCTGCAGCCGTGCCCAAAACCGATGCCGATCCTGCTCCGGGCAGGGTCAGGCTGGTGCAATGTCTGCCATTAGAGAAGTGCCAACCGGTGCTTTATCTGCTGTCCTTCTCCCCACCAGCAACGGCTCGGCTGACCCCCCCATACGCCCAAGCTTGGGGCAGCGGGGGGGCTGCTCTCCTGTAGGAAATGCCACCCCAAAGCCAAACCACTGCCGGGGCCACCGCCACCCCCCCACCGGGCTCGCCAGGCTGTGCCGAGCCCTGGGCAAACACGGAGAAGGACCTTCTGCCATCACCTTCTTGGACATCGCTCACTGCCCTCCTACACCCCACCCCAGGGATGAACCCCCCCCCCCAGCTGCTTGGGGGGGGTCTGCTTTGCACCCCAGACCGTCCCCCAGGCATGGGCAGGGGGTGCCCTCGTCGAGAGCCTCAGCCCATGATCGGGGTGCAGACGCCAGCATCCACCGCTGCTGTAGGTCAGAGCCACCAGCGGCCAAAATCGGCAGTGGGGGAGGGGGGGGGCCCATCAAATCCGGCTGCTTTTGGGAGCTGCTGAGAAGCGCTCGGCGTCGAACGCGGTGGCCGTCGTCACCTCGTGGGAGGTGGCATTGCGGGCGTTGTCGCCGGACATCCCGCACCCAGCACGGCTGAGATGTCCCCGTCACCTCCCGTTCGGATGCCCGGGGTGCACCAGTGCAGTGGGACCCTGGTGGGGGGGGACACACGGTGGGACCCCAGAGGTGAACGCAGCGTGGAGGAAACCACAACACGACACTCGCCCTCGGCAGCTCAGACCCCCCTCAGCCTGGCCCCAAGCCGCTCTTGCAAAATGCCAACCGCCCCCCCACCCCGGGCCGTTTCCCCTTGGGGGGGTGGGCAGGAGGGTGCGGGCACGGGGCCCCCGCGGGGCGACCACCGCAGCAGCCGAACCCCACGCGGCGAGCGAGGGGCCAGGAGGAAGCGCCGGGGACCACGGCGGTGCAGGCGGAAGCGAGGGGGGCCGGGTGGGTGGCATCACCCCAAAAACGCCGGGCTGCTGCAAAGGCCCCCGCGGCACCGCCGGGTCCCTCGTTTTGCCCCGGGCTGCCTGCTGCCTGCGCAGGCAGGGATGCCTCAGCTCTTTCCTGGACCTCGTCCTTGGACATCCCTCCCTTGGGGGCACCCCCGCCTCCGGGGGGGGTTTATGGTGAGGGGCTCATCCCCCCACAGAGCCAGGGCTGCCAGGGCCAGACCCACGCAGCAGCCTCGGTGCCTGCTGGCAAAGCAGCCGGGCAGGAGCCAGAAATCCCAGCATCAGCCTGGATGCAGCAGGCATCACCCCCAGCATGGGCAAGCATCACCCTGACACGTGGGCAAGCACCACCCCAATGTGGGCAAGCATCATCCAGACATGGGCAAGCACCACCCTGACACGTGGGCAAGCACCACCCCAATGTGGGCAAGCATCATCCAGACATGGGCAAGCACCACCCTGACACGTGGGCAAGCACCACCCCTATGTGGGCAAGCATCATCCAGACATGGGCAAGCATCACCCTGACATGTGGGCAAGCACCACCCCTATGTGGGCAAGCATCATCCAGACACGGGCAAGCACCACCCCGATGTGGGCAAGCATCATCTAGACATGGGCAAGCATCACTCTGATGTGGGCAAGCACCACCCCAATGTGGGCAAGCATCATCCAGACGTGGGCAAGCATCATCCCAGATGCAGGCAAGCATCACCCCGCTGCTTTAGGTCCCTGGGCAGGCCGGCAGCGTCCCCCACAGCCCCAGGGACCTCCGTGCTCACCAACCACAGGCAGCCCCGGGCAGGTCCCCGACCATCGGGGCAGGGGAAGGTGTTTCGGGGCCGGCAGCAACACCCCTGCGGCCGTGGGGTTCCTTCGGTCCCAGCCGGCGGGCACCCCGGTGCACGTCACCGAAGCTGGGCGCCCCGTTACCCCCGGGGGAGCCCAGGGAGCCGCAGCGCAGGCGGCTCGCGGAGCATCCCGGCACGTGCCGCCCCGCACGCGGAGCCGGGACCGCGGCTCGCTGGTGGCTGAGCCTGCACCAAAGAGCCGCCGTGGGCTGACTCACGCCTGCGCCCGCCTGAATGCACCCCTTGTCTGGGCTGGCACTCCTGCACCGCCGCAGCTCCTCCATCGCCGGGCCTGGCTGGGCACCGGCACCGACACCGGCCGCGACACAACAGACCCGGTGCCTGTGCACGCACCCATCACCGAGGCCCAGCACAAGGCCATACCCTGCTGTATACATCCGCTATAGGAGCCAAGCACCAGCTTGTACATACCCTGCTGTATACATCCACTATAGGAACCAAGTATGTGCCTGCTATAGCAACCAAGCACCAGCATACTAGATATATATGCTAGAGTAACCAATTAACTTATCCATACCCTACTGTATACACCCACAACAGCAATCTAGCATCAGCACATACATACCCTACTGTATATATCCACTGTAGCAGCAAGGTATATGTGCTACCGTATACACCCACTGCAGTTACCAAGCACCAGTGCATACATACCCACTGCAGTAACCAAGCACCAGCACATGTCCCCGAGGATATATTTCTGCATCGTTTGTACCTGTAATGTACACACTACACGTGCATCAGAGCACGCAGAGCGCTGGGGCCCCGCTGTCCCCCAGGAGCCTCAGCGCAGCCTGATGAGCACAAACTGCTCAGAAACACAGCCCAAGCCGCTGGGGCAGCCATCCCTCTGTCACGATCATCCATCCCCACGGCACGATCCAGCTGCTTTTTGAGCCACCCAAACTTTCAGCATCTGCAAAATCCTGCGGCAAGGTGCTCCCCGGCCCAGCTGCCCCCAGGGGAGCCCAAGCAGCTCCCGGCCCCCCCCCCCCGACCAGCCCCGGCCCCCCTCCACCATGGCATGCGGAAAGTGCCGCGACACCATCTCTTCCCTCTTTGGGGAAGCCAGGGCTGCCGGGGACCTGCCCTGCAAACCACCCTTTTCCCAGCAAAGCCGCCGTGCCGTGCCGTGCCACCGCAGCCGGCGACCCCCAGCCCCGCACCGCCTTACGGGGGGGGCAGCTCCCCCCGCTCGGCCCCCCCCGTTCGATCCACCGGCCCCCGAAGTGCAGGCAGGGGCAGGAGACTCTCGAATGAGCAAAAGGAGGCGAGACTCACGCCTGGCAGCACGGGCAACGCTCGCTTCCCGTGCAAAACTCCCACCGGCCCCGCTCCGCTGCCGTCCCGCCAACGCCGCGTGGCACCCGGCCGCGACACCCCTACCTGGGAAGGCAGCGGGGGTCCCCGGCAGGGTCGGATCCGGCGACGATGCCGGCGAGGCCGGCGATGCCGGTTGGGGAGCGGAGCTCGTCACCCCAAGCACTTCCTGCACCGCGCTCGCCCGCGAGCAAAACTTCCTGAGATGGCCAAAGCGGCGGCATGGCCGGCACCGAAGCGGTGGGCACCGGCCTTGCCGGGCACCGGCGTTCCCCCGGCCAGGGCAGGACGGAGAGTGGCTCCGGGGCGGGGGGGATTTTTGGGGACCACCTCGGTGCGGAAATGCGGTGATGGGGACGGTTCCCGGGGCTGACAGGAGGGACGCCGTTTCGGCGGTGATCCGGAGCCCCGGGAACAGGCGCTTGCCCACCCCATGGGGTGCCAGCCCCCCCCCCCCCAGCTTGGCATCCCAGCCTGCTCCCTGGCTGCATCGGCGCCAGGCAGGGGGCAAAGCACGGGCTGGGGGGGGGGTCATCTCTGCCTGCCTCAGCCAGACACGGGCAGGGGTTCTGCTCCCAAAAAGCCTGCTGGGGCACGGGGATGGGCAGCTGGGGGGGGGGGGGTACAGCCACTGTGCCCCCCCCGTTCCCATCCTGACTGCACAGACACCTCGGGGCAGGGGGGGGTCTCATCCAGCGCCATCACCCAGGGCTGCAGAGATAGGGCAAAACCCCCCTGCCACCCTGGGAACGGGGCTCTGTCTCCCCTTGGGGACCAGCCAGACCCCCCCTGGCTCCAGCAGCACGTCCCTCGGGTTTGGGGGTCCTGGAGAGGCAGGGGGGCAAGTGCTCGCACCCAGGGGCTACTCTCCCCCCTCCCCAGACTGCCAGAACCCCGCTCCCGCCCCTGATTCCATGCCCACCTGCTCTTCTGCAGGATTTTGGGGTGCAGCGGCTGTGGCACGGTGAGGGGGCAGGGGGTGGGGGGGCTGATGCCGTGGAAGCTGCAGCAAAAGCAGCCCAGCCTCGGTGCAGCAAACCCTGTTTTTGCAGGGAGGTGCTGCGGCTCAGCGCGCTGGGGGGGGGGCCGGGTGTGGGGGGAGCACCAGGGTGGGGGGACATCAAGGGAGGGCTGCGAGCACTGCTCTCGCCAAACCCCAGCCTGCTCTCTCGTGTCATCCGGCCGCACCAGCCGGCAGCTGCCTGCTCCCCCCCCCCCCCCCCACCGCCGCGCTGCGGTTTGCCGTCTGACCCCACAGGGTGTGACGAGTTCCTCGGGCCTCAGCGCTGCCCGCGCTGCGGGCAGGGGTATGATGGGGCTCTGCATGCCCACTCGCTGCCAGGCACTGGGCGGGGGGGGGGAAGCAGAAGGACAGGCTGGGGTGACCGGGGAGGGGGGGGCCTCATCCAGCCAATATATCAGCCCCTGAGAGGCACATTGAACCCGGGAGAGAAACGAGTCGCAGACCCCGGCACTCATGGGGCCCATGGTCAGGATTTGGCCACTGTGCGCTGGCCGTGCATCCCCCCACGCATCCCCCCGAAAAGGGGATGGGGACAAAACTGGGGTGTCCCTGGGGGTGACACCCCGCCCCGGGACAGTGTGACACTAGAGGGCACCGCTGTCCTGGACAAGAGCAGCCACAGCTCCTCTCATGACCCCCCCCCAGCCTGCTGGGGGCCCCCCAGGAGATGTGCTGGGGATGGGGGACAGGTACCCCAGGGGGATGTGCTGGGGTGTCGGGGCGGGGGGGGGTACCCCCAGGCAACCCATGCCATCACCACGTGCACCCACCTGAGGGTCCCACTCACATCACGGCAGCCCCCCACGGGGACCCTGCCTCTTCGGGGCACCCCCAGGCTCACCCCCCCCCCCCCAACTCCTGCAGCCCCCTTACCTCCTCTGGGACACGGCCCTTGGGGGCAGCACCGGCGGGCGGCTGGGCGGCGGGGGGGTCTTCAGGGACTGGCACTTGCCTTCCAGTTGGTGACGCTTGGCCGGCAGCGGTGGCAGGGGGGGTCTCGCCCTGCTTTCGGCCGGGGGCTTCTCAGCCACGGTCGGTGGCGAGGGCAGCTCCGGGGCCGGGGGGCGGCTGCGGGGCACGAGGGGGGGCTCGGGGCTGCCGCTCGTTAGCGATGGGGAGAATTTGACGGGGGGGCGGCAGCCCACCCTGGGTGGGATGGGTGGGGGCAGCTGGGTGAAGTTCGCACCCCCCTCCGGCTCTAGGACCGGGGACCCACTGGGCACCGCCGGGCACGGGGGATCCGGCTGCTCCGGCTGCCCCGGCACCGCCGCGGTGCTCAGGCGGAAGATATGGCGTTTCATGGGCACGGGTTTTCTGACGGGGGGTTGAGGGGTCCCGGCGGGCAGGGTGGTCTCGGCAAAGGCTTTCTGGAGTCCCAGGAGGATGCGGCGGCGGTGGCCGGGCAGCACCACGCCGAGGCGGGTAAGCGCCTCGTCCGTCAGCGCCCGGCAGTCCCACACCGTCCACAGCTCGCTCTGCTGGAAGCTCTCCACGTACTGGTCGAGGTGGAGGGCCGCCAGCCAGGCGGCCACGGGCAGAGACCCCCCGTCCTCCATGGTGGGGGCCTGGCCGCAGAGACCCCACGCCGCTCAGAGCATCTCCTGCGCCCGGCGAGGCTCAGGACGGCATCAGAACCTGGGGACAGAGAGAAGCGGGGATGAGTGGGGGGTCAGGATCAGTCCCAAACTATGCACCAGCTGAAGCCCAGGGTCCCAGAACTACGATTTCCCAGTTCAGCAGCGTGGTTTTCAGAGGGGCCTCCTTGCCTCCGACCCCACTGTGTCCCCAGCAGGATCGGGCACCGGCACCTCCCCTGAACCGAGAGGGCTGCAGGGATCCGGGAACGCCGGGGGGTCCCGGTTTAGGCGTCTAAATGTAGATGCCATCCCCACCGAGGCTTGCCAGATGACGGCATCGTGCGGCGCCGGCACGCTCCCCGGCCGCAGCATCACACCGGGAACTGCTGGCTGTCCCCCCAAGGGCTGTCACCCCCCCCCGGACACAGCTCCCTCCCACAGCCCCCATTTACACCAGCGTCAGGATCCGACCCTGCGCAGGAGGGCGTGCGGTCTCCCAGAGGATGCTCGGGCAATTATGGGCTAATCGATGGGGAGCGGAGGCGATGCATCAATAGCTGCAGAGCTCCTGCAGATGGGCAGACAGCCACCCCCCCCCCAGAGCCCCCCGCTCTCCCTGCTCTCAGCCTCTGCCCGAGTGAGCCCGGATGGAGGGACAGAGACAGATGGACGGATCCAGAAGGCTGCAGCTCACCAATGCCAGACAAAGCCTTTGCACGGCAATGGGATGCTGAGAGGAGCCCCTGTCCCCTCTCCCGGGCCGTCCCCAGCCCCATCAAACCCACAGGTCCCAAAATGTTGTCTCCCGAAGCCCCACAAGAGCAAGCGCAAGCCCTCGCTGGCTCGCAGCCTGCCTGGTCCTCGGTCGGTCTTAAATCTGGTTTGGGGGCGAGCTCAGGGCTTTAGGAGAGGGGCCGGATCCTGATCTCGTCATGCAAACACGGTCCTCGCTGCCCGCTGGTCCTGGCCCGGGCGGTGGCAGGGTGCTGCTGCTGGAGACCCTGACCCAAACACCCACCGAACCCCACGGGCCCCCCCACGGCATCACTCCCCAGTTCCCAGCCTGGTCCCGGGGTCCGGGCAGGCACGCGAGCCCCGGGTAGGAGGCAGACCCCAGCCGTGCTGGCACACGGGCTGCGCTCCTCCCGGCACTGCCGGTGACCCCGGCGCACATCTTATTTTGGGTTTGCCAGAGGCTTTTTTAGACCTGCTAAATAAGAGGCAGAGGATTTCCTGGTGCTGTAAATACGCCAATCATGAAATCTGCCCGTCAGAGTCACATTTTCTCTGACTCAGGCAGCTCTGACCCCTCCAGCCAGCACTTGCGGTTTCGGCAGCGAAGACGGTCGAGCGGCTGCCACTCCTGCCTAACGCGAGCAAAGCGTACGGCAGGGCAAGGCTCGTCGTCTTCCCGGCACTAACCGGGCGCAGCCGAATCCGGCAGACCCCCGCAGCGGTGTGAGGCCCTGGCTGGCAGCAGGGCTCACCCGGCGGCCCCCACGCCTCCAGACACCGGCATCCCGGCGTTGCCACAGGGGTCCGGCCACGGTGCCTCCTCCCCGGCACAGCTTGGCTTTGCTTCAGGCTGCAAAAGCCGGGCGTCCATCTCCGGCCGAGGAAGGAGCAACGGGGACGCCGGGGCTAGCTGTCACCCAGGGCTCCTTGCCGGCTGCACCAGAGAAACCAGCAGCACCCAGGACCTTCCCACTGGTTTCAGCCAACCCAACCAGCAGCACAAAAATCCCTGAAGCAGCATAAAATCCGAGGGGCCACGCACACGCAGACCAGCCCTTTTCCTCTCCCACCCGCGCAGCTTAAAAAAAAACAAAACAAAACACATTTACTCTTAAAAATAGACAAGTGACGGTGCTGGGTGACATCGCTGTCACAGGACGTCTGGTGCTGCCTGCGCAGGCAGGCTCCTTCCCCAGCCGGTCACTGCCTGCGACATGCTTCTCGCGGAGGCAAAACCCCACGGAGGAGCTGAGGGAAACGCGGTGGCACCGGTGGGGGGGTCCCACGCATGTCCCCTCCCGGCAGGAGCCAAGGAGTCACCGCGAGCGTCACACATAGCCACGGGTGACGGCAGCCCCGGCCCTGCCGGGGCCATCAAAGCTGCGGTGGGACAGACCCATCTCCGGCAGCCAGGAATTTGGGGTGGCATGGGGGTGGGCGCACACCCATGAGCCCCCCCACTCCACCCCGGGCACAGCGTGCAGCCTTGCCGGGAGGAGGAGAGTACGCAGCGGTGGCACCGGTGGCACCAGTTTCACCACCGGTTCTGCTTTTGCACCAAGTGGGAAGCGGATGGGTTTGTGCCACGCAGCCGACGTGGGACGCCTCTCCCCGTCCCCCCCCACGCCGGGACGGACCCCGTGCCGCGGCGAGGCGAGAGCTGCACCCGCCGGGCGCTCACCTCCGCTCGCCACCGGCGCAACCCCGGCACCCGGCACGTGCCGGCGGAGCGCCGGGGCGGCCGTGGGGCCTCGCCGCTGCTCGCCGGGGACGGGGACGAAGGTCCAGCGAGGGACCCACCGGGTCCCTGGTGCACCAGGCTGGCAGCTCACCATCGCCCTTCGCCCTCGCCCGGTAAATCATTCATCAGGACCTCGCTGGGTTCCTTCCTCCTGTCATTGGTCATTTATAACCTCTGTCCAAAAAGAGACGAGGAAATTCCAGAAACAAAATCAACCCGGAGAGCCGCCGTAACCCAGCCGGGTGTCGGGGACCGGGGCGGGGGGGATCACCCCAGCCCTCGTCCCCGCCGTCCCTTTCGGCTCTCAAATCCTCGCCGTGCTTACCCACCGCATTCCTCCCCGGGATTAGGCAATGCTGCCGAAGCTGTTTTGTAAGAGACTTAAAGGCTGTAAGAACGGCGTGACGAGGGGCAGGCGAGGGCTGTAAACCACCCCCAGGGCTGGGGCAGGGATGAGCAGCTGCCTGCAAACCGGGAGGATGAGCCGGGATGCCGAAACACACCGTGGGCTTGTAGCAGCCGGGGACAGACCCCGCCAGCCCCATCCCAAGCCCACACTGCCCTCGGTCTCCCCGTTCTGAGGATGGAGGACCTGGGGGTGACCGGGGATGGTCCCCATCGTCCCCATAGTCCGGACCGAGGGGCTCAGCCATCCCCTCTGCTCTCAAACAGGGGTGCTGGCAGCTTTTCTGTGGGGCTCCCACAGCCGATACGTCCTCACCAGCCCCACTCAGATGTCCCCAACCTAGCAGAGGGGTTTGGATGCTCTTTTTCCCTGGCCACCTGCACGTGAACCCCAGGAGAACCGAGCATCGTGCCGGGCTCCTGGAGCTCAGCCTCCACCGAGGCACCAGGGACCCTCTCCCCATCCTCCCCCACCCCTGCACGAGTGTCCCCAACCTCGGGGGACATCCTGCGCCCACAGCTCCTTTTCCGAAGCGGAGTTAAGCAAGAAAACGGCCGTGGCCTCCCCTTCCCAGCCCACGCCAAAGCCTTGCCCTGGCTTTGCTTGCTGGCGGTGCCGGGCAGTGCATCGGCTGCCGAGCAGCACCGCCAGCGTGCACAAGTGGCCCCGGCACGCACCACAGCAAACCAGCCGCTCCACTTCAGGTTCGCCCAACGCCATACACCACAGCTTTCCTGCCCAAGGGTCTGCTCCAGGGTTACCCAGCCCTGGGTGCCACGCGCGGGCACAGGCAGGAGACCCCGAGCCATCCGTGCCACAGGGATATGCCCATCCTTATCCCACTGCTGCTGTTGGGGCCGTGGGTTTCCCATCCTACAAACTGGAGGCAAACAGCTACGGGCAGCGGGAGCATGCACAGCAGTAATGAAGGCCAGGCTCATTAGATTAACGAGCTGTGCATGGGATGGGAAGGGCAGTGGTCTCTGATTGGGGGTGGCAGGTGAGCACGCTGCCTTCACCGGCTCCGGCAAAGCCTCGACCACCGCAGAGGTGACTGCGCGCAGCCCCCTGCACCCTCGCAGCCCTGCAGCACCCAGCTAAATCATCATTACCCCTAATGAGGCGCTGGGGAATCAAGCGGTTTGACCAAGGCCGGTCGGTGCGTCAGTGGCAGAGCTGCGCTTGCGGCAGCACCATCCCTGGGCACCGGCAGCCGGACCGCGGCTGCCCCACGGCTCTTCCCTGCCCGTCCCTTCGAGGGCACCTGGGCTAGTGGCCACGAGCTGGAGGAAAACCGGCACAGGAGCCCGTCAGGCGTGCAGCACCCGCTTGATGGGTCTCATTCCCATCCCGATTCCTCCTCCAGCACCGGCAACCCGGCAGGCGGGGGAGGCAAACCCTGCCTACACCCTGGCGTTCCCCTTTCCCAGGCTTTTGGGCTCGTTAATCAAAGAGAGTTAATTAAAGCGGGCGAAGCATGGTACCTTGGCTCAGCTGCGGGAGGTGGATGGGCGAGGTGGCCGATGTACCAGCAGCCCATGCCCGGCTCCCCGGCCGGCGCGGCGGAGGCTTGCGGAGGGGTCTCTGCCCGCCCAAGGACTTCCTCAAACGCCGCCTCGGCAATCGGGAACTTGCCGAAAAGCCGAGCCGGGCGTTACGAGCCCAGTGCGCGGGGGGACGTGTTGCAATAACGGCCCCTCGCTCGCAGCCCGCCACCGCGCTGCAAGAGCTCTCCGGCCCCGGCAAAACCTGCGGTATCTCAGCACGGCCGAGAAACGCCGACGGCGGCCGCAACGGGAGAGGAGGAAGCCGGACCCTGGTACCAGACGAGCCCCGGCTGACGGCAAGACGGGGCAGGGCCTTCAGCAAGAGAGGAAGGAAGAAACGGGGAGGGTGGTCCCCGGAAAGCCGCGCGGCATGGCACGGCTCCCCGGCACCGCGGCGGGGACCGGGGCACCGAGGATGGGGTGTCCTGGGGCCAGCAGGAGAAGCCGAGCCCCGGCCACCAGCAAGGAAGGGACGAGTGGCCGGGTGGCTGCCACGTCCCCACCACCCTAGGAGCCCCACGGACCCCCCGGGAGGGCAGCGAGCCCTCACCCACCGGGGTCCCGGTGGGCACCGGGGACACGGAGCCAGGTTGTGGGGGGACCTGTGGGAACGGGAATGGCCATCAGTGGGAAGGGGGTTACCCAGCCACCGTATCCCTGGCTGCACTGGGCAACCAGCCTCGCACCAAGGTGATTTTTACCCCTTTCTGCCTAAATTAAGAAAGGATCCTCAGCCGGGACCGTGGCCACCCAGGACGGGGCCGATGTCCCCAGCGTCCCTGCAGCAGCCGGGGACAGACCCAGCCTGGCCGAGGAGCCCAGGACCGACTCGCCTGGGCCCAGCCGCAGCCACCGCCGCTCTCGGCCGGGAATCGAAAGCGCCGCATCCTCGCACCGAAACTTGCCGACGCGAATCCTCGGCGAGCAGAGAATGCCCAAAAGCAGAAGCAGGGGCCGGGGATCGTACCGAGCCTTGGCTCCCAGCAGCACCGCACCCCACAGACCTCCCACCGAAACTGCTCCAGCGCTTCACCTCGGCAGAGTCCCATCAGTTCAGCAGCTGCAAAGGTCTCACTTTGGGAAGATGAAGCTGTTTCATTTTCAAGATCTCACCGTGGAGCACAGGCCAGTAAATACAACATGCAAATAATATTCAAACACACCAGGCCTTAGGCAGCATTCAGAAATCAAGTTAAATCTTGCAAAGTCATCAAAATCTAGGGGTGGAAAAGGTTCTTCAGAGCCTCTTCCTGCTGCCAGTGATTCAAATCTCAAAGTGCTTCATGTTTAAGCAGCCGGGACGGTACCCCGGCCTCGCTGCAGGCAGCTCAGCTTGCTTTACAGCTCCTACACACCGTGCCTTCCTCCAAGGGTGCCACCAGCTGCCAAGCTCCCCGTGGTGGGAACTGCCCGAAGGCGGCTGTGCATGGAGGTGAGGGGTGTGCACGGGGATGTGGGGTGTGCACGGAGGTGGGGGGTGTGCATGGAATGTGCGATGTGCATGGAGATGTGGGATGTGCATGGAGATGTGGGGTGTGCATGGAGGTGAGGGGTGTGCACGGAGATGTGGGATGTGCACGGAGATGTGGGATGTGCACGGAGATGTGGGATGTGCATGGAGATGTGGGGTGTGCATGGAGGTGAGGGGTGTGCACGGAGATGTGGGATGTGCACGGAGATGTGGGATGTGCACGGAGATGTGGGATGTGCATGGAGATGTGGGATGTGCATGGAGATGTGGGGTGTGCATGGAGGTGAGGGGTGTGCATGGAGATGTGGGATGTGCATGGAGATGTGGGATGTGCATGGAAATGTGGGATGTGCATGGAGGTGAGGGGTGTGCATGGAGGTGAGGGGTGTGCATGGAGATGTGGGATGTGCATGGAGATGTGGGATGTGCATGGAGGTGAGGGGTGTGCATGGAGATGTGGGATGTGCATGGTGATGTGGGATGTGCATGGAGGTGAGGGGTGTGCATGGAGGTGAGGGGTGTGCATGGAGATGTGGGATGTGCACGGAGATGTGGGATGTGCACGGAGATGTGGGATGTGCACGGAGATGTGGGGTGTGCATGGAGGTGAAGGGTGTGCATGGAGATGTGGGGTGTGCATGGAGGTGAAGGGTGTGCATGGAGATGTGGGGTGTGCATGGAGGTGAAGGGTGTGCATGGAGATGTGGGGTGTGCACAGCTGATCGGGGTGTGCACGGTAGCGTGGGGAGCGCACGGCAGCTGAGGGGGTGCACGCCTGGTGCCCAGGAGCGGTGCACAGCTGGGCCGTGCTGGAGGGAAGGCAGCAGCACCGGGAGGAGAGGGCAGCAGGAGAGAAAGCCGTGAGCCGAGACAACGCCGTCCCCGCTCCTCGGGATGGGGCAGCTCGCGGGGCGCTTCCCCCTGCTCCGACACGCAGCGGGAGGAAGGCGATGAGGAAGGCGATGAGGAGGGTGTCGGGGGCAAGGGGGCAGGGAAACGAGGGGTTCCTCATTTCCCCAAGGTCCTGCCCGTGTTTCCCTTCTCCCCCTGGAAGTAAAACCCAGGAAGGTGAAGTGTGCCCTGGGCTGCGGCATGAACGAGGGCACCCGAGCTCCCGGCATCCCCTCCCGGGGCATCGCCGCCTGCCTTGCAAAGCTAGCCAGAAAAGCGGGCAAATCCAGCAAGAAAAGGGGGCAAATCCAGCAAAAAAAGGGGCAAAACCAGCAAAAAGGGGGCAAAACCATCCAGCAACTGATGTCCCTGCCCACTGAGCCCCGACCGGGATGCTCTCAGCTCCTGACACACTTTCTGGCAGCCGCCTGCAAAATAGGTCAGGAAACCGTACCCCGCATGCACGGCCCCCCCCAGCAGCCCCACCTCCCGGGGTCCAGCGATACCATGGGGGGACGGTGCCGAAACACCGGCTGCAAGCCGAGGATGCCCCCGTGGAGCACCGGTCCCGGGGGGGGCACGACACCAGCGTCCTCCGTGGGGATCATCCATGGCACCCGGCGCACAGCACCAAAACCAGGTCGGTCCCTGTTTCGCCTTCCCGTAGTGGGAAGTGAGAGTCTCTTGGCGGAGGGCTTGACCGCTCTGGCTGTGGCCGGTGGGGGGGCCCTTTGCCGGCCCCGCTGCCCTCCCGCCTCCTCTTCCTCCTCCTCGGGGCGCAGCGGGCACCCACGGCACAGACCCAGCTCACCCCCGGGGCCACCCAAAAACCTCTGCCCGGAAAAAGCCAGCTCACGGGGGTGCAGCAGCACCGCGACCCCACGCACAGACCCCCTCCACCGTGCCGGGGCCACCTCCCGTGCACCCCTGGCCACCGCAACACCGCCCGGCAGCCCTTCGGCAAGGGCAGAGCCAAGCTGCGGCGCGTGGATGCTACCGGCGGGGACCCCCCGACCACATGCACCCCCTCCCCCCTTTGCAAAAGCCTTTCCGCACAACCAGCCCCCCCCCATCACCTGCAGTTTTGGGGTGTCCAAGTGCCGTCCCAGCCACTCCCTGGGTGCCCCGAACTAGGGCAGCATCGCCTGCCTGCGCCCTGGGCCAGCAGCACGGGCAGGAGGAGGAGGAAGGCCGTGCTGGGGACGGCGGGGGGGGGGGTGGCAGCACTTTCTAACCTGTCCCAGCCAGGCGGGAAGCCCCAAATTATTTTTAGACTATTTTTTTTCCCCTCAAGCGTGACGTTTGTGCCGTGCCACAGGCAGAAGAGCAGGCAGGGAGACACCGACTCCGGCCACCCCCTGCCAGATTCCACCTGCTGCTACGATGGGTTCTGGCTCTGCGTTTTAACGATTTAACAGCTCGCATCCATCTGCAAAACTTCCCGGAGCACTAACACCCTGACAGCCACGGGGTCCCTGCCGCGGGACACTCGCTGGAGCCACCCGAAGCCCCCGGCATGCGGTGACAGTGCCTGCAACCCTCCCAGGCTGATGGAACAGGACTTGATTTGCTGGGGGGGGGACGCCAGATGTGTGGCACGGGGTGGTAAAATTAGGGATGGGGCAACCATGCCACCCTGCCTGAGAAGAAGAGCCGCAAGACGCCGGCATGGGGGAGCATTGCTCCCTGCCTCCTCCCAGACACCCCCAAAATACCCAGGGCTCACCCCCTTGGTGGGTTTTCTAGGTTCTGGCAGCAAACGACCCGCTTTCGGGGTGGGGGGACAGGGGATGTGGGGTACGGAGGGATGCAAAAGTCCAATATTGCTATAAATATCCCCATCCCTGATGTCCCGGCTGCTTCCCGTAACAGCTCGGCCCTGGTAGCTGCCGCCGCGGTGGGGGGCACCCCCAGAAAACAACCGGCAGCTTTCAGAGAGGCTTTCCCCGGCGCAGACATGGCCTTCATCCCGACACGGTCCTGGCACCCCGGGGTGGCCCGGAGGGAGCTGCCGGCGAGCCCCGGCACAGCCACCCACCCGCAGCACCCGGGTCTGCTGCATGGCACCAGCCCGTGCCTTCAAAGGCTGTTTTTTTAGGGGTGAACACTGCAAATTAAAATTGCAGCCCCTGCAGCGGTGCCAAAGCCCTGCAGACCTCCCCCCGGAGCGAGGGACCCCCCCCGGGCAGGCACGGCCCCCAACCCCGCACCCCCGAGCATCGTCCCGATGGCCCCGGGGACGCGGCAGCAGCAGCAAGGCGACGCAAGAAGCCAGCTTGACGTTACCAGAGGACGAAGCCGCGACCGTCCCGGTTCTAGCCGCGCAGCGCCAGCAGCCTGTGCCGGAGCAATTCTTCAGGCCTCGCCAGACGTACCACGACGCGGTGAGGAGGAGGAGGAGGAAGGCGAGAGAAGCCCGCCGGCGGCATTGCCCGGCGTTTGGGAGCTCTTGGCGGCGATCGGCACTGCACGGGCGCTGCTGGCAGGGATCCTGGCAGGGATCCCGGCTGCCCCGGCGGAGCCGCAGCTGCCGGCGTTGTTTGGCCGTGAATTGGGACGCGCCGAGCTGGTTCTCAAACAGAAAACAAATCTGCCAGCCGGGCCCTCGGGGTTCCGCTCTCCTGGGCTTCACCCCTCCGTCACCGGCCCCAGCCCTGGCAATGCCGCCCCGGCGTCCCTGGTCATGTCCCTCACCCCAGCGGGCACGGCTATTGCTGCACCTCGACTCCCCGGGGTGGCCCGGGGACAGGGGTTGTCGGCACAGCCGGGGGTCCCAGGAGACTGGGGTTGAGCTGGGTTATGCTGGGGATGAGCTGGGGTATACTGGAATCGAGCTGGGGAGTACTGGGATTGAGCTGGGGTGTACTGGGGTTGAGCTGGGATGTGCTGGGGGTGAGCTGGGGTCTGCTGGGGATGAGCTGGGGTATACTGGTGATAAGCTGGGGTCTGCTGGGAGGGGGAGCTGGGCGATATTGGAATTGAGCTGGGGAGTACTGGGACTGTGAGCTGGGGTATACTAGGGTTGAGCTGGGGAACACTGGGGTTAATCTGGGATGTGCTGGGGGTGCAGGCGCATCCAGCCGGCGGGGGCACAGCCGTGTCATAGCCAAGCACTTTTGGAGCACGGGTGCAACCTGCCCCCCCGGCTCCTCTGCACCCACCGCAGCTCACCGTCCCCCCCCCAGTGCCCCCGCAGCACCGCACGCTCCAGGCAAGCCGATGCCCCAGCAGCACGTGGGGAAGCGCAGGAGAAGCATGACCCCCCCCCCCGGGAAAGAAACCACAGCCGAGGAGATCATGCGTGTGTGTGTGTGTCCCATCGTTCGTCCCCCCCAGGCTGGGTTTGCACCCCCAGCCCCCCCCACCCCGGGCATTGCCCACCCCACCGGGCAGCGAGGAGAGCGCGGTGAGAGGAGCACCCAGTACCTCTGTTCGGCGGCGCCGAGGATGCCGAGGCGCTTCCCGGGGCGGGGGCTGGCAGGGCCCCCCCAGCCAGGCATGGCGGCAGCCCTGCCAGGCCTGGGCTTGTTCCCGCATGGAGGTTTGGCTGCCTCATGGAAACGGGAGCCGAGGGGAAAACCGTAGGGACTTTCCCCCCGCAAAAAAAAATAAAAATAAAAAGGGGTTTGGGTTTTTTTTTTTTTTCCTCCCTACCCAGTTCCCGAGGCCTTGGCGAAGGGAAAAAATGAAGCCGGGTGGTTTGGGGACGCGGGGGGAGACGTGAGGATCCCACGGCCGCCCCACATCGCTCCCCAAGCCGAGGGGGGGCTGCGAGCCGGTCCCGGCGGATTGCACTTGTGCTGGCCGGACAATGCTCCTTTCATGCCGCAGAGCGGCTCGGGGACAGGGACACGCTGGCTGCCTGCTCCCGGGGACGGGGGGGGGGGGGTCGGTCCCCACGGTCTCGGCCCCTCGCCCACGCGAGGCCGTGCCCCGTGCAAGGAGGGGCCGGGCTCAGCAGCACCCACCGGGCGATGCACCAGGCTCGGCCCCGCGTTTAGGGGACGATGCTCTGCGGGGGTTCAGGCTGCGGGGCCAGTGTCTGACCCCCCCCACCAAAAAAATAAAAGCCCCTGCTGCTTGCATCCCCCTCCGCTCGCAGCATCCCCGCTCACCGGGCGCTCGGAGCCATCCTTATGGGATCCCCTGCCAAAGCCTTCAGCCGAAGATGATGACGGTGCCGTGGGTGCCATGGCCTTATCCAGGTCGCGGGATTGCATATCCCGAGGCCCCAGGGGACCGGCAGCAATGTCGGAGGGTCATCCCTGCGGAGCCGAAGCCTGGCAGACCTTCCCCGCAGCATTTAGGGGATCACTCACGTCCTCCCCGGCCAGCGGTGGGACAGAACCAACACGGCACCGCAAGAAAGCCCCCCAGCCCGGCCCTCGGGTGCCCAGCAGATCCATATCCTCCACCTGCGCTGCCGACCGTCCGCAGCCTACCTGAGCCCCCGGCTCTGCCCGAAGCCCCCCGGCACGCAGCTCCTCCGACACCCGGCCACGCTCTGGAGCATCCTTCGCTCCCCTACGGAGCCATTTCTTCTCGCAGCCCCCCCGCCAACGAGTCTCTGGCAGTACCTCCGACAGGCAAAAGACCTAAAAAACCCCCTGCGAGGGGCTTTGCCCCCATGATCGGCCCCCACCGCGCGTCCCCCCCATTGCCAGAGCCGGCCCTGGCTCTGGTTTTGCTCCAGCATTGCCCCGCGCAGGGGTGGAGCGGAGGCCGGCTCCCTTTTTAATTGGGTCCTATTTTTAATGTTGGTTTTCGAGAGGTGTGGGGGAGGATGGGGAGGATGCAGCAGATATAAATTAACAGGCGAAATCAGAAGCGAGTCCCCGGTGCCCAGCCCGGTCCCACATGTGACGGCGACACGGGATCACGCCTGGTGCTGGGGTGCACCGGCCGCACACCGGGTATGTCACGTCGACCGGCCACAAGCCAGACCCTGGCGCGCAGCCGTCGAGCAAGACCCCGCCGGCCGGCGTGCCGGGGCAAAGGGGGGGGCTGCGCTGGCCGTAACCGCATGCGCCAGGGCTGCACCCCACGAGGACCAGGAGGTCCCAGGGCTGAGCCCACTGCAGCCGGGCTCCACGCAGGGCCATGCTCCCCGGGGGGTGCCAGCCTGTCCCCCCAGGACAGAACATCCCCTCTGACCCCCCCCCGGTGCTCCAGGCACCCCAACACCTTGCAGAACCCTGGTCACCTGGGGGGGGGCTACCTGTCACCCCAGGACGGAGCATCCACCTCTGACCCCCCCCCCGGTGCTCCAGGCACCCCAACACCTTGCAGAACCCCATTCCCCTGGGGGTGCCAGCCTGTCCCCCCAGGACGGAGCATCCACCTCTGACCCCCCCTCAGTGCTCCAGGCACCCCAACACCTCACAGAACCCCGGTCCCCTGCGGGGGGGGGGGGCCTGCCTGTCCCCCCAGGACGCCCCCCCCCGTGCTCCAGGCACCCCAACACCTCGCAGCCCCCAACCCCTCCCCGCACCCCAAACCCCACACCGCAGCGCCGCACATCCCCTCCCGGTCCCCGCTGAGCTTTGCAGCCCCCACCGCCCCGGCGGGGGGGGGACGGGACGGGGACCTGCGGTCGCCCCCCCCCCCCGGCAGCGCCGGGGCTGGCTGGCCGCCCAGAACCCGCCGCTCCCCCCCCCCCCCCCGTCCGCTGCCCAAAGTTTGCGGAGAAGCAGCGGGGGGGGGGGGCTGGGGGGGGCAGGGCCCCCCCGGGCAGCGAGGGGTCTCTGCCATGTGTCGTGTGTGTCCGTGTGTCCCCCCCCCGGAGCATCCCCGGACTGACCTGGCCGGGCGGCCGCGGGCTCCGCCGGCGGCTGCGGGTACGGGGGGGGGGGGCGGGAGGGGGGGGTAGGGGAAGTGGAGGGGGGGAGGGAAAAACCCTTCCCAGAATTAAATAAATAAAGAGCGGCCCTTGCGAAGGCCGACACCGGCCGGCTGCCTGCTGCCTGCCCAGGGTCCCCCCCGGGCACCCGGCCATCCTCATCCTCCTCTTCATCGCTCCCCAGCGCATCCCCCGCGCTCTGTGCATCCCACCGCCCTGGCTCGGGCCCCATGGCTCCGGGGGTCCCCGCAGCCCCGGAGGGTCCCCTCCTCGGGGGACGCCGTTTTTAGGTTTCTTGGCAAATATCAGCGGGATCGGAAAAAAGAGGATGAAGGCCTCGGGGACGTCACATCTTCCCGAGCTCCATCTTCCCTGCTGCAGCAGCGCGAGGGTCCCGTTGGATGCCAGCAAATCCCCCCGTGACGGCGAATCCCCGTGACGGTGAATCCCCCCCCCGTGACACCCACCGCCCTGGAGAACAAGGCGTCGTTGATGGCCGCAGCCCGAGCAGCCCCTGTCCCTGCAGGGCCGGGGGGATTTCTCCTCTTGCTGTCACCTGGGGGGGGGCAGATAACCTGATGTCCCCCATCCCCACCCGGGGAGGAGCCGCTGGGACCCATCTCACAGCCCCCCCAGCTCTGAGCAATTATGGGCCACTCGCCATTTCCACCTTTTACTCCCATTTTAAGGCTTTTCAAGCCTCCTCATAGTGATGGAGAAAAACTGGAGAAGCCGGGGGGTGTAACCCCAAATCGTGCCCCCCCAAAACCCCCCAAGCCCAGCGCCTGGGGCCTCCTCTCCCAGAGGTGTTTTGGGGGGAGTTGTGCCCCACTTGCGGTGTTTGACGGGCAGTACTGGTGTTACTGGTCTGGCTGGGGCAAAACCCACTGCAGGGGCAAACAGCCTTGTCTCTAATTGGTGCCCAGCACTAATTGGGTTTAGGGGTTTCTCTGGCACCCTCTGGCAGCATTGCCACCCCCGAGGGCCCCCCCCGGGGGTCCCCCCTGGGCCAAAGCCCACGGTGGCTCCCGGGGATCAGCATGGGGGACCCCAAGGGTGAGCAGGAGCCGGCAGCACCCACCATGACCGGGGACCCCCAGGGACCCCCCCCACCCGAGCTCACCGCGGAGCTGGGGACAGGGAGGGCTCCCAGGGGACCGAGGCAGGACAGAGAGGCTGAGCCACCCCCTGCGCTGGATTTATTTCTTTTATTCCTAAATAGTCAGCTCCGGTACAAGGTACAAAATCTCCCTCCTCCCCTCGCCGCCCCAAGCAAAGGAGGGGGGCGGGAGGGCGGCCAAGGAACAGCTCCAAAATCCCGATTCAAGGCCTCTAATTCTAGCGTAGAAAGTGTTCAAACACCGAGCTTGGGGCTCCTCGCCTGGAAAAGGGGGGGGGGGGGGCAGGAGCCCCCTGAGACCCCCAGCACGCCTGGAGGTGCCGGCAGACCCCCAAGTCCCCCCAACATTCCTGGAGGTGCCAGGAGCCCCCAGAACATCTGGAGATATCTGAAGATGCTTGGAGCCCGCAGAGACCCCCAGAATATCTGGAGGTGCCGGGAGCCCTCCCAAGTCCCCCCAAGATGCCTGAAGATGCTGGGAGCCCCCAAGACCCCCCAGCACACCTGGAGGTGCCAGGAGCCCCCCAAGACCCTCCAACATGCATGGAGGTGCCGGGAGCCCCCCAAGTCCCCAACAACATGCATGGAGGTGCCAGAAGCCCCCCTCCCAGCACGTGTGGAGGTACCAGGAGCCCCCTCAACCCCCCCTGCATGCCCGGAGGTTCTGTAAGACCCCAAAGACACACACCCCCCCCCACATGCCTGGAGGTGCTGGGACCCCCCCCAAGCCTCCCCTGCATGCTTGGACAAGCCAGGAGCCCCCCAAGCCCCCACCTGCATGCCTGGAGATGCCAGGAGCCCCTAAAGACCCCTTTGCACACCCGGAGGTGTGGGAAGACCCCCAAGCCCCCCCCCACCTCTGGGGGTTCGCTCGGGGCGGGGGTCCCATGGGAGGAAGGCAGTTCTGTTAAACGATAACAGAGGAAGACGGGGAGGAGGGACAGGGGAGCAGGGGGGGAGCACGGGGAAGGGGCGAGGGGGTGCCCCCAGGGCTGGGGGGCAGGGGCAGGGCCCCCCACTTTCCTCTGCCGCCCCCCCCCCCCCAGGGGCAAGAACTGAAGGGCACTTTGGGTTTGCCACCGATGGGGATGACATCGGTGTCCCACGGTGGCTGCGAAGGGACCAGATGCCCCCCGGCTTCCCACCCTGGGATGGGGGGGGAGGATGGCAGCCATCACCCGGGGGGGGAGCCCAGCACAGCCCCCCCTGTCCCCAGGCAGGGGGGCACTCCCCGAGCCAGAAGTATGGGTGCACGTGTAGGTGCGTGCAAGAGAGAGACACAAACTGCGTTGGGGGGGACGACAGGGACAAAACAGCCCCGGGGGGGGGGGAGTTGGGGGTGGGGGGCTCAGTTAACGCTGTCCTCGTCGCTGGCCTCGCCGCGGTCATCTTTGGTCTCGGCCAGGGAGCTCTCGTCGATGTTCTCCAGGGAGTCGGCGTGCTGGAGGGAGAGCTCGGAGAGCGGCAGGGCCGGCAGCCGGCTCTGCTCCGGGAACAGCCAGGGCTTGAAGTGCGGGTTGTGCTTCAGCTTCCACTCCGGGTACTTCAGGCAAGCTTTGTACATCTTCTTCATCGCCTGGGATGAAGGCTGGGTTGGAGCTGAGCTGGGTCGGGGGGCGGACACCTCGCCCTCCACCCCACCGCACCATGGGACCCCCCCGGTGCGACCGACTCACCTTGGGGGCCAGGAACTGCGAGGATTTGTTCACCACCCATTTCGGCAGGGAACCTGCCGAGAGAAGAGGAGCCGGGCTGGGACCCCCCCAGCCGTGGGACAGCCGGGACCCCCAGGCACGGCACCGCCAGCCCCCCCCCCCGGGTCACCCTCCTCGGGGACAGGAGGGCTCGGGGACACCCGTCTGGAGAGGGGACAAGGCGAGCGGCAGCGGGGGGGACAGTCCAGGGAAATGAGGATTCAACCCAAACTGCTGCCTCAGCTTCTTGCCGAGTTCAAAAAAAGCCATTTCAGCATGTTGGCCACCTCTTCTACCCCAAAAAAGAAATATTTCAAGAGAACGGGCCCAAAATGTTTCCTCCTGGCATTGCTCCAGCGCTCCTGGTCTGGCTCCGGCCGTGTCCCGAGATGCTCCCGGCTGCCTCCCTGCCTGCTGCTGCCCATCTCTGAGCCCACCCCGAGCCCACCCACCGCTCCCAGCTCCGGAAAAACTTCCAGCCCGATTTATTAACCTCAGCTGATCCGTTACGACAGACCCCTAACCGGAGGGCAACTGTCCCCGAGGGACACGAGGGCAGGACTGGGGTGGGCTGAGCCCCGAGGCATCGGCGCGGGGGTCCCCCCCCTTACCTTTGGGGTCCACCTGTGCCAGGTAGGTGATGGTGCAGCTCTTGGCTCCCGTCCCCTTGATCAGGTAGCCCGTCTGGATGGAGACCGCTCGCACCATGTCCTTCCGAGGGGGGTAATTCTGCAGGGGGGACAGTGAGGATGGGGGGGGACAGGGACGCATCGATGGCAGGGGCAGGATGGGGTACAGGCAAGCACCAACCGCAGGCAGGGCTGCCCTGACCCCCCCAACAGCCCCCCAGTGCCTCCAGCCTGACCTCCCACCGCCCACGGGGCAAACCCAGCCCTGTCCTGGTGCGGGCAGCACCCCCGGCTGCTCCCCCCAGCCCCCCCCGGGGACTCACGGGGTGCTTGACGGAGTAGTTCATGATGATGTAGTCAGTGCCCATGGGCAGCCAGGAGCGGAGCGTGATGACATCCCGGTTCTTCAGGGGCTTGGGGCACTTCCCTGGGGACAGCAGCGGTGGGAGACCAGGGTGAGACACCCCCCACCCCACCCAGCACAGGCATCCCCACTGGGGGTCCAAGCCTGCTCCCCAAATCCCTCCCAAACTGGTACCCGGCCTCCTCCCAGCGATGCCCGGGCACCACCGAACCCACGGATGCTGAACCCAGGGACGCTGCCGTGACAGCCCCGGGGCTCAGCTCCCCCCTCCCTGGGACCCCCCCAGCCCCCTCCTCACAGGCGTAGTAGCCCACGTCAGAGTTGACGGTCAGCTTCCCGATGTCGAAGGTCTCGATGACATTGGTGTCCCACTTTTTCCGATACTCGATGTCATGCAGCACGTCGTAGAGCGTCTCCGCCGGCACGTCCTTGCACTCCATCCTGCACTGCAGGGGTGGGCGGCTGAGAAACCGCCCCGGGGTGGGGGGAGAGCGGCCGTGGGGACCCCCGGGGCGGGAGGGCGGCCGTGGGGACCCCCGGGGCGGGAGGGCGGCCGTGGGGAGCCCTGGGTGGGGGGTCTCCTCTCAGGTTCCCCAAAAACCAATGCAAAACCCCCCAAGAGGAGCTGGATCCCAACCTGCAGCTCAGCCCAGTCTGGCCCAGTTTAGCACCCAGAGCCACCTTATAGCCTGAGCACTCAGAGCCAACTACACCCCAAGGCAGCGTGGAGCTGAGCCCCGGATGCTGGGGGGACCTTCGCGGGGGGGCATCTTCCCACCTCCTCTCTTCCCCCCCATCACTGGTCTCCCCCCAAAGCAAGCATCCCTGCATGGGGCACCAGTGGTGCCACGGGGGTCTGGTGCACGGGGCCATGCCTGGTGCCGTGGTGCAGTGTGCATGGGGAGGGGGGGGGCTGGCTGGAGTGGGGAGCAGCCCCCCCACCCCCAGGGTCAAGAGCAGCTCCGGTAACCATGGCAGCCAAATCCTTGGGAAGACAAGAAGAAGAGGAAAGGAGAAGCTGCCGTCCTCCCACGGCAGCGGGGATGCCATCTGGCCAAAGATAAGGGCCACCGGAGCCGTGCCATGGGGCAGAGTGCGGGCAGGAGCCGGCAGAGAGGGCAGCCAGCACGGGCAGCGGTGGGCGGCGCAGGCAACCCTGCCGTGATCCCTAGGGATGCTGCTCCGGCACCCCGGCAAACACACGTGGCCCCAAGTGCCTCTGAGGTGGGTACCGGCATCCTGCCCCCCGCCGAATGCCGCCGGCTCCTGGTCCATCCCCAAGGACGGCTCTGGCCCCTCCTGGACCCCCAGACCCCGGGCACCCAACACCTGGGGGGAGCGGCTCTTGGGCCCTTCCTTCAGGAGCAGATTTAGGGAATTAGGGGCAGAGGAGCCACAGCCACCGTCCTCGCCCAAGCATGCGGTGCTGGAGACCCCCGACCCCGGCAAGAGGAATGGCAGCAGCCGGCACCAGGGCACGGCCCCGCACCCGGACCCTTGAGCGCGGCATGGCTGCTGCTCGCAGAGCCAAAGCCTCCACACACAGACCCTGTCCCCAACCCCACGGAGCCCATCCCCAACCCCACGGAGCTCATCCCCAACCCCACGGAGCCCGTCCCCAACCCCACGGAGCCCGTCCCCAACCCCACAGAGCCTGTCCTCAGCCCCACGGAGCCTGTCCTCAGCCCCACGGAGCCTGTCCTCAAGCCCATTGCCCCCATCCCCAACCCCACGGAGCCCGTCCCCAGCCCCACGGCACCGCTGCTCGTCCCCCTGCACCTTGCATTGCAACCCTGCCACGTGAGCCTCCCTTCGGCCGAAAACTCGGACGGGGACAGCCGTGCAAGGCGGTTTCAGGGAGCACACCCCCGGGTGACATGCTTGGGGACCCCCTGCTCCCCACCCGCACCCAGGAAACCCCAGCACCGTGCCCACGCCGGCCGGGCTGGATGCAGGAGCGGGTGCCACCGCTTCTCCCGTATATTCCTAAAGCGGCGAGGCAGGTCGGCCGAGCCGTGCCCACGCAGGCAGGACCAGCCGGGTGACTCAGGACCTGCCCGCGCTGCCTGCGTGCCACCAGCTGCCTGCAGCCCGTGGGTGACTCATGTCCCCGGCAGTGCCGGGGGGGTCTCGCCGGGAGAGGGGACGGTGCCACCCGGGAAGCGCCCAGAGCGGCCCTGAGTCAATATTGACTCTGACGTCTACGGGGCGAGGAGGAGGAGGAGGAGGAAGGAAGGAAGACCAAAAGGAGGGAGGTTGAATGCAATGGGTGCAAGGGGCCGACCGTGCCCCGACACCCTCCCTGCCCCAGAGATTTTGGAGGGAAGGGGCTCGTGGGGACAGCTCTGGGCAGCAGGACAAGGGGCTGCCTGCGGGCACCCAGGTGGTTGCGGACTGAGGGGACCCCCGACATGGGAGAAAAACTCCCCTGGGGGTCAGCTCAACCCTCAGCCCCACATCATCGGGGGGCCGACACTGCCACGAAGCCCTGGCTTCACTGGCGGCATCCCCTCCTGTCCGGAGCGGGCTTCCCTGGCCCCGGGAGTGCACGGCACCTGGTACAGGCAGCGCCGGCGGCCACGGCCACGTGGGTCATTAATTAAAGAGAAGATCTCCCCCGTGGCCCGGATGTTCAACGCAATCATTAACGACCGGGCGCCACGTCTCAAGGTGACCCGATGAATAAAGTAATGAGCGGGAGCAGGGTCCGGGCAGGAGCGGTCAGCGTGTGCATCCCAGGTGGCTTCCCAGAGCCCGGCGGCTCTGGCAAACCCTGGCAAAGCTCCAGCCCCCTCCCGATGCTTCCCATGGGATGGCTCCTGGCCATCCTTTCGGAGCAGTCCATTCCCAGGGGCAGAGTCTCCCCTGGGGGACTCGGGTCCCCAAGCGCCAGCTCGCTGCTCCACTGGGGTGGGCAGGGGGTTCCCAGCCGGGGTCCCCCATCCCGCAGCCATCTCGGGCACCACGACGGTTAACGGGCAGCCCCGAGGCCACTGAAGAATCCGGGAAGAATCCCGTGTCCTGCCGATGAATCAGCCCTGGGTTTTGTCAGGTCCTGGTGGCACAAACTTGTTTCCAGACTCCAGAAAACAGGTTAGACGAGAGCTGCATCCCTAATGGCAGGAGAGGAGGCGAGGGGGGGGCACGCAGCCACTTCAAAGTGGAGCGAGACCTTCGGGTTTCATTTAATTACAAAGCAGCAGCAGCAGGAGCGAGAAAGCCAGCGAGCAAACAGCGAGGAAAACAGCTCTTTGGAGGCTGCCGGTGCCAGGCACAGCGGGCAGCCCCCATCCCCCATCCCCATCCCCGGGGAGCTGCGGCGTTGGGGGCGAACGCCCCGGCTCAGCCCCGCCGTGCCACGTCAGCCATGCCACGTGTGCCGGGGCAGCTGCCCGTCCCACCGGCCGGCATGAAATCCAGTGGGAGCATCCCATCCTGGGTGGGAGGTGCTGGGTCTGGGTGCTGCTGGGGACCACGGGGGTGGCACAGGGACTGTTGGTCCCCCCACGGTCCCCGATACCTGGCCGGGGCAGCCCGGTGCCGCTCAGCGCACGCACAGCATCAACATAAAACACCCAGCGGGATCTTTCCAAGCAGGATCTGGCCAGGAGGGCGCTGGGGGGGGGTCCAGGACCTGACGTGGCTGTGGGATGCACCGGGCTCTTGGGGGAGCAAGGCTGGATGCTGGAGGGGGCTTGGAGAGCCCTATGGGGGTGGTAGAGGGGCTGCCGGGGGGGGAAAAGGCTTTGGGGAGGGAAGCAGGGAGAGGAGCAGCCACGGGGAGCGAAGGTGGCCGGAGGGAAGGTGACCGCCCCCGGGGCAAACAGGGACCTTGGCCTTTCGGGGATGAAGACTCCTCGATGGGGTTTAACTGAGCAGCACCCCAAGCCCGGGCTCCCCTGGCACGGAGACCCAAGGACCGGGCACCCCTGGGGTGCTGCCGGGGCTCGGGGACCCCCATGGGGGCGAGGGAGGGCTTTGGGTACCGGCCGCCCCGTGGCAGGAGCGTGCCGTGCCAACCGGGGCCAGGACATCCTGGTACACACCTGGGGCTGGTTCCCTGCCACGCCGACGCGGCACACCGGGATTGTTGGGGAGGGCAGGGATGCACCCCCCCCCCCCCCCGCCACGTCCTCCCTGCTGCGTGCTTGCACCCAAGCAGCTCTACAGAGAGCGGCACCTCAACCCCACCGGAGACGTTTTGGGATGCAGCAACACCCCAAGAGCGAGCGGCAAGGCGGGGGGGGGGCACAGGGGGCTCGGCGTGGGGGCTGGGACGCGCTGCCCCGCGGAGCTGTGCCTACGCCAGCATGCCCGGGGATGCGCAGACCCCATGGAGATGGGCGCTTCGTGTCCCGCTGGCCACGTGTGCCGGCGTGGGGTCGGGCTCACACCTCTGCGGAGGGGAGTCCCCCCCCCCCGGGGACTCACTGCTACGGCACCGCAGGCTGCTGCCGCCGGTGCACGGTGGGGCCCTGTCCCCGGGTCACTGCAGCCCAAACGCGCAGCCGTGGCTCTGCCACGCCGGCGGCCGGCCGACGCCGGGGAGCAAACAGAGGCGATTCCCCGGCGGGCGCAGGCGCGGTGGGAGCCAGGCACAGCCGGTGCTCCTGCCACCGCCACCACCCCAGGGACAGGTTTCTCCGGTGCTGCCGGCGCCGCTTGTTTGCGCAGCTGCTGCAGAGCGGCATGCGAGCAGGCCGTGGCGGCCGCCACCGCCTCCGCTCCGCCGCCGACCTCGCCGGGCTGCCGCCGTCCCTCGGCATGCCGGCGAGGGCAATATAACCCGTTGCACCAGGGAAAGCTTCGTGGAGTTGCCGGCAGGGACGGGGACGCCGGCCAGCCCTGCAGAGAGCCAGGCAGAGGTTCCAGCGTGGCACGGTGGCCCGTGGCCACCGGCAACGCCAGCCTGACACCGCTCCTGTCCTAAGTTTTCCCTTGGATTCCTGGTGCCCGGTCGGCCCTAACGCTGCCTGTGTGCCCGCTTTGCCGGAGGGATGAGCATGCACCCACCTGCGCCAAACCGGCACCGGGGAGGGAAGGGACCCGCCGGAGGATGCAGCAGGGACCCGGAGAGCCCCAGGAGCTCCGCTCTGTATCGGAGGAGAGGGGGTTGCAGGGCTGCAGCGGGTGCCACGGGGCGAGGGGACAGCCCAGATGGGGACAGCCCCGGTGAGAGCGGGCCGGTGCCCGGCAGGCCCCGAGGAGCCCTACAGCCCCGCTCCGGCCCCGGCTCTGGGTGCTGGGGATGTTCCCGGGGGGGGTCAGGCAGCACCAAGGCCCCACGGTCCCACATGCCGGAGGGTCCCTGTTTGTCCCTGGGTGAGTCCCCGGTCACCCCTGTGCACCCCCCTTGTCCCAGGGGTCCCTACTTGTCCCTGCTCAGCCCCGGGGTCTTGTTTGTCCTGGGGTCCCCACTCACTCCCAGAGTCCCCGTTTGTCCTGGGGTCCCCACTTGTCCCGGGGTCCCCTTTTTGCAATAGGGTGCCAGCTCGGCCAAGCCCCCACTCGCCCAGGGTGCTGTAATCACTTGAGGGTCCCCACTTGCCACAGGGTCCCCGCTAAGCCCTGGGGTTCCTGCTCACCCCGGGGTGCCGCATCGCCCCGGGGTCCCCACTTGCCACAGGACTCCAGCCTGCACCCATGGTCCCTGCTCACCCTGGGGTGCTGGCTCTCACCCCAGTGTTCTTGCTGTCCCCCAGGGTGCTGGCTCACCCCAGGTCCCTGTTTGCCCCAGGGTCCCCGTTAACTTCTGGGGTCCTCACTCACCCTCAGGGTCCCTCTCTACCGCAGGGTGCTGGTTCACCCCCAAGCCCCCACTTGCCTCAGGGTCCCTGCTAACCCCTGGGGTCCCCACTTGCCTCAGGGTCCCCGCTAACCCCTGGGGTCCCCACTTGCCACAAGATTCCTGCTTGCACCCACAGCCCCTGCTCACCCGGGGGTGCTGGCTCACCCCCCGAGTCCCCGCTTGCTGGGGGGTCCCCGCTCACCCCAGGGTGCCGCATCACCCCAGGGTCCCCGCTTGCCTCCAGGTTCCCCCCCCCGGGATCCTCGCTGGCCCCCAGCATCCTCCCCGCCGCCCCAGGGTCTTCCCCTACCCCCCGGGCTCCGCGCTCCCTCCGTGCTGCCGGGCCCCCGCCCGCCCCCGGGCGCTGGGTTCCCCCCCGGTGCCCGGTGCCCGGTGCCCGGTGCCCGGTGCCCGGTGCCGGTGGGGTCTCACCTTGATCTTATGGAGGGAGCGCTCGGGCTCCAGCAGCTGGACCCAGACGGCCACCCCCGCCTTGCTGTAGGTGAGGCTCCAGCCCCGCTCCGACTCGCACTCCGCCCGGAACGCCCCGAAATCCCGGTCGTCGGGGATCTGCACGCTGTCGCGACCCGACGCGCTGTCGCGACCCGACATGGTGTCGCGACGCTCCCTTCCTCCCCCTTCCTTCCCCCCCCACCCCCACCCCAACCCTCCACCGTTGCCGGTGCCGGTGCCGCGGGTCGCGGCGGCCCCTACGGCGGGGGCGGGGACGGGGACGACGGGGACGGCGGCGGCGGCGGCGGCGGCGGCATCCCCGGTGCGCGGGGCGCGATGGGCCGGGGCGGGGCCGCGGGGGCGGGGCGGGGGCGGCGCCGGGAGCACCGGGAGGGGGCGGAGCTCCGGGGACAGCACCGGGGCGGGGGGGGAGGGAGGCCGGGGGAGCACCGGGGGGCGAGGGGGGGGGAGGCCGGGGGGCGGCCCCGGGAGCACCGGGGGGTGCACAGAGGTGTTGCAGTTGCACAGACCCCCGCGCTGTGCACGCACGCACACCCCCCCCCGTGCAACCCCCCCGCACACCCAGCCTGCCCGTGCACGCGTGCCGGTGCCTGCACACGCACACGAGCCTCGTGCCTTTAACACACGCACGCACATACCCCCCCCGCCTGCACACACGCGGGGGTGCACGCACGGGGGTGCGCACACACACACCCCCCCCCCCCGCCTGCACACCCAGGGCTGCACACGCGCGTCCCTCACCTGCACACAGACGTGGGTGCACGCCCAGGGGTGCACACACGCTCACCCAGGCACACTCACACCATCCTGCACCACAGCCCCTGCCTCTCGCCCCAGGGCCCCCGGTGCTGCGGGAGAGGGCCCCAGCCAAGCCGTGTTCGCCCCCCCCCCCCGCGCCCCATCCTCCCCGGTTTTGAAGGATTTCCTCTGGCAGCGGGACAAAGGGGCCACGGGTGCCGACAGTGCAGGACTGGGACCCTCTCCCTGACTCGGTGCCCCATGGCTGCACCGCCACCGTCTCCCCGAGCATCATCTCTCCCCACCCGGGGACACGGGGGGCCGGTGCCTGGCAAGCGTGTCCCCCCCACCGTGCAGGTGCCAGGCCCTGCTGCGGCAGCACCGCGGTGCAGCTGGCCGGGAGCAGGAAGGCATGCTGCCATCGTCGGTGATGACTAGGAGGCAATTTTTTGGAAGAGCTGGGGCTCCCCAGCTGACTCTGGAAATGCTGCAGACTCAGGATTTCTCTCTCTCCGCTCAGAAATGCGAAGGAAGCATCTTCCAGCTCCTGCTGCCATGAATAACCACTTAAAGGAGGACGAAGCAGCACGGCGTCTCCTTAACCCAGCAAAGCAAGGTCCTTCTCGGCAGCCTGGGACCTGCAGCGGGGAGGGTGGGGGGCACAGAGCCCCTTCCCGAGCTGCGTGTCCGAGGATGGGGCCCTTCCTGGGATGTGGTAACCGGAGGAGAAGGAGGGGGACGGGGGGGGGTGTCACCGTCCTCAGCGCCTGTGCCACGGGGACCTTGCATCGCTGGGCTGGACGTGCCGCACTGCTGCTCCCGGGAAAAACCTGACCCGGGAAAAAGAACCAAAGGAGGCTTTGATCACCCCGTCCCAGCCCAACGCGGAGAAGCCACGTGCGGGAACCCCGCTGCCGTCACCCGTGGGCGACAGCAGGGCTGGGGACGAGGCAGGGCTGGGGACAAGGCTGGGTGCCTGGGCTTTGCTGTGGTGGGTGCGGGGGGGACCCTCTCCCCTCGTTCCCCACTGCGCAGCCCTTCCAGACAGCCCTGTGTCTGCTCCGCTGTTGAAACCTGGGGGTTTTTCCCACCCTGTCCCCAGGCAAGCGGAGCGGGGTCCCAGCATCCCGCAGCCTTTCCCAGCCTGGTTCCCCCCCCCCCCACCGGGCAATTCCAGCTCTCACTGGGGAGCAGGAACACCCACGTCCCCAGACAGGGCCTGCCGTGCACACCGCGGTGTGCAGAACCCAAGCCGAAAATAGGACAGACATCATCTGCAGGCCTAGAAACCCTGCCTGCGTGCGGGGCACGGTGCGAGGGGGCCAGCTGCCTGCTGGAGCTGGGCTGGGGGAGCTGGGGGAACTGGGCTGAGGGAGCTGGGCTGGGGAACTAGGGGAACTGGGCTGGGGGAGCTGGGGAAGCAGAGCTGGGGGAGCTGGGCTTGGGAGCCGGGCTGGGGGAGCTGGGCTGGGGGAACTGGGCTGGGGAGCTGGGGGAACTGGGCTGGGGGAACTGGGGGAACTGGGGCTGGGGGAGCTGGGCTGGGGGAGCTAACTGGGGAACTGGGGAAGCTGGGCTGGAGAACTGGGGGAGCTGGGCTGGGGAACTGGGGGAGCTGGGCTGGGGAAGCTGGGCTGGGGGAGCTGGCTGGGGAACTGGGGGAGCTGGGCTGGGGAAATGGGGGAACTGGGCTGGGGGAGCTGGGGCTGGGGGAGCTGGGGTGGGGAGCTGGGGGAACTGGGGCTGGGGGAGCTGGGCTGGGGGAGCTAACTGGGGAACTGGGGAGCTGGGCTGGGGAAATGGGGGAACTGGGCTGGGGGAGCTGGGCTGGGGGAGCTGGCTGGGGAACTGGGGGAGCTGGGCTGGGGAACTGGGGGAACTGGGCTGGGGGAGCTGGGGCTGGGGGAGCTGGGGTGGGGAGCTGGGGGAACTGGGGCTGGGGGAGCTGGGCTGGGGGAGCTAACTGGGGAACTGGGGAGCTGGGCTGGGGAAATGGGGGAACTGGGCTGGGGGAGCTGGGCTGGGGGAGCTGGCTGGGGAACTGGGGGAGCTGGGCTGAGGGAGCTGGGCTGGGGGAACTGGGGGAGCTGGGCTGCAGAACTGGGCTGCCTGCAGCGCTGACAGGTCCTGCGACACAACTCACAGCCCAGCTGAAGCCCCATGCTTGGGGCAGAAATGCCGATTTCTGGCTGCTCCCAGTACCCGGTGCTGGGAACAGGGACCAAGGGGACCAGCTCCCCCTCCTCCTCTCCAGGGCCGTTTCCATCTCGTTTCCATTTGCCCTGTGCTCTCCCCAAACCCAGTCCTTTTGCCGCGCCATCCCCTCGTGCACCCCGGCAGCTCTCGGGAGAGATCACGGCACGGCCAGGCTGCACGGTGCTGAGCTCGCACCAGGGCCAGCCTTAACCCTGCTCCTCCATTCTGCATCCCCCTGACAGGCTATAATTAGCAGAGTGCACAGCTAAATTAGCCGTGCAAACGTGGCCCACGCTGCCAGGCTCCACCGAGGGCTGCGGGTGTGGGGGGGCAGCCACTGGGAGCCCGTGGGGAGATGCAAATACTGGGTTATAAAGGCTCATCGCCGAGTCGAAGAAAATGGGTTTCCTGCAGGAGGCTGAACCGCTGCGATCACCGGCGAGCTCCCACGATCTTCCCGGAGCTTTCCGGCACGGCTTGGCATGGGTCGGCATGGCTTGCCATAGCTTGGCATGGCTTGGTGCTTCCTCATGGTCCCAGCAGCGCCCAGCGTGAGCCCCACATTCAGCTCTTCTCCGGGGGCTGGTGGGCAGAAAGCAGATATTTAATAATGCATGCAATAAAACCAATTCTTCTCAATAAACCTGATTTTTTTCATCCACTTTTATTTTGCTTGCTAAAATGCAACTTATTGGCAACCCAGTTTAAACACCCAGAAGCCGTGTCAGGCACCAAGCTCGTTAGAGCCCATTAAAGCACTGAAGTGACGGCACATAATGTCAAACCGTGCAAGCGGCTGCTGGAGTAACGAAGAAGCGGGGAGTGCTGGCGGCTGCAGCCCCCCAGCAAATCCCGGTGTGGAAAAGGGCTCTGGGCAGCTGCAGCTTCCTCTGCACGTGGCATGGTTTAATATTGTTTTCTTCACCAAATAATGAAGCTGAAATGCCTGTTTTCCTCCTGGAGCTGTAAGTGCATGTGAGAGACGGGGCGAATTCCTCCGGTTCTGAAATATTGATGGACCTGGAGGAGAGAAACAGGAGACGCAGCCTGCTAACAGCCTGCCTGCTGTCTTCGTGCTCCTTTAGCTGCCAGATATACGAGGGTTGAGCAAAAAGCATTCCCGACCAGTGCACGATAATTTAAGCGACCATTTCTTTTGCCTTTGCGGCGAGCCCTTCTCCCAGTGAAACCCCACGCGCCGCTTGCCTTTCATCTTGTCCCTTAAATACGCAATTTTATGTTTTCCTTCTCTTAAGCACCCAGTTATACGCATTTTTATCATCTACCAAGAAGCTTTTCTCGCACAGGGCAGTGACGTACTGTTTTGTGTAGTGGCTCCGGGGATGGTGGGGAGGGTCCTGGACCACTGCCGGTGAGCAGCCGAGGGGCCTGGGGGGCTTTTTGAGGCTTCTCGATGCCTTTTGGGGGAAGGGAGGCATCCAAGGGTGGAGAGGAGCAGAGGTGTTTGCTGGATCCATCCCTGGGTCCCTCGTGTCAGTGTGAAAGCAAAGCCCTGGCCACGCACGGGTAATTAAACCGGCATCAGGCCGGCAGTGGGGATGGAGCTGGTGGTGCCACGGGGGTGGGATGTCCGTGGGGCTGCACCGCCGGTGCTCAGTGCCTCCTGCCAGGACACACACACCCTTGTGTGCACACACACTCAGTCACGTACACGCATGCACACGCATGTGCACTCATACAGACAGGCAGGCACACACACTCACAGGCACGTACGTGCATGCACACACGTGATTCACGCGCCTGCATGCACACACACAGTTTGCGTGCATGCACATACACGTGCACTCCCGCACACATGCACGCACACAGAGACACACGCGCGCACACACAGGTGCGCTCACGCACCTCGCGCACACACAGACACGTGCACATGCACACCAGGTGTGCTCAGACGCAGGCGCGCACACACAGGTCGCACGCACGTGTGCACACACGCTGGGGCAGGCCCGGCGGGACCCCCTCACACCCCACGCAGGGCAGGCTCGGCCGGCTGTGCAGAGCAGCGGGTGGGCTCTCCCAGGGGCAGAGGGTGCCCGGCCAGCTCGGGGGCCGGGGTACGGGCTGCTTCTCCGGGCTGCTCCCACCCTACGGTGATCCCCGCTCCGCTCCCTTCCCGCACACTGCCTGGGGGGCTCTGGGCAGGGATGGGCAGAACCAGGGTGCTGCCGGTCCTGCCTGTCCTCTACTGCGGCGTGAGGTGGGACACAGCCGGCTGTTCCCCTCCGAGACCACGGCACGGGGCAGGGTCCGCAGGGACGGTGGCACGGAGCAGGAGTGGGACAAGAGGAAATGGCCTCAAGTTGAGGCAAGGGAGATTTAGGTTAGATATTAGGAAAAATTTCTTTACTGAGAGGGTTGTCAAACATTGGAATGGGCTGCCCAGGGAAGTGGTGGAGTCACCATCCCTGGAGGTATTCAAAAAGCGAGTGGACAGGGTACTCCAGGGCATGGTTTAGGGGGCTGGTTAATGGTTGGACTCGATGATCTCGAAGGTCTTTTCCAACCAAAATGATTCTATGATTCTATGCGGGAGCAGCGGCGCAAGGCAGGGAGAGGCCCCGCATGCAACTCCCACATCAGCAGCACCGAGCCCACCTGGGTGTGCAAATCCCCCCCCCCAGCCGAGGCTGCCGGAGGTATTTGCTCCCCAATTTTCCGCCGCGATGCCGCTCATCCCGGGGAGCCCACCCGGGATTTCCCAGGGGACAGCAGGGCCGCCGCAGGAGAACGGAGCGCCTGTGGGTGTGCAAGCCCCGCACGGGTGTGCGAAGGGCTACGGCAGGGCCTGCAGCGTGTGCGCACACACGCGTGTGTACGTGTGCAAGCAGGGCACGCGTGTGCGTACCCGTGAGGGAGCGTGTGTGCGGACGCGGGTGTGTACGAGCTCCCGCGCGCACGCGCGGGCCTGTGCACGCGAGCGTGCGCAAGCGCCGAGGGGCGTGCACACGCGTGTGCGAGCCCGTGTCCCGTCCCCCCCCCCCACGGGGCGCAGGCGTGCGGGCGCCTCCCTGCCGGCGCACGTGCTTGTGCACCGCGCGTGCGCGCGTGACGGCGTGTGTGCACGCGCACCCGTGTGTCCACACGCGCGTGTGCGCACGGGGGGGGTGTGTGCGTGTGTGCGCGCGTGTGTGTGAGCACACGCGTTCAGGCCCAGCCGGGTCTTGAACCCGGGTCCCCCCGCGGCACGGCCCCCTCCCGCCTCTGTCGTTTCCCGGCATGCCCCGCGCGGGAGGGCCTTGCCGCGGCGCCCCCTGGGGGTTGTAGTCCGCGGCGACGGGGACAGCGCGGCGAGAGGGCGCGGCGAGGACTACATCTCCCAGCAGGCTTTGCGCGCGACCCCGCGCCGACGCCCTGCTCTCGCCGGGCAGCCGGCGGCCGCCATCTTGATTCGCCGGTCTTCAGCGGCGGCGCTGGGGGGGGGGGGGGGTGTGGGGGAAGGCACCAGCGGCGGAGCGCGGGGACGATGCTGGCCTCCCTGGCGTCCCGCCCGCCGCCGCCGGGTCTGGCGCGGCTCCTCCGGAGGCGGTCGTGGCCTTCACGGGTTGCTTATGGGTTTCCGGTAGTGGCTGAGGGAACCGGGGCCGGTGGGCCGCGGTTGTTCCCGCCTTCGGCCGCCAGGGGGCGCCGCGAAACCACGCTGACGCCCAGCGCGAGGCTGTCATGGCGGGCCGCGGCCTGCGGGGGGCGACAGCGGGGCCCGGGGGAGAGACCCCCGGTAACGGGGCCGGGCCCGGGGGTCTCCCCCTTAGCAGTGGGGCCGGGCCCGGGGGACACCCCCATAGATATGGGGCCAGGCCCAAAGGGGAGCCCCACGGCGGAGGGACCGGGGCTGCAGAACCCAAGCCTGGCCCTGCTGCGGACCCGCAGGCCGAGCACCACCGGCCTGGCTGGAGCAGGCTGCCCTGTGCTGGGGCGGTCGAGCCTAATGATGTCCCTTGGAGAGCCGGTGCTGTGGCCCTCGGGTGCTGAGCGGTGCTGTCGTCACGGAGGAGACCCCGGCGGGAGTCGGAGCGGAGGTGGGAGCTGCCCCCCAGGAGCTGCGGTGCCTGCCCTCGTCGCTGCGCTGGCGTACTGCTACATCAGGGACCACCTGTCCAAGGGTGACTATCGCCGCTGCGCCGGCCCCGGGCTGGGAGAGGGCTTGATGCGGAGCAGAGGAGCTTGTGCCCCTCGGGGAGGGGGGCGTGGGGGTCCCTCCTTGGAGATGGAGCCTGCCTGCTGGCGCTGGCCTGGGAAACCCTCCAGGGAAAGTGTTGTCCTTGATCCCTAGCCCAGAGGCATGCTGGTCTGTGACAGATACCCAAGCTCTTCTGTAGTGTGAAGATAATGATCCTCATGCTTGCCACCAAGATAGAGTAGCCAGCGCTCTTGTCGGCTGCACCCCAGCCCGTCTCTGCGGACGGTTTTGTGATGTGTGTTGGGAGAGGACCTGGCTCCAAGACCCCGTGGGTGACAAGGCTGGCAGGGGAGGGTTTGAACTGTCAGGGTGCATGTTCTCCACAGGGCTGGCTGTCCCCAGTGCTCTGCTTTGAACGTAGGATATTTTGGGCAAGTACAAAGGTTTTGGAGTTGGGAAGGGATTGAGTTACTACCCTGATAAGCCCAAGGTTTCTCACAGAGTGGCTTATGTCCATCCCGCTGTGGGAAATAAGCAGTTGGTGGGTGGCCACAAGCCCTTGTTGCCCCAGCATTAGCTTTGGATCTAGGAAGGCTGATGTGTGTCTGAGCTGAAGCGCACAGGATAGTCCTAGTGATCTGTTGGGGCAAGTTGCATGCTTCTAGGTTGATGCATAACTGTAGGTTTGCACCACAGCAAGTCCCATTCTCGGCACTCATGCAGCTTTTTGTGTTTGGGAGTATTTGGGGTGCAGTCCTACGCTTGGCCTCTCTGCCCCAGGTTGTTGTCACCCTGCTTTCCAGCTGCAGGACAGGAGATGGAGTGGCCTCGTTGGTGTTACTGGTCAAGGTGGTGGTGTAGATGTCTCTACATCTTTGCTGCTCTTGCTGTGTGCCAGGCACACAGGGCATCAACCTTCAGCTGAGCAAGGTCAGGATCCAGGGTCGGTACAAGCTCCAGAAGAGATGGTGTGTGCACAAGGGGGGCCTTCGCTGCGGTCCCTTCGTCATGAACCAGCGCTCACTGCTCACGGGCTTGGGCTTGTGGGCAGTGAGCTCATCTGCTGGTGTGACAGAGCCCTGGGGCAGGGGGGGCTGTGACTTCAGAGCAGGACGCTTTACTTAGTGGTTTCAGGCACGTCAGAGGTTGGTTTCCCTGTGAGTAACGTGCCAACTGCTGCGCTGGGCTGCTGGGTTGGTTACCCAGGAGGTTTCACCATCATTATAGAGAGTCTTGTGTAATTAGTGCTTAGGAAAGGTCTGTGAGACCAAGGTCTGGCTTTGTTGCAGGAGCCGGTTTGTGGACTGGTTAGTGTTTAGAGCCGGGAAGCCACGTGGCTTTGGCTGCGGGCAGAGGGGACAGAGCCACGAGTGCCCCAAACCCTGCAGCCAGGGAGGCGGGGAGAGTGCAGGACGCAAGCAGGCGAGACGCTTTCCCGGAGAGGGCAGGGATGCAGGGACACGGTTGCAGAAGGTCAGGGCCAGAGAGCTCAAGGGTCCCTGCAGAGCTCGCTGAGCCAGGCCACGTGTTGGAGAGCTTTCCCCTCGCTCACGCTTTGTGGGTGGGTTTGGGAAAGCCCCATGTTGTTTTTTACTAGGTACTGCGTGCAGCTGTGGTGTCCTCAGCACAGGAGAGACATGGACCTGTTGGAGCGAATCCAGAGGAGGCCACAAAAATGATCAGAGGGCTGGAACACCTCTGCTGTGAGGACAGGCTGAGAGAGTTGGGGTTGTTCAGCCTGGAGAAGAGAAGGCACCGGGGAGACCTTATAGCAGCCTTCCAGTACTTAAAGGGGGCTATAAGAAAGATGGGGACAGACTTTTTAGTAGGGCCTGTAGTGATAGGACAAGGGGTAATTGTTTTAAACTAAAAGAGGGGAGATTCAGACTAGATGTAAGGAAGAAATGTTTTACACTGAGCGTGGTGAAACACTGGCCCCGGTTGCCCAGAGAGGTGGTCGATGCCCCATCCCTGGAAGTGTTCAAGGTCAGGTTGGACGGGGCTCTGAGCAACCTGGTCTAGTTGAAGATATCCCTGCCCATGGCAGGGGAGTTGGACTAGATGACCTTGAAAGGTTCCTTCCAACCCAAACTGTTCTGTGATTCTATGATTGGGAGGAGGACACTGTGCTGGGCCGAAGTCCAGGTTGCGGTGCCTGAACGCTCGGTAACTCAGACACCAAAGGTTGTTTGGCCCCAACTGCCTGGAGTTTACCCCATGTCTTGGGCAGGCCTGAGTGCCCTGTGCTGCCGGTGCTCTGCTGTGGTATCCAGGCCAGCAAGCAGCCATCATCACCCCGGGGCGGGGGGGACACACATAAACGCACCCGCTGCTCCCCTCTGACATGCTCAGCCTGGTGAATTGTCCTTGAGACAGCACATTGCCCAGGTAAACCACCAGTGCCCACTGATCTCGGCTTTCCTAATAAGGCCACAAGCAATTTGTGCTGGAAAGCTCTTAGTTTGGATGCACCGATGACAGCCAAAATAGCTCCCTGCAGCACGTTGACTGCCGTTACTTTCAGGGCAGCAGAGGAAACGTTGAGGTTTGCGGTGCAGCTCGAACCTCTGCAGAAAGCTGGCTGCTGGGCTGAACTGTAATTGTTGCTTCTGTCCATTTGTGGCTGTATGTTCTCTCAGGAGAGAGGGACCCTCACCCCAGGACCAGGGGTTGGGGCGTGCAGGACAGAGCCCTGTCTGCTGGGGCTGCTCTCTAGGGAGGCAGGTTGACAATGCAAGGCAGAAGACTGAGCCACGGACACAAATGACTTGGAGAAGGGAAAGGAGGCAGAAAATGTTGGGGAGAGAGCAGGAAGCTCCTGAAGGCTGGTAAGAATTGGGGGGAATTGTCCCAGCTTCCCAAATACCCCGGTGCAGCTGTGCTGGCTGCACTGTTTTTGAACAACTCCTGCTCCAGCAGCTCTGTGCATCTCTGAGTCAGAGCTGGGGTGCTGTCCTTACCCCCTCTAGCCAGGAGATGTCATTCTGAGCCTGCAGTAGGAACTCACTGGCCTTGCTGTGATGTCTGGAAACCTCTGGCTGACGCAGTGCCTGCCTGGGCTGACAGTGCCAGCTGCCCCATAATGCCTGCTGCAGCTCGGAGCCCACCATTTGTGGGGTTTGCTTTGCAAACACAGGAGAAGTCTTTGTTTCTCCAGTTGTTGATGCAGTTGGTTCCTTGCTGGAGCCGCTGCTGGCTTGCCCTCAGCCCCAGGTGGCCGAGTAGGACCTTTCCCCTCTGCTCCAGCCTTTTGCTGGGCCCATCCCATGGCACCTTCCAAGCCAGAGACTGGCAGCGCCCACAGTTGTGAGCTGAGGTAGTTTCCTGCAGACATGGGTGATCTCTGGCAGGCTGGGAGAGACTGGTCTCCCAGGGAGGAGCAATTTACATCCCTGGCTGCGTCTGCTGAGGTGCTGCCCGGGGAATCTCTCGTGTTATGATGTGGCATGCGGGGAGCTGCTGTTTCAGCTGGCTGAACATCCACGTTTGGGCTAGGAGAGGCGAGGAAGGGACTTGTGCAGCCAGGCCGGGGATTCAGCTTGCGCACAGGTTCCCATGTGTCTGCTCATGACTGCCTTTTGAGAACTGCTGTTCAGTCCTGCCTTCCCCAGAGCCTAGCACCGGGGCTTGCAGGGAGGCTGTGGGAAGTCAGCAAGCAAGGGATTTTGGAGTAACCTGCTCGCAGAAATAGATTCTTCCTAACCTGTGGCGTTTGATATGAGCTGTAACCACAGGCCCTGCCTTCTCTGCTGCAGTGGCCTGTGCCACCTCCAGGTTATTGTGTGTGTGTGTGTGTGTGTGTGTGTATGTGTGTGTGTGTGTGTGTGTTTCACTGCTAACTCGCTTTCCCGTCTTTTTCTGCTTTCAGAAGATGCTCTGCTGGAAGCTGCGAGGATGAACAACGTTTCGGAAGTCAACAGGTGAGCAGGCTTTTACAGAGGTGTGAGACAACAGCACTGCTGAGGGGGTGGGAAGGCAGGAAAGCTCTGTCAGCACTTGGCGAAGGGGTGGGCTCATCCTCATTACTCGCTGTGACTCGGCACTTGTTCATGTGTGGGTAGGCATCCCAAGGCAGAGCTCCTGGGATAGAGCAGCGGGGCCTGGCTGCTTCCACAGCCTTTGGGGTGTTCACCTTGCCGTCTCGGATCCTGAGTGGGTCAGAAGGGACGGTAAGCGCAGTTACCTGTGAAGTGGAAGGTGGATCACAGATCCCTGTGCTGGGAGAGGACAAAGCGTGAGGCCATGCAGTGCAGCGTGGTACAGATGTACCCCTCCAGGCCAGAAGCCGCACAGCCTTGTTTGTGGGGGTCTGTCTGTGAACGAGCAACCCTTGTGGGCTCCTCAGCCAGAGCCAGCAGCTCTCCAGCCTGCACAGGGGCTTGTGTCCCACAAGGAGCACAGGAGAGAGCTCAGGTCTGCCTGTGCTGCCCAAGCTGACCTGTCAGGGAAGTGGCTGGTTGGGTGGCCAAGCACGTGCATGTTGGGGAGTCGAGCTGTCCGTGCGCTCCTGTCCCACAGGCAATGGGCCTCCAGCGCTCTTGTTGCTGTTGGCCTCGCCTGCCTCTGTTGGGGTTGCGCCATGGCATCATTGGGGAGCTCGTCTAGCAGTGTTAAATTTCCTGGGGTGCTAACGAATGAGCGCGTTTCTCAGGCCCAACGTGTGACCAGTCCCCGAGAGGCATGTTTGCTCTCTGCCCACCAAATCCTCCTGCAGCTGTAGCTCTGGGGAGGGACGTGGATTGGCTCGAGTGGTTCCCAGGATGGTTTGTGAGCAGCAGTGCTGCATTAACGAAATATGTCTGCTGGCAGGCCAGCACTGACCTCATCTGCAGCGAGTGCCAGGGACTCAGTCTGGAGCTGTGTGGGGGAAACAAATGTCCTGAAAACGCAGGGTGAAGAGAAGTGTCTGAGAACCAGGCAGACCTGCTTGTCCAGCAGAGCTCGGCCATCCTGCCTGCTCTCTCTCAGTAACCCAGTGGTGATGAGGTCTCCCATGCCCCAAGTGCCACCCTCAACCAGTACTGAATTAAGATTTTTTTCTTTTTGGTAGCCTGGCAGCTTGCATAGGACAGGAGCGGACATTGCTGCTCTCCTGTGTTCACCACACCTGATGTTTCTCTTTGGCTGAGATCTCCCACCCAGTGCAGGCATCCAGGGAGCTCGGTGCTGCCAACTGCTGTCCTTGCGTCCTCCTGCGGCAGGGGAGGAGAGCCCTCCTGGCCTGCAGCCAGGGGATGCTCCTTCCAGTCTCCGGGATCTCAAGAGGAAGCAGCCTGACTCTGCTGCACCCCGGGGCTGAGATCTGGCCTAGATCAAGGACTGAAGAGGATATTAGTGTGCAGCTAATTGGCACATGTGTTCTGCTGTTTGTAATTGCAGGAAACTGCTGCTTAGGGATGTCTGGGTGATTTGTGAGCCTGGTCAGGCAGAGCAGTGAGAGGGATGCTCTGTGCTCCCCCTGATTAGGGAAGGGCTGGCAGCTGTACACAGTCCAGCTGTGCTGTTCATCCATGGCCTCTCCCTTTGTTTCTGTGCTCTTTCCTTCCAGTCCCGCTCCCTGGGAAGCTGCCTTCCCCCTGCAGCACCCCCTGTGTTTGGAGCTCCCTGCCTACCTGTGCCTGGCACATGCCTTTGCTGCCAGGCATGGGCAGGGGACTGTGAAAACTACTGACTCTCTCCCTGCTGCAGGCAGCTTCGGCCTCTGCTTTACAACAAGCTTCCACAACCCAGGAACCTCACGGCTGCTGCAGAGCTGACAGAGGAGGCAGGAACAGGGCTCTTGCTCTTGCCACCTGCAAGGGGTAAAGCCCAAATTCAGTGTTAGCAGGGCAGGAGTCTGACATTCAGCTGAGCAGTGTGGGCTGCACCCGGGAGAGGGCAGCGCCGTCCATGTAACACTCTGGGTGACTCGTCCTCCCCTCCCCGGACAGTGCTGTCCCCTGCCTGCTCTCCCCTCAGATCCACACAGCTCGCTGGTGGTGAGTTAGGAGACGGGAGGCTGGTGTGATAGAGTTTTCTAATACAGCTTTAGACTCATTTAAACTCTCTCCCATGGCCTAGTGTCTTGGTATAATAACTTAAAGGCAGTGAAAAGCTGGTGGTGCGATAGGGCTGAACTCCTACACGCTGTCTTGCTCGGGCTTCACAGAGCGATTCAAGACACATGTTCTCTGCTGTTCAGCAACCTGTCTCATTAGGCCGTGCCAGGAAAGCTGAGCAGAGACATGTTGCTGCTCGTCTTGTGGAGCAGTTGCTGATGTTGTTCAGTTCTCCAGCCTTTTGGCTCAAAGACTATTAGAAGAAGCAGCCAGATGTTTATAATTCTCCAGACCACGTCCTCTGCTGCACACTCTCTTCATCTGTCGCTGGGGACCTGTTTTCCCTTGCTGTGCAAACCGGGGAGCTGGCCTTTTTCAAGTGCCTTGTTCAGCTGACGGCTTGTCGTGGCCCTTTACACATTAAAACGTCGTAATACAATGACTAGGAAATGCAGTCTTTTGGTCTGAAGTATAGAAAATGGACGTATGAGAGAGGGTGGTGTGAGGTGCAAAGAAGATAATTTTGAAACCATGAGTTAAGTCACAGTTGTGCTTAACCGCAGTGGGAAAACAGGGTAGAGAGAGGCTCCAAGGCAGTTTGGAGCAGAGGCTGTGCTATAAGCAAAGAACTGAAGAGCTTTTAGGATAACTGCGTCCCCTATCCCAAAAGAGTTGTGTTCTCTCTCTTGGAAGAGAGTGCCTCCATCACCCTAACAGCCACCTGTAGGATGATGGAGTCAAGGCTATCATCCTTGTGGAAAATCACCATAGAGGATTTGAATGCCAGCAAGGATAACTGGTATCTGTTTCCTAAAATGAATGATAGTCAAAGAACGGGAGGTGTAGAGGCCCTGGCGTGTGTGTCCATAATCTGCTGCCTGTTTTGAGGTTGTGTTCCTGAAAAGTGTGATGATGACCTGGTGCAATGAAGAGTGAAGCAATTTTTCCTGTAGGAATTACTGTAAGGAGGGATTTTATGTGGGGACTTCAGAAATACACCTTAAATACACAGGAACAGGGTGCATGATGTGAAAGATGGAGGGGCAGGAGCAGTAGCATCGGAATCATCAACCAGAGAAGATGTTGGCTTTTTGGAGTCTGGCTCTTCAGAGCAAGTCACCCTTCCAGAAGACCTCAGCCTCCCCATCGTCAAGTGTAAATCTTCCAGTGCGGGTCTTCTCACTGCCTCTTTCTGAGTATTTACATCTCATCATCATATTCCTCAAATTAAAGTCAATCACATCAGTTGAGTAGGAAGGTCAGAAGATGGGGTAGTGGCAATGGTTAGAGGAGCACGACATCAGGCAGCTACAGAACTCCTAAACGATGTACGGAGAAGCGACAGATAGCAGGGTGCTGTTGTATAAGTGCTTCCACGTGCGTAAGGAAGTGGATGACACTACTCAGATTATGCTGTACTAAAGAGCTCACGTTTCACGAAGCTGCAGGCAAACACGCTGCTTTGTTCCAGCCGTCAGGATGTGAATGGAGTCAGAAAATAAGTGATACAGTTATACAAAATTAAAAGCATTTGATCTTGGAAGCCAAGCTGTCCTATGCCTGTCCAGATCTTCTGTCTGGGAACCCAAGAAGCACAGGCACAGGTGAAAATTGGGCCAAAGGGACTGAAAGGAGGGTTTGTGTCAGGGACACTTGGGCAGCACGTGAAGGCAAGGTCTGGCTTTGCCTCGGGCTGGTTAGCAGCTGTGCTTCTGCACTAGCGTCTCTCTGAGTTTGGGCTAGGATATTTACACAAGCCAGCCCAGCTCTACTCACAAACAGCATACAGAGCACCTTACTCTGAAAGGCTTTCTCTGGGTCCTTTTTTGCTGCTAGATAGGGAAAGTAATGAGACATAATGAGTGTTAATTCAGCCGGTAACTGGAAATTTCTCAATTGGGCTTGGAAAGACTAAGGTTATGAATATCGGAAATGAATGGGAGGCTTTTGTTCAGGGGAATTTCGCGTTATTCTGACCAGCAACTTTTTCCTTGGTTAAGGATGAACAGGCCTTTCAAACAGACCAGGCAGACCTCACATTAACACACACGTTAGTATTGCTGCAGGAAGGATCGCGTGTCTAAAGGTTGGATCCAGCCCCCGAGCTGTAGGCTCTCCTCTTCGCTGTCTCCTCTTAGCTCCCAGACAGGTTTTCTCATCTTTACCCGCTTGTTAAATGCAAGAAACCAGGCTGAAATCTTGATCGAGATCAAGGAACGTGTTAACTTCTGAGACCATTCCTTTTGGGAGTGTGTGGCAAACCAGCTATTCCCTTCAAGCCCTTCATGCTGTTAGGCAGTACGGAAGATAACACCTAATTAATGTGGATAGTTTAATTTCCCTCAACCTCAGTTGTTCCACGCATTTGGAGGGAAAGCAAGAAGCAAAGCCATAAAGAATTACTGCCTCAATCCCCCTTGTGTTTATATTCAGTATTTATATTGATTCTCTGTGTTCCAGCTTTGTTTCTTAATAAGCCACCCACAAAAGTGCAGGCTTACAGTGGAGTTTCCTTGCCAGATAAATATGATGGAACAGTATTCTCATAAGCACTGTACGACTGTGACTCATGGAAACACGGTGCATATGTCAGTTGGCTGTTATCAGGCTCATTCATAACAGCAGGCAGCAACCCAAATCTGCATGTTAATGAGATCTGGAGATGACCAGGCGCTCTCCTGCTCTCGGAGGGATCCAGCCAGACATGGTGCTGGGGCAGGAAGCTCCGTGTCAGCTCCTGCAGCTGGTTTTGCTCTCCAGGCTGATTTTTAGGTGGAGGGTTGCAGAAACAGCTAAGTCAAGCTTGATCGCCCCAGATGGTGATCTCTCCCTTTTGGTCAAGCAGCTGAGAATCACTCATCTTGTTGTCTCTGACTCATCGTTGCGCTGCCTCCTGCCAGACTGTGTCTGTCTCTTCTCCCTTGTTTTGTAGGCAACAAAGCTCGTCGAGCAAGAGATCCCTTCTGCAGCAAGATGGGTTTTGGCCCAGCCTCGGCTGCTGGCCATGACAGGGTTACACCCAATAAATGGTCCTGATCCCAACGGCAAGAACACCCTGCTCTGCCCAGTTGGGAGGAGGGTGGTCCCGGTCTGTTACCGGCCTCGCTATCCCCTGCTTCCAGTCCTCTGAGAGCACGACATCTCCCCTTGCTGTCACAGAGAGGTTTGCTGCCCACCAGCATGGTGCTCCAGGGATGTTCAGTCCACACATAGTTCTAATTCAGATCAGTAGCAGAAATGCTGATGTGGGATGTACTCCGGCGTGTATGGCATACACAGGGTGTGTGGTGGCAGGGCCAGGCTTCTTTCTCCACCATGAAAATACCTCTGGCCCAGGGCATACACTGTCATGCTGTGTTGGCCTGCTAGTGGGAAAAGATTAAACCTGAGGCTGTGGTCAGCTGCAGGAGACTGAGCTGAAGGATCCAGGGCTGTGTTAGTTGCTGCACTGGCTGAACTGTGTAGTCATGGTGGTGATTTGCCTTCTAATCTATACCTGGCACGGTGGTCAGATGTGCTGGAAAACAAGGCTGCTCTTCTAGGAAGCTGCAAGCCCTTTCTGCTCTGGGGCACGTGTGACATGGCAGGACCTGGACAGTCCTCTCAGCTAGACCAGAGCAGTATTTGTTTTTGTCTTTTATGCCTTTTGTATCTTTTTATGTTTAAATGGCTAGGAGGAGCTGAGATAAGCTGCCAGCACCACAGTAGATCCGTGAAGACGCGTCTGTTTCTGGGTAAAACTTTGTGCTCCTGGACATTGCACTTGTCTCCCTATCAGTTCTCTCCAGCTCAGGGGGTGGACTAGGGGTTCAGCAGCACCTTCTGTTTGCTTCCCATTTCAAGGGTTTGTTAAAGAATTCAGAAACTGCATGTGAAATCACAGACTGGGCAAAAAATCCCTCTGTAGCGAGTCAGGCTTTGGTTACCAACTTGGAATAACACCTTCCTCAGTCCTGGAATGGAGTTTTGAAAGTCCCTTGTCTGAAATGAGCCCAAATCGGAGCTGAACATGAGCCATTTGCATCAGAGCTTCCTGGAACTCAGTCCCGTTGGTGGCTTTTCTCTCCTGACCTGGCAGCCCCATTTCTGCCCCCACCAAGCACAAACTGGCAGTTGACATGGGGTTGTGCTGCCCACGCCACTGTCTGAGCAGAAAGTCGTGCCTGCAGCTGGGAAACCATCAGATCATGGGGAGGAACCGTGGGGAGGGTGTGGGCCTTTACGGGAGCCGATATCCCATCCCGTACCTATCAGAGCATCGTCCCGTCTCAGAATAATTAGCAGTACTGTGAATATCATGCATGTGGCCTTATGCTCAAGGGACACCTGAATGCTTTGTAGGGTAAATGTAGGAGTTATGTCAATGACTACCGAAGCATGACTGCCTCTGGCCACCAGCCAGACGTGTACCTTATCTTCTGTCCCAAACAGCTGTGAAACATCTTCAGCAGTATCAGTGAGGGAGGGTTAGAGACAGGATTGGAAGATTATTTATAATTACATTTATTTCCATTGCTACACGCTTTATATTATGCTGTCTGTTTACACTTACCGGGCCTGTATTTGTTAGTATATATCTGAGTTAATGGACACCTGGGTTTTTTAGGATAAACAGATCTTTTTCCTGTAAGCGACCCCTTTAATCTTTTCTCCTAACATGTGGACCAAATTACACAGTACTTTGTTTCAGTGGAAGTTTTTGACTGGTTATTGAGTTTGATTTGGCACGTGGCCTTGGGGACTTGGAGCAGATACAACAGCCCAGATTTCTTCATCTTGGTTATGAAATATTGCAGGAGACTTGCGTGTGCTGTGCTTTCCCGTATTGGGAGACACCGAAAGGGGACAGCCTTTACCAGGCAGCACTGCAGCACAGGTTTCCCAAACAGGGCAGCAAGGACTGAGGAGGAAAGATGGGAAATAGTGGTAGCTTCTGTTGTTGCTGCTCAGTTTCTCACTGGTTTTGCAGGAGCGTTTTGCTTTAACACTTCCTCTGTAGTGACCTTTTTTCATGCTTCTTGTTGTATTTTGTCCTTCCAGGACTGATGGTATTTGCACACTGAGTCATAAGACCAATCTCTTTGCAGTTGGTGGCCAGCCAGACAGACAGCCAGCCACAAGAGACAGAAGAACTCATGCCTCTTTCCAAAACAGCTTTAACCCTTTTATTGTGCCAAAATCCCTCTCTCTGGAAGCAGAGACCAACTTACCTGGCATGGCTGGATGCGTGGTAGTTTCTGTATGTGTGGAATACATCTGGTAACCGTCACAGGGTTAATTCCAATTAATGTAGGTGTTTATCACTCTGGCAGCAGCGGGGCTGAGTGCGGGATAGTCTCCATGTGAGGGAGACGGCCGAGCAGCTCTGGGTTTGGAGGAGAAGCGGCAGCAGCACTGGGAAGGGCAGTCAGCCAGCGTGGAAGTGGCCTGTACAACCACGAGCAATGGTGACAAACGGGAGCAATTATTCCACTTCCCTCACAGCTCGGGAGCCAAGGAGCACCCAGGGAGATGTCAGGCAGCAGGTTTAAAACAAATGCAAAGTGCTGCCTTAACGCAGCACTTACTTAAACTGTGAAACTCAGTGGGTGCTAGGGAGTCTGAAACTCAAGTTCAGATTCGTGCAGAGTAAGCCTAGCAGGTAACCACGTGTCACCTCCAGCTCAGAAACCAGTGTGTTGTAGATTGCCAGAAGTTAGTGTATTATCCTCAAATCCCTCTGCAAACAGTGATTACTCATGTTCTTTCCCCAACTATCTGCCAGTGGCCATTGCCAGAGACAGACTGTCAGGCTGGTGTAGTCATTTTCCAACGCACAACTTAGCTGTTGCATTGCAGTGACTTGGGAAGTCACCAATGACTCAAGGCTCCTTCAGGTGAGGCTACATTTTCTCTTCCTCCCAAACCTGGTGATGCCAACCGTAGCACACCTTAGCCAGTAGTGAAGCCAGTACTTCTAAACTCCTGCCCTCCCCTGTTCCCTGGGCAGCAGCAGGAGACAGGGTGTGTACATTCCAGTCCTTTTCTCCCTCTTTCAGCCTGTTTTGAAAAACAAAATCTACTTGCAGTGTTGCAGCATCTCACAGGCTGTGTAGGCATGGGGCAGAGACCAGCATCTCACCCTGTTTGTATCAGTCTCTTCATGTTTGCGTTGTGCCACTTTGGCTTTCCCATCGTGTGTGTTCTCGCCTGCGGTGCTTTCGCCCACCCTCTGTGCCCTCAGACAACCCCGCTCTCATCTGGGAGCTTGGTTTGCCTTCTGAAATTCAGATTTATAAGAGCTTCCCTTTGATTTTGGAAATTTATTTCCGGGAGTTTCTCCTTGGCCACTTGCCTCTCCACATGCCCTGTTTGTGCTGTCTGGGTTAGGGACACTGTCCTCTCCGGGACCCCTGTGTCCTCGGAGCAGCCTGCCTGCCTTGGGAGCTGTGGAGAAAATGCTGCTCCTCTCCTTGTCCCTTCCCTTCCTGAGCCTTGCTTGAAATATCTGCACTGACCCTGCCCAATGCTTTGTGGGTTCGTGTGTTTTCATGAAGCACCGTGGTGTGTTACTGGCCCCAAGACGATCGTGAGGGGTTGAGAAGCAGATGCGAGCTATCTCAGGGAAGACAGCAGCAAGATCAAAGGCTTTTCAGCAGCTTGCCATGTTCTCCTGAGTGGACAGATCCTTTCCCTGGCCTCTAACAGGGATTGTGCTTTCATGTTCGGAGATATTGTTGGGTTTGGATGTTTTTCTTCCCTTCCTCTTCTGCAGAGCGGAGGGCAAGTCCCAAGAGAACGAGCAGGTCTGAGGGTGTCCCCCATCCCTGCAGTTAAACAGTGACATATTGGGGAAGGGGTGGGGGAAATGTTTAAGTGGCCGAGAGAAACAGAAGCTATTGTTGTTGCAAAAGTTCAAGTTTCCAGCTTCCTCTTCCTCCACCTGTCAGGAGGGAGCGCTGGGCATGCTCCCGGCACTGAGCACAAACTCAAACATGCCCTCTGGGCTCGGTTGTGAGCGCGGTGTCACCGAGTTAGTCACCCAGAACCCCGGCAGCGGGGTGAATAGGAGGCACATCTGTCCGGGGGCAGCGGGGGGAGAAGGCTCGTCGCTGCAGCCGACTTGGGCTCTTTTTCTCTTTTGGGTGGATCAAAGTGCTGAAGCTTTGGGAGCTGCTGTCTCGAGGTAAAATAGGTCGTACGCACAAAGCGGTGGGTGCCGCTCTGCCCGGGCTCCTCCGGCAAATTCCAGAGCAGCCAGTGATGTTCTGCTGGCCAGGCCCCGGGCTGCTCCAGAGCCTCTGCTCTTTTCCAGAGAAGTCTTCAGTTCTGCAAAGGGCCCCCATTGCTGCCCTCGGAGCTGAGGCTCTGGAGGGAGAGGGGACGTTCGTTGAAGACTGGGACCGGGAGCCATCACTGCTCACTTGCAGGCTCTCTAACTGTTAAAACACTGTCAGGAAAATCTGTTCACGCAGAATACCCCATCTGTCTGGAGAAGCGGACGAGCTTTCTGCCCTAAAACCCTAAAAAAAAAAGGTTTTTCTGAAATCCTTAAAATACAAACACACCACCAAACAGAAAAGCACCTGCTCGTTATTATTCTAGTGACTGGGTGTTGGTGGTACTGCTGCAGCCGAGGACCAGTTTGTCATTTGAGAAACACTGAAAATGGTGCTAATAGGGCTATATATGCCTGAGAAACTCTTAGGAGATAGGAGTGAGTGTCCTGGATCTTATTTGGTTAAAATGTGGATAAACATCCTAAACATTGATCAGAGGATTTTATTTAATTAAAAAAAAATACTCCTGCTGGTAAATACATTTGGCTGTCTAGGATCTGAGCAGTGGTCATCACTTTATCGATTGTCATATCATTAAATCAGGCGGGGAAAAAATTAATGATAGGCTTGAAGACCCTGAACATAAAGTTCAGTTGTCTAGAAAATCTGTTAAGTTGCTGAGCATCTTGCAATGATTTAAAAAAAAAAAAATCGAGCTCCTAAAGGAAATGTCAATGCATATTACGCTAGGTGATGTGGTGCTAGTAATTCTCTCACTGGGCTCGGTCATGTGGCATTCCAGATGCTTATGATTATCTAGATTCCTGAATGGAAAACTACTTGATTAATTCTAGTATCTTAGCTCCGAGCCTGTAATCAAATCCCGCAGCAGAGTCTCCAGCATCCTTCCTGTTGGATGCACTATGTTCTAACAGTTTTGGCTGCTGGACTAGGATCTTATTTCATTATATTTTTACCTAAGAGTGAAGATAATTCATTGTTCAATAAGCCCTTCCAGTACGTCTGTAGAGGAAAAAAGCCTTCCAGTGAGTTAAAAATGTAGTTTTTAGTGGCTCCAAAGTGCTTTAAGTGAAGGTTGCAGTCCTGTCCTCTGTCTCACGAGGAGATGCTGAAGTGTTTAGCTGCGGTTCCCATTCATGAGAAAACAAATGTTAAAGTTCATGACATATGGAGGTAAGACCAAGGTTTTGCAGCAGAGCGACCCAGTGGCTGATGGAAGGCAACCAGGACAGTCTGTTTGCGGCTTTAATGTTAAATCATATTAATACTGTGGTCAAGTGCAAATGGGCCTAATACTTTGTGAATTACATTAATTAACCCCCGTTAAAGATGTTAATAAGTGGTAGGTGTTGGGCTGTGAGGTTTTAGCTGTCAGACAAAGGTTCCCAGCCTGAAGGGGTATGGCTGCCTTAATCCCTGCTTAGCCGATGCCTTCATACCTCGGGAGGCTTCGTGTCTGCCTTCGCCCTGCTTCTCCTGGGTTCCCCTGTCAGGCTTCCTCTCCGATGCAGTAGTGTTTTCCTTTCTTTTATTTGCTGGATTTTATGTGGCTATTAGACTGTCAGATTGACACACTGTAGAAAGGGGGTTAGGTGGAAGTTACTGTGTTCAAAGTACTTTCAAATGGCCAGGTAAATAAAATGAAATTCAGAAATAACTTGTACACATCCTTCCATGCCGCTCTAAGAGAAGAATGGAAGATGACTGGGCACCGCGATGGCTGTGAAAGGATTTTCCAAAGCACCTGGGGTGAGTCGGAGGGGAGATGGTAAGATCTCAGTGTAGGTTTCCCCCGTCTCTTGCTGGGCTTGGCTACAGCTCCTTGTGGTTTCTGGGGGAGCTGGGGCTGAAGCTGGTCCCTGCAGTGGCAGCAACCGAGCAGTTTTTCTTCTGAAGGAGCAGCTTTCTGGGCCTGTGCGGAGGACGCGGTGCACATGGTGGCACAGATGGAGCTGCGGTGTGGATTTCTGCTGCAGGCAGTGTCCCTCCAAGCAAGAGCAGGTGACTGCTGTGATGAGCAGTGGCTGTGGATCTGAGTCAGGCTTGCTTATCTCTCTGTTGTGAGTGCAAACACCCTCCATATGCATAGCTGCAATGAGAGCTGATCTCTAAAGATAGCAATCTGCCTGGTGTACAGGCTGCCATCATCTGTGTATCTAGGCACGTCCTATGTTACAGGGACAGGAGAGCCTTGTGGCTGCACATGGATATTTCTCCTTTAAGCAGTCTGCTGTCTGGGAGTGGTCTTCAGGCAACAGAGCTGACAGCACGCTCTTATCGTTTGCTTTCAGAGATTAGTTGCTGGAAGAAGGAGAAAGCATAAGGACGTATCCTGGGGAGAGCCAAGGCTGGTCCTGTGCAGTACCTCAGAGTGTAGTTTGCAGGACCATTTGATAATACAGGAGCTGCAACCTGCCTGAAGTTAGTGACGTGCAGATCTGTGTAGCATGGATCTGGTAAGGATTCTGCATGAAAATTTGTTCCTCTGCTACTGTGTAGTATCAAGTACCACGCTTTTTTGGAGCAAGGACCTGTTGTTTACCTGCCAAATAGTTCATTATCATTAAACTTTTAATTGTAACCCTGGTAAAGAGAACATGAATCTTCTGTTAGTGCTGTGGATCATTTACAGAGGTCATGGCCTCCTGAACCACAGTTGGGAGCTATGAATAAAGGCTACCAGTTACTATTCTATTTTATTAGCTATTGGATCTCAGTCCAAGTGCCTGATGAGCAGTTCAGAGCACCCGGTACCAGGGCACCAGCGCTGGCTACCCCTCCTGTCAAAAAAGGATGGTCAAATTACCCACCTGTACCCGTTACCTACATACCATACCTCCACTTGAGTCAGAAGAGTTATCCGACCTGCTAGTTATCCGACTTGGCTGAAGTCATCTGCCTGTTGTCTCTCATGCCCCCACAGTCTCAGTCTAATAGGGCAAAAAGTTCAACTGGAGGGGGATATGGATGATTTTAGGCATCTAACTTGGATGACAGTTATCTGGCTAGTTTCTCAGGTCAGCGGGGAGAACTGTGTTCAACTATGTTCAAGACAGGAGGCAAAGCTTAGGCATTGGTATTGCTGGTCAGAAATAACTTTAGGATTATATATTTGTTCCTTGGGATAAGTTTTTAGTGAAACCTCTGTAAGGATTTTTGACCAGGTGAAGGAGGGTTTGCAGAGACTTTGTGTACAGCTGTGGGTGTTTGCTGGGCTAGCGTTTGTGCTTTCCTTTATCTTTGTTCCAACTGTAGGAAGAGGAATATGGTGCATTTAGCTCCTTTTCACTAATTCCATCCCAGCACTCTTTATTAACCACCTGACAGATTTACCACCACAGCAGGCTGAGGGCAATTAATTTGAAAAGGGTGGCCAAGTTCAGGCACGTACCTCTCTAAGTCCTTAAAGAAGTGGTCTGACTTTTTCAGTGCATGTGAGCAGCCACAGCTGCCATCAACTTCCTTATCTGTGGATCTGGGGGGATTTTGAAGTGTGGTGCTTGCATGTGTGGAACGTGGCTTGTGTTTTCACTTGTGTCTCTCTCAGCACAGAGTTTAATGGTAGCTCTTCCCTGTTGCATCTGTGTGGAGGATGTGCTGTGCAGTGACGGCCTCACCCAGAAAGGAAGATGGAAAGCCTCAGTTTGGGAAAAGGAAGGAGGATTTGTGTCTGACGTCTGAACTTCCCTCTTTCCTTGTGGTCTACAGAGAGAATGGCACTTCCAGGCTGTCATTTCATACCATCTGGGTTTGGCACTTGTTTTAGGATGAGCTGAATTAGCTTCTGCAAGGACCCGTCCCTTGCCATTAGCTGTGGGGAAGCGTAGGCAGCTGGGGTAGGCTGGACTCCCAGCATCCACATGCATTTGGCTAGAGGAGGTTATTTGGATCCCATGGTTGGCCATGAAAGAGAGAAGGTTGGGTAAGTTTGTCTCTATGAAATATCGCTGTTCTTAAGTACTGCTTGGAATCTGGCACTAAGTGTAATAGTGTTGTTGCTGCAGGATCAGAGGATGCAGAAAGGGTAGAGAAGCCTTCTGGTGCTTTAGAATCTGAAGAATATAAAAGCCAGCAGAAGCCATGTAGGAACAAAGTTGCTAAAAGGTGCCAGGGCGGGATTAGGGAAACAGTGCAAAGGCTGAGAAAATTTCACAGAAAAAGCACCAAGGGTAGTTTGATGCCATTTATTTTTTGCGTTTGTCTCATTTGTTCTCATGTCGTGCACAAAATCTGCAAAATATCTCCTGTTGACATGGGCTTTGGAGATCTGCTGAGCTTTTTCCAAAACCCTAATGGTTGCATTGCAGCCTGATGATCCAAACCTGTCATCAGATTGTAGGTTAATCAGCTTTGCTCTCCATCATGTTGCTGGTTGGTTCTTCAGGTATTAGACTGAATAGAAGAAAGAAATAAAAAATAAAGACAGTTGGCATTGCACCATTTGAAAGGACTGTGCTTGTTATCACCTACCAGTTCATTTCAGTTTGGTAGCTGATGAGAAACTGGATTGAATCAGCTCTTCATGTTGGGTCTTCTAGGCTGCACTGGAGCAGGTGCCTGTGAAGTAAAATATTCCACTTTCTGTCATTAGCTCCAGTCTGCTCGGGATGCTTTCTCTGCGTCTTTTTCCTGAATGTGTGTCTCTTCTGTCCAGGTTATTGCTGGAAGGCACAGACGTGAACGCAAGGCACAAGCTTGGCTGGACTGCTCTCATGGTGGCAGCTATCAGCAGAAACTCCAGGTACGTTTGTCTCGGCATTCACCATTACGTAGTGAGTAAGTCACTTCACAGCTGCCTCACCTTTTCCTAAAGTCATACTGAGCTCCACAGAGGGTTTCCAGAAAGTTTGGGCTGGTTTGGGATGTGTTGTCGAGCTAAACCCGAGGGAGCTTTTCACTCTTCCTTTGCCCGATACGTTGTGTGACAGATCGAGGTAGGCTGCTCTGCAATCCCAGAGAGGTGACTGCTGAATTGGCAATAGATTTTGGCCTCTGATGAGTCCATACCCTTGGGATGTCATTGTGGTAGGTAGTCTTAACACCCCACCACCAGAAATAGCTCCCCTAAGAGCTGCTGCATCCCTCCTAGCTTGTGGGGCCATTGCTGGGTCTTTCATGCTAGGCCTTTATGAAGCAAAAATGCTGAATGCTGTGCCCTCCCTCCTTAGTTCCCATGATGATCGCTGTGGCTTCTTGTAACCTTTTAAAGACACTCTTAAATATATTCAGTCTACAACTAAATTCAATTAGTTTTTTATTTAAGGAAAAAAGAGAAAAAGAAATCCAATTTTGGAAAACGTGGGACAGACGGGAGAATGAGCTTTGATGTTACAACCTCTCAGGGATGCTTTACTTAGTCACAAGTTCATAAGCAAAAAAGCCTAATTACTTGGGAAAACACAGGATTAAAGCAGTGCACAAAAGCTGAATATCCGCTCTCGGGCGACACGATTCGAATCCATGTGCCGAGTTCGTGTGTGGTGCAAACTTTGATGTGTGCTATGACAAGCTGAAAGTCGTGACCTCCTTGGGGAGCTCCTTAAGATGGGCACAGAGGCGGGGGCTTGGGACTGTTTGTTTAACTTTGATGTCCGAGCAGCAACGGGCCCCGTTGTTTGCCCGTCCGCAGAGGGACGGGCTTTGGAGCCTCCCACCTTTGCCAGTAGACAATGGTCAGCAATGGAGTGTGACGACTGTTGACCATTCCAAGTGACCGGTGGACCAGAACAGGGCTTCCCGAGTTGCAAAGGCTAAGAGGAGACAGGGAGAAAGGCTGTTCATGGTACAATAATTGCCTAAAATCAGGTAGAAATGCTAATGAAAACATCTAGGCAGTAAAAAGCGTTCAGCACCCAGGCTGGTCCCTTGTTACAGACTGGCAGAGCGATAACGGCGGTGTGTCTTATTTGGGTACCTGGCAAAAAAAAGCGCTTTTGGCTGTGTTGGGCAAATGGTGTTTATTTTTCCCACATTTTGGATGAATACTGACTTTAATTGAAAATTAAGAAGTCCTTGAATATCTGAAGCTTGGTAGGACTTGTCTCCAACATTATAGTGGAAGAGTAATTAGATACTTCATGGAGGCAAACATAAATGCAAGCCAGACTTACTCCTGGTGTAACAACTCTGTTGATACCGCTGGGGTTGTGCCAGACATGTTTTTGGCCCTCTGTACCATTTCTAGCTTTGTAACGTCCACAGTGGGGTCTCGCTGCTGGCTGGGAAATGTGTTGAGCTGGAACATGACACACGGAGTGTTTGAAATTCCCTACAAATCGTTTGCTCGCGGATGTAGCCCACAGGGTAACCCTTTTAACTCAAACCCAGCAGAACTGGGCGTTGTGTGTGTGGTCAGCTGTGGAAGTGGAGAAGGCAGAGCCTGGGGAGCTGATGGCTTTGACTCAGGAGCATGGGTTTAGCCTGCAGAATTTTAAATGTTTAGTAGCTTTTCCCTTCCAAATGCAGAGTGCCTGCTGGTTTTCTGGATCTCTTGCAATCCTTTTGCATACATTAGGTAGGAATTAGTCTAAATATGACTTACTCTGCTTTGTAGTAGGATGCAGGATTATATTTTTTTTTTAGAGTGTGGTCCCTCTGTAAAGAGTGATGATCTAAAATTGGTTTATCCAGCCAGAGCAGCTGATTTGCTGGATTATAAGTTGTTACGACTTTTGATTCTTAACCCATCAGTCAAACAGCCTCCGGGGGCGGTGAGCTGGGTCTCTCTCTGTCTTGCACTTCAGAGGAGAGGTAACGAGTGGCTCAGAGATGGTCAAGATGCAGCCAGCTGAGCAAGCATCTGCATGTATTGTTAGCCTGCGACAAGAACAGGGTTGTTCGGTTTTGTTTAACCTGTTTGCTTGGTCACCACTTCTTTTTTTAAGGTTGCCAATACCTGCGCAAGTTACTCAGCGTGGATTTAGGGGCCTGTGATGTTGGTAGCTGGAATGAGTGTCTTCAGCTTAGAACTGCTAAGAAAAAGTAAGCCTTCAGCCCCAAATTGCTGTCTTTCCAAAGTCGTTTTTCAGAGAACTGTGTTTTCAGTCTCTGCTGTGCTGCTGGAGATTTCTGTGACCTGTCCTTTAGCTTTGTAATGTCTCCTAATTTTCATGGCCCTCACTCTTCCAATTAGACAGCTACAGTCCATATGTTTAATTTAATTTCAGAGGCACTGCATTAATGATTTCTGTCAGTTGCCATCAGCTACAAGATGAAATCCCGTGTGCCGGCAGGGAAGTTTGGGGTCTGTCTTTCCTTTTTACAACAAAACAATGATCATTCTCATCCTCTTGAAAATGTCCTGTATCCAAAACGTGGCAGGGCATTAAGAAGTGTTTGGGTACATTCCTACTGATAGGTTTCAGAGGGGATATGGGTGCGTAGCTGGGCAGGAGTGGGGTCAGGGCTTCATGTCACGCTGAAGCAGAGCCTTTCTCATGGGCTCCCAAAGGCTCCTATCCAGGTGAATTTAGCCTCATAGTGCCCTGTGAACTGGGAGAGGCACTGGCACTTCCAGCAGCTCCAGGTCCAGGCAGGACTTTCTTTCCCATTGCCCGTGCTCAGGGGATCACTCTTCTGCAGGCAGGGAGTGTTTCTAGTCCTAGCTGGCATCTTCCTCTGTAGAGCATTCTGTTCTGAAATGCAGATGCACAGCATGCAGCGTGATTGCAGCTTAGCTTTGGCACCTCTCAGCCCGGCATAGTTTGTGGTCTAGTGGGGAGGGACTGGGCTACTAGGACGCCTGGGATCCGTTCTGGTCTCTGCTCAGCGGCTTGGAAGAGCTATTTCTTTTTTCTAGTGTTATAAAAGTAAAGGGAAGTGGCCACATACTTCAGTCTGATGTCTAATTTTGGTGTTTGTGTTTTAAAAACACTTCGCTAAGGTAACATAGATGATATAAAAAAATTGTGAGAATTGTGTTCCTTTTTTTTTAATTATTCTTTTAATTAGCTTATTACCTTGTTTCAGACCCTTTCTGAAGTGTGGATAGATTCATTTATGGCTCTTTTTTTATGTGAGTGAGAGTCGAGGTCCAAATTCCTTGGCTCTGTGATAATACAGGTTGTAACCGGGTTGTAGACTAAAGACAGATCAGCTGTGACCACGTTTACATGAGCAAAGGAAGGTTTTACACTGTAATTCTCATAGCTGGGGGAATTTACCATAGCTTTAACATAGCTGATGAGGCAATGATGCTGGTTTTAGTCTAAGCATAACAACATATAACTGTCACTTTATGTAGCCTGCAATGCTGTGTCATAACTGTGCATTTCTGTTGAGGCCTGAAGAGTAATGCAGGCAAGTGAGTGTGCATGTACACACACACACCTTCCACCTTACTTTTCATTTACATTTTTCAGTTGGAGTGACTCCTACTCTGTTTTATTTTTAGTCTTTGTGAAAGCCTATTGCTCTTTTGGATTTCTAGAACTATTTTAAAGGGGTTTCTTAATTCTCCTGGAACAACATCAGTTTTAAAGGGGAGGATTTACAGTCTATGTGAAAAACACTGCTAGGGGCTTCTTTCCCGTGGCTGCACCTGCTAGATTTGCATGTTTAACATATTTATAGTAATTAAGCTTTAATTAAATGCTTACTGAAAGCTTTGTTGGTTTTGTGCCTTTGTTAAAATAAGCAACAAAGCTATAGTAAGTTAAAAACCAAAGCAATTAGGACCTTCGCAGGCCAAGTGTCTATGCATTTGTAGCATAGTGACCTTTTCTGCATACAGCTACTCTGTTTTACATTGTTCTGGCAGAAATAAAATGACAGTGAAACACTGAGTCATCCTCTCATCCCCTTATAAGGTGGAGAACTGATTCTCCAGAATCCCGTGGAAGGGGAAACTAAGGCACAGAGCAGCATGTGCTGCTAAGCCCCAGTGGGATGAGTTTGGGCAGTTATAAAACACTGGCACCCGGTTCTGCTTCCATTCTTACTGTCAATGCAATGGACCTGTGCCCCAGTCCAGCAAGGAGGGAGGGGGTGGAACATGATTTTAGGGTTTCCGAAGTTATATGCATAACTCAGGTGGCGGGGAGGAGCACCCAGCTGTATTCGGAGGGATGACCTTCTCAGAGTGGTTCAGGTCTCTGCAAGGCTGGGTAACAGCTTTCTCAGCAGCGGCAATACACACTTTTTACAGGTGGAGAGAGAAGATAAAGAGAAAATGACTTGGCCGCAGCTGGGTCTCTGTGTCACAGCGAGGTCTTTGTTTGCTGGGACAGAGACACGTGCGGCTCTGGGGAGGGAGATGTGGGTGAGAGTGACGGGCACATGGCTGCTTGCATTAAGTAAGTTTGTGAGTGTTTTCTCAGGTTTAACAGTCAATCGTCTTCTTTCCAGCTTCCCTTTTTCTTCTTTACTAATACATAGCTACAGTACTTCTGTCCATCTTCCTCCCCCCTTTTTTCACATACCCCTTGTTTCACACACTCATCTTGTTTTACACATAAATGAGCCCTTCGTTCTCACCCCAAATGCTGTGAGCAGCTGTGCATGGATCTTAGGGTGATACCCTCTGTGAATGCGAGGAGGGTGGGAGGGGGGACAAGAGCAGAGCGCAGCTCCACCTAAAGAGCATTTCTTTATTTGAACAGGTGCTTTCTCTTGGAAGCTTGTCCCAGTCTCCCCTTGCCCATGGGCATTCTTCTGTACGGACTGCTTCACGTTCTCTTCGAGCAGGAGGGGACAACCTTAATGCTCTGTGCTGGTGAACCATTCATTCCATGTGCTTTTAAATGAGTCCTGCTTGTTCATCCAGCTCATGGTATAAGCACCTCCCAGGCATATGTATTCTTGTTCTGTCAAGGGCTTTAGCCTGTGATTCCTCTCAGCTGTTCCCAACATCGTCTGCTCTCCTCCATTTTCTTTTCACATCTTTGCCTTCTTGCACACCCTTTCTCCTTCTCCCTCCATCTTCAGATCTGGTTCTCTTTGCCTTTCCTCACCTTTGCTTCTCAACACCTTCCTGCTGGGAATGACCAACGACAAGTGACTCCTCCCTGTGCCTTGGCTCTCCTTTTCCTTCTCTGTCTTTCTATGTAGATCAAAAGAGCTGTGGGTCAGAGGCTCGTACATGGAACCAGAACCAGCAGTGCTTGGCCCAATGTGGTCCTGTTCTTTCCCTTGCCCTTCTCCTGCAGCCTGCCCTCCTCCATCCCTCCTTAGGGAGAGGAGTCGGGAAGCAGCTTGCTCTCTGCCTCGGTGTAGATTGCTGGGACTTGTGCCCCTTCCATGCGTACCTAGACTTTGTGCATTGAAGGTGCTGTATAGATGTTTTATATTGGTAATAACAGTACATCATGCATAGTAATATTCTGGTGGGTATGTTCTAAGACTTATAGTGAAGGGTGACCTATCTGGAGCCATTTTCTGTCTATAGGCAATGACATGATTAACTGGTGCAGTCTTATTACCTATATTAGGTACATACATCTGTTCGTGTGATTTTTTTCACTCCTTTCACTTCAGGCAACTCATTCAGAGCTGTCTGCAGCAGAGCTGGAGAAATATCTGGATGCCTTTGGAAGGACGTATGGCCCATAGTGTTGCCTGTCAAAGAGCTGAGGAGTCGAACATGGTTTTCAGCTGTGATGACAGCACATTTTGAGGGCTTGATCCAACAAACTGGGGCATTGTCTTTCAACTACTCCCCTTCTGGATGTCTTTGAGGGACAGTGTCCACTTGGCCATTCCTGCATTGTACCTGCCCACCTGAGGACAGGCCAGTGGCAGCTGTTGCCCACGCTGCTCCTCCACTGCTTCGGCAGTGTCCCCATCTGAGACCTCTGTGCATGAGCACCCCTCTTTCCGGGGATGAATGGCAGTCGGTGTCCTGCAGGTCAGGCACAATGAGGTATCGTCAGTTTAGCAGGTTCCTGCACCTCTCCAAGCCACAGAAACTGCCTCTGTGCACATTTTCTTACCACTGCACGCAGGTAGCAAGACTTCTTTTAACGGTCCTTTGTGGATGGCAGGGGGCATGCAGCAGCAGTGCTGTACCTTGACCATGTCTCTGAAGCACAATTCACCTGAGTCACACTCTTAAGAGAAAACTGTTGTGAACAACATAACAATTCTACCCTTCAAGATTTTTTTTTTCTTTTTGGATTCCTTTTTGCGGGGAGGATCGTTTTTATCTGGGTCAATAACAAACCGCCACAGAGTGAGGGAATGCCACGGCTGCCCTGCTTTCTGTGCCACAGGTAGGCGTAAACATATTCCTGGGAAGGCACACATCCACATTTAGACCTCATCTGAGAAAAAAAGGAGAGAACAGGGGCTGGAGTGTAAACAGCAGCTCCCCCCGGCCCTCCTGCGCCTGCTGAGTTTTACAGAGAGTTAAGGTATAGCCATACAAGGGATCTTCTTTGTGTCCAGGCAGGACCTGTGGCTTCTGCCAGAGCTCGGGGCAGCCGCGTATCAAAACCCGTCAAGGCTTTTGCATTGTGCTGATAACTCACGGTCATGGGGATCACTGGACTTCTTGGTTCACCAACCCCAGCTGCCGGCGCGTTGGTCCCGGCACAACATCTTCCCTGACGCAGCCCCAGTCACGTCCAGCCATCTCGTCATTGATTTCCCCACCCCCTGTATTGTATGTATGTATTTATTTATTTAACAATATGTTGGTCCAGCCATTAAAAGCAGAAAGCACTTTCTCCAATCGATTGAACTGCCCAGCGAACTTCAGTTAAGCGTTGCCCTCTGAGTCATCACCAGGGTCAATTTAGATTTATATTCATGCTGATGAATAGGCTGTGCCTCTAATCTAATGAAAACTTGATCAGCAAATTAAAACTCAGCTTGTTGAGGCTGTTGAGCACAGGTGAGTTATGGAGGGAAGCCTGCCTTCCTGGACCAGCTCAGCCTGCCGTTGGCGTCCCGCTCCCTCTAGGTATCTGCACGGAGTGTTGTTCTGCCCCAACACCTGGCAGCAAGAGGAGGAAAATAGGAGGTATATGGGCCAGAGAATCCTCTATTTAAAAGTCACCCCTTTATTAATAACTAATAGCTGAGCTGGTGCAGAAGAGAAAGATGCCTTCTGCCTTCTCTAGCACATTCACCGGAGCTTCCTTAATTGACCCCCACAACTGCCTTATGAATTGGGAAGTAGTTACACCTCTTCTCCCTGGGAAACCTGAGATTTTTACCCAGAGACTGCATTGCTAGATCATACTTTGTGACTGTCATCTCATTTTTGAAAGTCCCTTGCTTATTCCAATGACATTCACACGCTTTACGCTGATGAGCACAGTTACTCTGTATTTTGATGGTGCCGTTACCTCTCCTAAAGGCTAATTTGCTTGAATGTCCCATTACCTGCAAATTGGATAGGTACGATCAATATTTGTGATTCCAGGAACATCTGGCTGGTGCAGAAGTGCCTGGAGGGGACAGCACGTCCCAAAAGCAGGAGGTGAGATTGAAAGATGATGGGAGAGGGAGGCTGAATGTGCCACGTGTTGTTATTAGACCAGTGAGTCCTTCCTGTGTACGGAGCTGGATCACAGCCCGAAACGGGGCCAGGCTTTTGGAACACCAGATTTTGCCAGTAAGAGATTATATCTGTGCGTATTAAACTTGAGCCTCCCAGCTATCTTAAGAGCTAAGGAAATGTTTCTTATCGCTGGGGGGTAAATGGCGTAGAGGGTCATTAACAGAGAGAGCGGAGCACTTCTGACATCCTCACTTCCCGCTTTCACTCTTAGCCCACCTTGCATCTAGCATTTGTGGTCCTCTGCTAAACTTTTCATGAAAGGACATTGCCCAGCGAGAAACACTGAAGGTGTAGGCAATGAATGAAGAGGAAAGGGCTTCCTGAGAGTCGCTGAGAGCCCACGAAGGTGTTATCTGATGAAGTGCCTGGGAAGATCATTCATTTCAACATAGTCACTAAGAACAGGAAAGGAAGATGGATGGAGTTACCAAGGAAATTACAAGTCATTGTGTGTTATCATATGACTCATTCAGTACCTATAGCTCACCCCTGGCCTGCAAGGTTGTGGATTAAAGTCCTACACTGGGACTTGGGATCATTTCTCTTAAAATGAGAAAGATGCATGGACCTTAAAATATATCGTAGCCTGTCAGCTAAAATTGGAGTAGAGGGATCTCTTTGGTCTTGACAGCCATGAGGACGGGGTCCAAGACGGGTGGTTTGACCATGTCAGAACCTGTACTACTAAGGATTTGAATGATCAGAAAGGCCTGGCTTTCTGGTGTAGATGCTGGAAGCCCTGATGCGAGAATCACAGTAAGTCAGCTGCTGGGGCAAGATCATCAAAGGCTTAATTGAGGCACATTGCACTAATGTTGACTTCTGTTCAGTAGCTAGATGTCCATCTCTAGGATCATGGAGGTCATCAACAAAGATCCCACAGGGCAACAGGGCAGTATCTGCCCTACCATCTTCCATCCTGTACCTCCTGCTTTCCATAGGGACTGCCTCTTCCAGATCTCTGCTGCAGTTCTCTCGATGACTGGGCTGACCACAGCAGTACCAAGTACTGGAGATGCAGGATGTCTCCAGAGGAATCCAGCACTGGGTCTCCCAGAAGAACTTTGCACAGATCAATGACCTATGCTAGAGCTTTCCCGGGTAGAAAGCCTGGCTGTGGCACCTTTACTTCTCCTGTTTCATAGACTTGGGCAGATGGCACACCTCCTGCCCAGCACTGCCAGCCAGGCACCAAAAGTAGGATTGACAGGCCGAAACCTACCTGATGACCTACCTAATGACCAGAGGTGGAAGAGCCTGGGCTGGCGGGCTTTGACTACAGCTGTTCTGGACAGCCAGGGCTATGCACTTGGGCTCATGTGGCTTTACTTGCGGCCAAAGCTCTCTCTTGCTTTCCATTTTGCTGTGGCCATAGAGGTCAGTGGTAAAGGTCATGCAGTGTCCCTTTATATGAGGCAACATGTTGGACCTGTGAAGTAGAGGTGAGTCTGGATCTAGCCGTGTTCTGAAAAGCCCTTGCTAGAGGTGCTGAAGGACTTTTAGGATAGGTTTTGTGCCCTGTGCCTTATTGATGCTCCTGCAGTGGTCCAGAAGGACCTACAGGCTTCTTGTGTGGCTGGAGAGACGGCAGCCCTGCCTAAGGTGTCCTCACTGATGTGGCCTTCAGGAGCAGTGTAGTAGGACAGCGTAGACACTGAACATGGAGGGGAAGACTTGTATCAGTGGCTTTGCCCTGGCAGCAAATTGTCTGTTCTGAGAGGACTGAGGATGAGACAGTAAGGTTATATCTTGCTGGAACTATGCTGAAGATAGTAGATGATCTCACACAGTGATCCTTGCACCAAGACCAAAACGGCAGAAGGGACTGAAAGAAAATTCAGGCTAGTTGGAGGGATTTGAGTGGTAAAGAGGGAGCACATCTGTGATGGGAGACTACTTAGGGCTTCATGTCCTACATTGCTGATGTCTGAAAGTAGGTGAGATGATCCCCATCCTTAGTGCCAGTCCTAAACCGTCAGATACCTAATTTGATCATGGGTGTGCAACTCAAACCATTCGAGAAAATCTTTAGTGCAACGTGCTCCTGACTACATTGAAATGGTGAAAGATCATAGTTGCTGTTTGAAGAATAAGATCCAGTGCATCTCAACCTAAATATTTTAGAACTAAGGGTGTTGTTAAAATACAGATATAAATGAACTCTGTATGCTCACACGGGAGATGGCAGGAGGTTCTCCTGGCTTCCAGCCTGGTGCTTTGCTCACTAGAAGTAACTTTGTACGTGGTGAAGAGCGTACCAGTGCCAGTAAGGAGCTGGCTCTATTGTACCATATTCAAAGAATAAAATAACCACCTTTTATTCTGCTAATGCATTTATGGGGTAAATGGGAGAGGAGCTTAAGTTAAATTCTAAATGTGACTTGACAAGACACAGCCTGCAGATACATGTCAGTCAGTCTGCGGTGCATGTCGCTGTCAGCCCGTGAGCCATGTCATCAGTGATGAATGCTAACTAACGAGTTACTGTCTAGTTGTCATGGAAAGCTTGAACCCTGGAAAAAAATTAAGAATTAACTGGCTTCAAGCTGCTTTCAGAAGTGGTGAGAAATCTAATTCTTGCCTGATGATTGTTTGCGTTCGGGAGCAGAGATGGAGGACTTCCACACCAAAATTGCCTGGCCTGTATATCTTGTGTTGATCTGTCCTGCTGCAGTGTGTTGATAACTTTACAGGTCTGGAGACTGAAAGCCTCAGTCCCAACGCGTAGGAGAGTTGTAGTCTGGTATGTCCTGCCTGTGTTGCCATGCTGGTCAGCCCTGGGAGGACCTGCCTCTCCAGTGGGCCCTGCAGCTACAATATAAAAAAATGGGGAAGTTCTCTACAAATTCAGAGGTTAAATCTCTTTCAGAAGTCCTGGCAGCTGCCAGGCTGGTTGCAGATGATCAGGCTGTCTTCAGTGGTGATCTCATACGAATTGTCTGGTTCTCAGGAACGGAGGTTTGCCTGAACTTCACGCAGCAGTCAAATGCTTTTCTTCCAGAACCCCACATAATTAATGCAATTGAAATTTATTTTTAAATGCTGAGGTCGGTGTTTCATCTTGTGAGGGCAGGAAGAGGCAAAGAAAGACTAGCTGTCTCTCATAGCCAATGTGGGTGCAAGAGATGCCTTTTCAAGGGTGGCTTCCATTAGCTGCATCAATGTAGAGGGACCACTCAAGTGAATGCTATAAATTGCAGGGCAGAAACCTCTGGAGTGAAGAGGGCCCTTCCAGCCCCCTGCCTTTTCTCGTGCTTCATACTGAAATGCTATGTGCTTCTTGCCTTGGTAGGATGGCACCTTTATTAAAGGAGGCTTCCCAAAAGCAGAAGTAACAGCATAACCTAGTTTTGCGTCCCTTAACCTGAAGAGTATTACAAGAATCTTCCTTTTTGCAGGGGCAGGGATGGCCATGGAGCCAAGATCTGGCTCTGACTGTGCCTTTACTGTGGCTGAGGACAGTTTCCACCACTGATCCAGACCCACAAAGTTATGGGGACATAACTGATTCCCATGGTGGAGTGGGAATATGACTCTTGCTAAGAGCCTGTTCTGTGCAGGTCTTCTTGGGAGGGCTGTGTTTCCCTACAGTGTCACCCCTGCCTCAAGTGCCTCCCACATCTAATTGGTTTGAGAATATGCTGGTGTGGTTGTATTTGTTGAAATGTTCAATTATGGTTGTTGGTTTAACTTTCCTTTGCTAGCTGGCAATGTTTGAGGAGGGCTTTCTGAGCACTGTCTCCCTTCTCAGTCTCTGAAGGACTTCAGTTACTCATGTTCTACCTCTGCCTTATTTTTGTTCTAATTTGTAACAGTGTGGTGAAGATCCTGCTCGCAGCTAACGCGGATCCAAACCTTGGAGATGATTTCAGCAGCGTGTATGAGACTGCCAAGGAAAAAGGCCTCCATTCTTTAGAAGGTAGTATTGATTGTGTGCAGTTACCTGCATTTGCTTTTCAGGTCCCAAAATTTTGCTTCCTGGCTTTGAAATGGAAATTTGACCTCGTTTGGTTTTTTTTAGAGCTAGCTTCAGCTTCCATTTAAATGCAGAGTAACTGATGGTATGTGGGTGAGCATCTGTCTGAAGATGAACAAAAACATTACGTAGATGTTTATGAGAAGCAATCCTTCAACGTCCTAGAGGTAACCTGCTTTTATATAGCCAGAACATAACACAAAGTTGTAGATAGGAGCGTCATCCCATTGACCCACATGCAGCCACTTGCTGGGGAAGCAGAAGGGTTCAAGGCAGTGTATTCCACCAGTAGCCTTACTCTAGATCTTATAAGTAGAAATAAAATGAAGAAAGACTTGTCCAATTGAAATAAAGCTGAATGACATAACTGGTTGCCGTTACTGCTGCTGGTTTTCGGGCAGGCATTAACGCTAGCTTTCAGCCCTTGAAGTCTACATGAAAACAAGGAAATTTTCTGCAGCATCATTTCATCTTGTTATGATTTTCCACGGCCCATGTCTCAAGTTTCTGAGCACTGTCTCCCTGCTCAGTCTCTGAAGGACTTCAGTTACTCATTTTCTACCTCTGCCTTATTTTTGTTCTAATTTGTAACAGTGTGGTGAAGATCCTGCTCGCAGCTATCCCCATTGGTGGGATGTTGATGCAGACTTAGAATCATACAACAGTTTGGGTTGGAAGGGACCTTTAAAGGTCATTTAGTCCAACCCCCCTGCAATGAGCAGAGACCTGCTCTGTCTATTCAGACCAATTTAAATTTCCCAGACTGTTTCCACTTTTTATGACAATAAATGGTGGTTAAATTTTCTTGGTTTTGTGCTTATCAATGGAATCTTGCGGGGGGATGTCTGGATTCCTGCTGCCTGGCTGTGCTTCGAAGAGGCCAGCTGCACGTTTCAAGGATGCTTCTGGTCCCCAGGCTTACAGCTCCCAGGCTGGCAGGAACGCTGGCAGGACCTGACTCTGCTAAAATGTCCCTGGCTGTTGCTTTTCCTGTTCCAGAAGCCTTTTCCCCATCCGAGCGCCTTGCTAACCCGCTGGCCTCGACTCTGAGCTGGCAGACCATGGAACGTGTCCCAGCCATCCCCAACAACCTGCCAGAGCTCAGCCAGCTGCCGGGACTTGCGTTCCCGGGGACTGCTGCATCCACAGTGACTGCATTTGTGTGCTCTGACCTTCTCCTTTGAAGTTAAACCTTTTCCTAGCTGCTGTAAGGAGAAAATTGGAGGAAGCCACACAGGTTGTCCAGAGCCTCTCTTTGCCCTGCATGGTCTGCAGAGCCTAAATCAGACGGCGATATTATCCATTGGTCTGTCTGTGCTTTTTGCCTCACTGCTAAGAGCTATATAAAGTCTAATGAAGGTGTAATATTTGAACCTTTCATAAAACACAGGTTGAGTTAAGAAGATGAATCAGTGAGGGGACAGTTTTGACAGGGCGTTATTTTATTTTTAAAAGCTCTCCGCTCTCATCCCTCACTTTAACCCACCCGTGCAATAGACCTGATCCTTGATGGAAGTGAGAACACGCATATATCAGATTGCTGTAGCAGTGAATGCAAAATGTATGAAACAACATTAAAAAATGAACAATGGAATGCCAATACATAATGCATGTACATAGACTTTATTTAAGACAAAGTATATCAACCAATAAAGTTAATTGTTTTTGTCTGCATTCATCCCTCTATAATGTTATATATTTTTGGGGTGAAGAAAAGATAAGGCCACTCAGGAAGAAGTTGCATTAATTCTTTGGTTGACATGTTTTATTAAAAAGAATAAATTCAGTTGCATTTTTAAAAAGAGAGGGAGAGAGAGAAACTGCCTTTGTTTTTTACTTTTTTTTACGCATTTACATATTTTGTGTATAAATATTTTTTCATAAAAACATCCAAATCGAGAGGGTATGCTCCACAAACACTGCACAAAATATATTACAGACATTTATATGGATGGCAGGAAGGGAGACAGAGGGCTGAAAATTTCCAGGCACCCAGTGATTGATGGTAGACGAGGCTTCCCCTGACGCTTTATTGAGTTTCCGATGATTATCTCTCTCTGAGACATTTTTTACAGATGACGGCCGAGCTGTCACAACGGACCATGGGGGAAAAAACCCAACAATAATAACACTTTAATCTCTTTACTGCACTGCTCCCTAGTATCTCAGATTCATCTTCCCTGACGCACGCAGTTCATTATCCTGCTCCTCCCTGGGTAGGAAATGACGACAAATAAATAAATATACATACTCACCCTGTACGCTCGGAGAAAAGACCCAGGAAAGGAAAGGAGCCAGGGCATTAATTGATCTTCCTGGAGGTACTGCGGTTCATTAGCAGAGATGCTGGGCTAGGACGGCATCAGGTATTCATTACAGTGTTTTTCTCTTCTGAACTTTTCAAATCTTTTGGAGATCTGTCGGTAGCTCTCAGGAGGGAACGTGGAGACTGCCCTGCAGGGGATGCGCAATCCGGGTCTGCTTGCTTTGCTGTGAGAAAGTATTAGGTGCTCAGAGCCCTTTCAAGTTCTCGATGGCAAAGTCCTTGAATTTTGGTCATATACCCATTCACCAAGGAGCTGAATGCACCTCCAGGAGCAGAATTTAGCTCACTAACTGGGTGATGTTCATTCAACAGGAGACAGCACATGCCAGCCCCACCATCACTTAGGCTCCGTGGTGGGGCTGTGTGCTTATGGGGCTTCCTCATCTCCCAAAGCTGGGGAGAAGGGTTGTGGCCAGGCCTGGCCCTATTGCCTGCCCCTCGCCTCCACCAGCTGAGTGAGAGGTGGATTAGTCTCCATTAACTCTGGAATGGGTGCGACAGCCTCACTTTCCTCAAAAATCAGGTATAAAGTGCAGTGCCTGTCAAAACCCACAGCCCTGAGTGATAGCATCTGCTTGTTGATAAAAGAGCCAGTGAAGATGGTGAATGCTGAAATGAGAGAGGGATCTGCCCTCCCTGCAGACATGAGAGTGGTGCTCATGTCGGATTCTCGACTATGGAATACATGACCTCTTTGGTGGCTGTGATCGTCCATCTGGCCAGGCTTTAGATCAGGCTTCTCTCTGGTGTGCTGAACGCTCTCAGGGCTGATGTTGTGAAGATGCTGTCTCTGCTCCCGTAGGTGTCCCTTCCTGGCTAATCAGCAGCCTGGTATTTCCTTCAATACCTAAGAAGAGCCACTCTTTTTTCCACTGTTCATTTTTGCTGATGACCAGAGCAAAGGGCTTAAAAACCAGGAGGTTTTCTAAAGCCTGACCCTTAGACCAGCTGGAGAAGAGTACTGCTGCAGACCCTTCCCGTGGACCCGGGTAGGATTCTGGGCCCATGGGTGCTGGAGCCTTGCCCAGACACACGAGCTGGTCTGCTGGAGAGTCCCAGAATTAGGAATTTGCTTGAAGGCCAGGCGATGGTGGGGCAGCATCCTCTCCTGCACAGCTTCTCTTCTGTTTGCCGAAATCACCACTGCCTTGTAGTAATCACTCTGAGTATCAGGAGGGAGTTTCTCCTGGCTTGGGAGAATATTTCTTCCCATTGTAGAAACAGCATCTAAAAATAGGTCTTCGATTAGCACCAGAGCATCAGCAGTGGAGGCACTTTCACCTCTCCCACTGCGTGTCTGAGTCTAAGCTTGCACGTAAATGTTGCAGGTCTTGTTAAGTCTGTGCTTGGGGACAGGTCAGACCTGCGCTTAGCAGAGAGGAGCAGTGCCTTTCAGTGCCGCCTCACAGGGGTCCTGTGCCGGTGCGGTAACAGCCCAGCCACGTCTGCTAGCCATGGTGCATTGCCTGAGCGTCAGCTGGGTTTGCGTTCGAATCTGCCACTTCACCAGCTCCTACCTGCACGTGTTGTGGAAAGGGGACAGATCTACCCAGAGCTGGGCTTGGAGCTGGTGTGGTGCTGGCTCCCCTGCAGAGAGCCTTTGCCTCTGTACATGTTTGTTTTAATGCATTTTGTGATCTTCCAGCTTTGCAGTCCAAACTCTGATTTTGCTCTGGCCTGGAAACACAAGTCATTGGGCTTTTTCTTTTGCAGGGTATCCATGCACATTGGCATTCAGTAGAACAGCTCAAAGGAGGAACATACTATCATTAATCAGCTTTAGCAAGCATCAGTTTCTGTTCAAAGAAACATCACAATTTCTAGGTCTGATTTCACAAAACCTGCCAAGGCTCGGTGTAATTGCATTTGCTCAGGGGATTCCAGGATTTCTAGTGAGTTGTAAAATGCGTTATTATGAATTATTCCCATCCCGGTAGCATCGAGGAATACACCTCATGGAGCACACTGTACTGGTGACTAGGCAAACACAGGATAAAATCTCAAAAGTCCCAAAGAACAGCTGGTTTTGACACAAAACCGAAGACGGCAAGCAGGTAGATATGGACAGGAGCAGAACTGAGTTGAGTATTGTGCTCTGCAGCACTTTAACCCGTATTACTTTTCAGTTAACAAAGGAAGTATTTTTAGAAGAGTTCCTGCTTTTAAATGGCTACTTCTTGATGTTTCTGGGAAGTGTGGAGTAGAGGAGGCAGCTCCTGGTGGAGATGAGCACATGAGCAATCGGAGCAGTGTGATACGGGAAGCTTGGCATGACTCTGAGGAGTTCCAGTGGGCATTCCCAGCTGACTGCTGTCCCGAGGACCTGTAGCGCTGTCGTCCCTCAGCCTCTCTGGCTCTTTTCTCTTGGTTATGGCTTGTAGGTTTTGGTGCTCTGTGCTTCCAGCCTGAAGTAGGCGCAGCCTGCTGGGGTCGTGTTTTGGCTGGGGGAGGAAGGTGGTGTGGAGGAAGCATTGAATGGTTGTTCTGTGGCCTTTCTGGACTGTAAAAGGGGGAAAAAAAGGCAGAAGTCTCTGTGTTGCTTGCTTGCATTGAATCCTGATTTCACTTTGAAGGTGCAAAGAGGCTGTGGTTGGAACAAGGCTGAGAGGTCTTCTCTCAGGCTTTCTCCAACCACCTCCTCCCCTGCCTGGGCACTGTGAAGGCAGTCACTGGGATTTGTGGAAACCATGTTGTCTTCTTCTCCACTGCTGCTCAGAGGAGTGGGGAGATTAAGCAGCAAAAACCCCCAGCGGGGTCCCAGCTGTGTCCTGGAAAAGGCCATTAGGCCCTTAACAAGCTTCCAGACCGGTGGTGGTGGTCCATGCTGCTGGTGCACATTCAGACAAGCAGTTCTTCACTTTGTCTCAGTGAGCTGAGCTTTCATTCTTCTTCCCCTGCAGTCCTTGTAACCCGGGAGGACGACTTCAACAACCGCTTGAACATCCGAGCCAATTTCAAGGGCTGCACAGCTCTACACTACGCAGTACTGGCTGATGACTACCTGACGGTCAAATTGCTGCTGGATGGAGGTGAGTTTTGTAGCTCCAACCGGCTCTTGGGCCAGGAGCACTTTTTCTGAGTAGGCCTGTTCCACAGAACTGTCAGGCTCAGACAAGGACCACACTCTTTCATTGTCAGGATTAGATGTGATTTACTGTTTGCTTTAATCTCTTTATTTTTTAGTTTCTGTGTTCCCATTCATCTCCAATGGTTTTTCTCATGTACTTCTGGTGGCTGTTCTCAGTCATTGAGTGTTTCCTGCAGTTCAGCGGAGATGCATCCCCTGGTCTCTCTGTTCAGTATTTTGAACATTTCCCTTTCTCAGTTTGCACTCTACTCATCTATCATATCCCTTATGTACCTGTGTGGTGTGGAATCGAAGAGCCCCTACTTTACTGGGAATGGATCTGGTCTGTAGACAAGACACTGGATAGGTACCAGTACCCACATTAAATGGTTGAGGCTCAGGTATTGTTGGTACCTTGGCAATGCAGCTCCTGTGAGAATTGGTAGAAATGAGCTTGTGCAGTTATTGGTCCTCCTGGATAAATCACAGACCCCTTTTTCTCATGGATCCTGCTTTACTGTCATCTCTTATGTACTCACGGCTCCAGATTACAGATCCATAGAGATACTTACGGTTGGACTCGGATGATCTTAAGGGTCTTTTCCAACTTAAATGATTCTGTGATACTAAAGAGGTGAAAAATTGTAGAATTATTGCATAGTTCAGGTTGGAAGAGACTTCAGGAGGTCTCTAGTCCAACCTCCTGTTCAAAGCAGAGTCAGTTGTGAGGCCAAACCAGGTTATTCAGGGCTTCAGCCAGCTGGGTGCTGAAAATGTCCAAGGATGGACACTGCCCAACCTCTCTGGGCAACCTGCTGCAATGCTTGACTATCTTTGTGGGGAAAAAGCTCATCAGCACTAGTGGAGGAGAAGAAGAAGATGCATTTAGCTAACAAACAGAATAGACATGTACTACCATGACAACAGTTTTTTATTTTTATCGTCCTGCTGATGTTTACCAGGATGACATTTGCATCTGTGTTATGCTGTTACCCAGAACCAGAGTCTGCTGAATGTGTATCTACATCTGCATGGTGCTGTTAAAATAGCTGCATCTGCCCACAATGCAAATCGTTCTGCAAACCGCAGAGCTAGTCAGTAAAGTTCTGCTTTCCTCCAGATTTGTGTCCTTTGTCCCTAGCATTCCTCCTACTACAACAATTTCAACTCCTCTCCTCACTGCAGGGTCACCTAGGACACCTTTGAATGACCAAGAAGCAGCGATGTTGTGCCTGCTTTCAAGTGTGTGCTTGGCAGCAGCCTTCTGCCAAATGCAGCCTATAGCAGCTGAAGGCTGTCAGCCTGTCCCTGCAGTGGAGAGACTCTCTAGCGTCTCTCTAGCCAGATGCCAATTTCTGCAGAAATTTTAGGAATGTCATAATCTTCATGGGGTGGGCACCTCAGGAGTTCAGGAGTTAATTCTAGGGAAGCAGGCAGGCAGATAATTGTACAACGGGCTCACATAAGGCTCATTCCTTAAGAAAGCAACTAAAAAGATAATGGAAAGTAGCATCCATGAAGGCTAAACCTCCCCAGAAGAGATGAAGAAAAATAATTGTAGGAACATCGAACCTTGATACTCATCTATACCATATGCTTGTTATCTTTCCAAATAGAAAAAGTAAGAGTGAAAGGTTGAGATTCAATACCACTGAATTCCACAGTTAACTGTGCATCAGGATTTCTCTGGGAGCCTGCCAGATACCAGAACCCTATCTCTTAGCCATAAATTTAACCCCCCCAAAAAATAAGCCACTGAAAGAAAACCTATTGCAAATGGATTTAGCCAAGGTTCCTCAGGAATGCTTGCAGAGAAGGGAGCTGAAAAAGCAGACAGCTGCTCTGTAGGTTGTGGGAGTATGTGCGTGTGGTGACTGGGAAGTCCTCAGACAAAAATATTGCCCCATGTGTGGTCCAACGCATTTGTCTGGTGTGGCAGACCTGCTTCATGTTTGCAGCATATGTAGACACTGCATGAACACTGAACCTGCCACTTTCTCAGTGCACCTGACTTGCTGCACATCTGCTGCACAGTCCCAACTGCATGTCTTCAGCAGTTGCTTGTCCAAGGGCTCTGGTGGTCAGAAGAAACTGCTCCAACAGGACCTCCAAGATCCCACAGTTGTGGACAGGGATGCCTGTGGGAGGAGTGGAGTGGGCTTCACCCTCTTGAGCGATGAGTTGTGAATGCACAGACCAGGAAGGGCTTTGATGGTGAGTGCAACGAGCAAGAGAGCCTCTGTGGTGTTAGGGAGAGAGGCAACGTGGTCGAAGTGCTGGCATGGAGAAGTCCTCGTCACAGCAGGGTTGTGAACAGATCTGAGCAGGGTGAGTCTGTGGCTCTTGAGGCTGGGGAGTATTTCACGTGTGGGATGATGTGAATGTCAACAGCAGTGTTTGCTCTTTAAAAATGCCTAAAATGCCGGTGTGGACTAGCTGCGACAGCAAAGGGGCAGTCCTCTGTGAAGATGGTACAGAGGCACAGCCAGCGTCAGCAGGGATGTACATACGCTGTAGTCATGAGAGAAGGCGATGGCAGAGCTGCCAGCAAGAGGCTGAGCGCTCTTTCTCAGTCTGTTGAGTTTGGGCTGGCAGCCGCCCCCCGTACCCTCTGGAATAACATTTTTTACAAAGATACCTGCTTCTCATTTTCGCCTTTGAAAGTCTCCTTGCAAGACGTGTGTATTATTAGCTGATTGAAAGTACCAAGGCAGCTGCTTGGTTATCCTAAGTACAGGTAAAATATGTGTGCAAATAAATGAAGTTGGCACTAAAGAATTTCACTGTACTGAATAAATAATTGCAAGTAGCAAGTCCAGCTCATTTCTACATCTGTCCCCTGCTCAGCTATCTGAGTGCTGTTACAATACAGGCCTCTTTTAATAGAGAGGACTGTTCTTTTTGTTCAAAAGCCGTTTCTGTATCTGTCCTGGAGCCACTGCTGTCTTCGTGAATGACCGCTTCTGCTGCTCGATGCTCATAGAGAGTTCTTTGTTTGTGGCAAAGTGTCTCAGCTCAGAAGAACTCACTTGGATCTCAGAAAAAAGCGTATAACAATCTGTAGGACTGTGTTTGTTTGAGCACAACTGAAGGGATTGTGTACCAAATCAAAGTGAAAAGTCTGAATTTAGTCAGCCATAGCACTAAAATGTGACGATCACCATTCTGTTCTTAATCCAGCCCCATGGAAATCCTTCTGGATAGATTCAAGAGAGTCCACACTAAGAATGCATTTCCAAGTGAAATTTTTTGTCTTGTGAAGGAATGAGCATGTCCCAGTGTTTAGACCCTGGGAACAGCAGTCCACCAACATGAATCTCCACTTGGTGCATGGTGCAGAAGTCGTTGTAGGATCCCGGGGCTGAGTTTGCAAAGTTCTTCAGATTAATCTGTATTCGCCAGCCCATCCACAACATCCTTTTACCCTTTGCGGTCATAGTTATGATGAAAATTTATCACAATTTACTTGCTAAATCAAATACATCTCCGCTTTTTGTCAGGTGAATTCTTCTGAGCTGGTAGTGTTACAGCAGACCCTTCCCTTTCCTTTCAGTGAGTTTTTCATGCTGGAGTTCGATTTCACGACTGGTGCCTGACACGAGGTTTTCATCGCATTGACTGGGGGTGTTCCCCTCCTCCCAGTTCTGCACGATAACAAAGCGTTGGTCCCTGCATCCTTGTTAGTATAATCTGCGATGAATACATGGCTGAAGGTCTCAGAAGTGGAGATCGAACACCTTTCAAAGTGTGCCTGCCCCGGGCCCTTTGTGAGGATAATTTCCCCATGCGGTCTGCCATTGATATCCGCGCGTAGGATGTCTCCTGTTTGCTGACATGGAACAGGCTCCCCTTGCTCCCTCCCTTACCCTTCCCTACACCTGCCTTTTTACTAACTGTCCATTTACTCCCCCAAACACTTCCTTCGCTTGGTGCCCTGCCCTCGGGGCCAAAGCCATTAACTGCCAAGGCCCCTCTCTGCTAAAACAACTACCCCGTTGTGCAGCACTGTTTTTTTTTTTTAGGGAAGCTCCCGTGCACTTGCCCCTCACCCCACATCCCTGGCCTTTTGTGGCCCATTCAGTGACTCGCTTGACCCCTCCAGGACCTTATCGCCTTGTGGTCAGCATGTGTGTGCCCAGCAGACCGCGAGACGAAGTCACTGCTCTGTTGTCCTTTCGGGACAGTTGTTGGTGACATTTCACAGTCTCCTGACCTGAGCTGACACCATAAATATCGGTGTTTATGGGAAGGAGTGGGTGGGAGCTCACATCCACAGAGTGCACCAGTTGCTACTGCAGGCACGATCGATGCAGAGGGCTTTGTGTTTGGCTTGGAGGAAGGAAGGCAGGGTCTCCAGCTCGTTGACGATGGAAGTCTCTTCGTTTTAGAGGGAGCTTTTATTATGTCAGTATTTAAATCTGCTGCATGAAATCGCCGGTATTAAAAGGTTCAGCTTTCTGCAGGCAATAGGGTAGCCTTGCCATAGAGCTCAGGTGCCTTCTAGCACCCTTCTAAGTCTGATTCTGCTCCAGAACCTGCTGCTGAAAGGCAGGTAGCCGGAGGAGCCCAGGCAGGCACTGATCCGTGGGGAACCGGGACCAGAGCTCAGCTCCTGTGACCCCCAGTGTCTGGAAGCACAGTGGGTTTATTCCTGCCCTCCATCCTCCTCTTAGCTCTGGACATTTGCTGATAGTCAAACTAAACCTTCCTGATGGCTCATGTTGCTACCAGCCCTCTTGCCCTCCAGCAAGTCTCTACAGGAGACTTGAAGGAGCTTAGAAACCTGACCAGGCTGGAGAGGTTCACCAGAGGTTGTTTGTCCCTCTGCATCTCTTGAGTGGCCCCTCCTTTATTAAACCAAGCACAGTCTGCTTGCCTTCATTGTAAAGGCCCTTTGCAGCCTGTCCCAGCCCTGTGCATCACGCTGTCATTTGCTATTGAGAGATCACGCTGCTGACAGCCAGCACGTCAGCTGCCACTGCCTTGTGGACAGACTGTCGAACAAGCATGTTTGCTTGGAAGCAGCTCACCTGGATGCTGCAGAGCTGCTGTTTTCTCTCCCCTAATGCTCTCACCAGTGCTCAGTTGTCTGCAGGACACATTGCAAGTGGTTCGCTGATGCCTTGTCTGTTGCTCAACAGTGTTTCATTGCTGGCATGTGTTCCTCTGACCGTATCCAGCTGCTGTCTCATACTTTGCACTCACTGAAGAAAGGTATCTTTGCCCCTGACTAAAGCATCTAGGTCCAAAGATGCTCCCTAATAGTCACGAGGGACAAAGAGGGAGCTGAGGGGAGAGTTGTGTTTCCCCATCAGGGTGCCGGGGCATTGTAGAATCCCAGAGCCATGAAATTGCTGAGGTTGGCAGGGACCTCTGGAGACCATCTAGTCCGACCCCTGCTCAAAGCAGGGTCAGCTGGAGCAGGTTGACCTGGGTGAGGCTTAGCAGGGCTGAGCGGGAGTGGAAAGGGGGGACAGCCTGGGGAAACCCCGTGGGCTTCAAACCGAGGGGCAGCACTGCTGCTGAGAGATTTTCCCTGCAGGGAGATATCCCTTCTCCCAGCATGGGACACATTACCTTTCACAGCCTTATGCTGGGAAGAGTTGTGATAGCTGTGGTATCCTTGTAATAAATTAAAGTTACACTAAACAAAGCACAGAAGAAAATGCTGCAGAGAACTGTCTTTTTCTTGGGCTAGAGCTTATGAAATGCAAAATCAGAATATTGTGACTTCTTCCCCCCATACACACCTGAGAAACTTGGGCACAGAGAGAAGTGTAGAAGCAAGGTTTGCCTGGCACTTAACAGCTCAGCTGTCATGTTTCTTGGGTATTGAATTGCTTTTCCAAGTGCTTTTCCAAGGTGTGTTTTGTGTGCATGTCCACATAGCGAGGGGTTGGCTGAACTGGCAGCTGCTGTTGTGTGGAAGTGCACTACTTTGCTGATGCACGTAGGTAGATGGTGGCTTACATTTCATATCTTTGCTTAAAAGCAGAGCAGTTCCCTCCTTCAGAGACTGACCCCTTGCCCCTTGTCAGGACCTCGCCTCTCTCCATCCCCATCGCAGGCAGAGACACATCTCCTGCCAAACCTGAGCAGCCTCATTATGTGTCTCATTCTCCCCAGCACTCTCCTAATCACTGACCACCTTGCTTTCTACTTCCCATCTTCACAAATCCCCTTTGCTTCCAGCTCCTCCTAGAGCCAGCATGCAGGCTGACCAGGCTGTTCCTGCACGGGAAATGCCTGCGCCAAAACACCCTTTGCCTCCTTCTCCCTGCGTGGGACCCTCGGTGTGACTCTGGCCCTGCTCCCTGTTCTCATACCAGCGCTAACAATCTCTTGGACTGGGATTGATGGTCTCGGAAGTGCAGAGAGGCTGAGTAGCTGAGGTCACGCAGCACGTAGCTGGGGAAGCTGGGAGCGGAGCCACATCTCACTGGAGCAGCCTCACTGCCCATGCTGCCTTGAGAGACTTGAGCATGCATGCCTAGGTCTGGCACTCGAGTTTCTCTTGTAAAACGTGAGCGATCAAGTCAGCTCAGTGCACACATCTCTAATTAGAGGGGGGAGAGAGAGGGGGAAAGAGAAGAAGGAAAGAACATACATTTATGAAAACATTTTAGCTGAAGCTGCAATAACCCAGACTTCTGAACTCGATTTGCCAGTAAATTTAGCACAGTACATTTGTTGGTAATGCACCACACTAACCTATTTGGTACAGTATAATTGCAGATATTGTGAATAGGATGACTGATGGGTAAATGAATTACAGAGCCAGCATTACAAGGGATGCTCTTTTGACATCAGAAAGTGAAAGTGCTTGTGGTATTCTCAAGAAAAATGAGGTTGTAATTATAGCTGGCTTTCTTGTGTTTGAATTCTGCATAATATGGCTTGGAGCATTTTCAGTTGCATCCCAGATGGAAAGGGCTCTGTTCGTACATAGAGAGGGTGAAGGACATCACTAGACAGCTGTGGTGATGAAGAGGAGACACCTTGGGCCTGATCACATCCTCAGAAGGTGACATCGTTGTTTCACTGCACTTGGTCAAGTCACAAGCGTAAGCAAGAGCAAAACTGGGGAAACTACATGAGAAACTGAGGAAGTCATGCTGCCGTAGGTCTGCTAGGCTGACGGTCTCTGAACAAGAGGTCTTTTCTAACGGGTGGATCCCCAAAAATTTCCAGCCAAGGTTCAGATGCAACTGTACAGTGAGTTGAAACCTACTGAATTATTTTGCTTTGCTCGGTTCTTCATTGAGCCCTGGAGGTTGATCAGGTTGAAAAGCGCTGCCCCGGGGCCCAGGACAGTAGATGGTACGCTCAAAAAGTTCCCACATGAGCTGGTTCCCTTCGAAAATCATTTCATTTATTCTAAAGCTACCTTGGCAGCTTTTCCTGTCCCACCTTTGATCTCTGCTGGCTCTGCCTCTGTGCCTTGACATCAGCCAGGTCTTTGGAAGGAGCAGTGGTGCAGGTGTGGTGGTGCCAGCTAGCAGGACAGAGCAAGACAGGAACCAGGAGTCCCTTTGATCCGTAGCACTCGTTATAAATGCACAGCGTGTCTGCAGGAGGCTGGGAGAATGTGTGTGCTTGTCTTGAAAGCCAGTGTTGTTGCAACTTGGTTTGGGGAAGTGAAAACCACAGGCTGCTCTGTCTTCACTGGGTTTTTTTGCCCCACATTAGCTAGAGTTAGGAACGGTTTGTCTTGTGAAGAGCAAGGCTGTAACCCAGTCCTTGTGAGCAAAACCAGGCCCGTGTGAAATCATAACTCTGCCTTTGCTGTCCGGGATCCTGCAGGCATGCATGGAAGTGGTAAGTGCTCATGCCAGGGGAGCATCCCTGCTCCCGCAGAGCCACGTGCTCGCAGATCCCTTATTGCCCAGGCTACGGTGTCGGAGGGAGTGTGGCTGAGTCCTCCCCTGAGCTCCTGCCAGTGCCTCAGAGGACACTGAGCCCTTCCTCAGCCCGAGGCAGCAGCGGGGTGTCAGGGTCAGTGTTTCTGGGGAGCCACATGCCTCGTAGCTGCCCCTGGGTGCTCTGTCCTGGAGGTTTCCTCCAGGTCTGGCACCTGCTATAATGCATCCATCCCAGGCCAGCTGTTGTACAAGAGTGCCTGAAATCCTCTCTCCCTCTCCATGCTCATATTTACAACGGAATGTGATAAATTCAGTATTGATTCCTTCTGTTGCACTGTAAATTTTGCAAAAGATGATTAAATAGTGCAATAGAGTCTGCAAGTGCCGTGGCTCAATATGTTCTGGGCCGGCGTATCGACCCCCTCCATCCAACGGCAGCAAGTTCCACTCCCAGCCGCACCAGACCAGTAATTAAAATCCTGTGAGACTGGGATTTAGAAACCAATCATATCACAGCATCGAAGTGTCTAACATCCCAGCGTGGCGAGAGCAATAAGCGTATAAGTGCAAGCACATTTATGTCCATGTCGGAGTGCTTAAGAATAGTTTCCCCATAGGGCAGGGGAGCAAATAGATCCCTCTCTAAGTGTTTCTGGGTACAAAATTCTGCAGTGACATAATGTTTGTCATTAAGTTAATAGCTCTGCACACATGTGTAGATATAGAGAGAGATGATGATTCTTTAGTTTCCCCTCTCATACTGTTACCTTACAAACAAGAATAAGGTGGATTGTTTTCACACCCAGGTATCAAGTAGGCATAAAACAGCTTACACTCACATTACAATAAAGCAAGACTGAAAGGAGCAGGTAGGTCAACTTGTTTTAAAAGGCATGGCAAAGAATAAAGGTTTTTCTGAGCCCAAAATACAAAGTCCAAATTGCCCAAGCCTTTCCATGCTCTGGTCCTTCCTGCGCATTGCTGGAGAAGATTGTGTTTGAAGGCAGTTTGAATTTAACCACTTATGCAAGTTGAAAGCAGTTTGAGGTAAGATTAGCTAATACTTGTAACGTCTTGAGGGAAGCCTGTTTTTTCCTCAGATATGTCAAGTCTTGTGCACGGAGTGCAAGAACTTGCAAACCTGGCTCCCCTACTTCATCCTCTTCATGAGGTCTGTGTCTGAGTGATACATGCAGTGCTGTGTGTCAGGCGCAGGGGACCGGCAACGACCGCGGTGATCCCCTTACCAGCTGCCTTGGGCAAAAGAGCTGCAGGAGGGAGGCTGCTGTGCTGTGCCGTGCCATGCCGTGTCATGTTGTGTCGTGTCGTGTCGTGTCGTGTTGTGTCGTGTTGTGTCGTGTCGTGTCATGCCAGGGGTGCACCAGCAGCAGTACCCTTGCTCAAAGAAGCACTGCTGGAGGGCACACTTCTCTGCTGGAGCTCTCAAAAGGCAGATCCAAAATAACGTGTTTATATTTAACACACAAGTTAATTTATTTTTCTCTGTCTTCTTCCGTTGTAACCTTCCCATTTGCCATGTGTGTGAACTGTTCTGTGTATTCAAAGAGAAGTACAGTCCTCTGCTGTTATTTTTCTGGAGGGCAGGTTCTGGTTGGGATTGTACCTATGCACTGGGCATACCTCTACAGAGCTCTTTATTTTCCAGAGTTCCACTGGGGTCACTGAAAGCAAATTTGGTCATTTTACTGTATTTTGTAATTTTATACTGAGGTGAAAAATCTACGTGCAAGATTCCACCTATAAAGAAGGGCAACAGCCCTTGTCCCAGCACTGAACAGCATAAAAGAGATCAAGTAAATGTGAAGGGCTTGTTCTGAGTCTGAAAGAGTGTTCTGTAGTTCATACCCTGAAGCGTATAATGCTGCGTTATGTGGTGCTGAGGACACCAAAAGGCCTTCAGGATGCAATGTGCCTGAATAAACAAGCATTGGGCTGAGTTTCAGGAGATCTGGGGTGCTTCTCAGCCCTGCCAGCGGCTCACTGTTCTAGATATTCCTCTCTTTCTTCCATCCTTTATCGTGTCCATCTGCACAGCAAGCTCCTCTAGGCAGGTCGCTCACTGCTGGTGCCTAACGATGCGGCAATGCAGGACTTAGCATGGCTGGGAGCACACCGCACCCGATCACGTCCCTGCACCCCTGAGAGCAGCCGGGAACAGCACTGAGGAGGAAAGCTCAGAGTAGGACAAATGTCTGGCGCTTTCTTCCTTCTGAACTAATTCCCGCTTTGATTCAGCAGCAAGTTAATGTTTTCATAGAACTGTTGACGGCAACTCCAATGCCTCGTGCCCAATTTCCCGGTGAAAGGTGGCTCAGTGCCTGTCAATGCTTGTATGTAACTCAGATCGATTTTTCCACACGTGCATTGGTTTAGATTTATTATCTAAGTTGAGTTTCGCTTGCCAGCTCATCGCTGTCACTCAAATGGCTCTGAAAAACTTAGTATTGGTAGTCATCTTTGTCATGTCAGTATTAGCCCTCACTCCAGCCACTCGCAGATGGTCTGACCACACAGGCATTAGCAGAAATCCCTTGGATGCCCTTGGACAACTTTCTTCCTCTGTGGACACTGACCTTTAAATCCTTTGTTTTCAGTGTTTAAGTCATTATTTATCCATGAGGAGCCTTTTTCTTGTAACAGCTTGCTTCTTAGGTGCGGAACTCTGAAGTTCTCGGGCATCAGAGATGCATCTGCATGGAGTAGATCCTGGTTTCCAACTGAACAGTGATGGCATGGCCCCCAGCTCGGGAAGGCAAGGCTTTCTGCCAAAAAATTTGTGCTGACTTTTCCTCTTACATGTTTTTTCCACATGTCTGCTACTGTGTTTCCTTGTATAAGTGTTTTTTACGGATTGTTGTCACATTTGCTGACTTCCACTGTCACCCTGTAGTGGACGTGACAAGCCGTGAGTCATTAGCGCTGGTGGATAATTTGGTGTTTGAGCTCCTTCTGAACTCCTCAGTGAAAAGTCTCCGGGCCTGGCAATTTATTAATGCTCAGTAATGTTTTAAACCTGTTTCTGCTGACACTTCAACTTGAGGCAGTTCCTGCAGCGTGTCCCTGTAAGAGGTTTGGCATGAGACCCTTTCCGTGGTAACCGCGGATGCAGAGTGCAGTTAGCCGTTCCTCACATCATCTCGAGCCCTCCTGCTTCACCTTGGTCACCTATGGAAACTCACCTCCTCAGGCTGACTTCCAGCTTCTGATACAGTTAAAAAGATGTTCTAGTTTTCATTCCTGAAGCAAGGGCTTCTTTTAAATACGTTTTGACCTGTGTTTTTTCCATTTTAACTTGCCAGAGCAAATGCTCCGTTCTGTTTTTCTCATCTGGACAGAGCTTCCAGGCTTTGAAGATCCTAACTTTTCTCATTATAAAGACTTTTTAATAAATAGCATGCGTTTCTTTAGTCTTTAACATCCATGTTTCTGAAAGTTATCTGCTGGTGGGCTGCAGCTTTATTTCTAGCAAGATTCATTTGGTTCTCTTTCAGAACAAAGCTCCTTGGCAATGGGTTCTTCATCAGGTTTTGCTTGTAATGATGTTAAGCATGAGCATGTGTCCTGCTGCAGCATGGTGCTTAGGAGCTGAGGTTTTGGAGAAAGTCTTTTACTCTGTCCAAGCATGAATTAAGGCTTGCTTCTTGTCTTGTGAGCTTTCTGACTAGTTGCTTCAGGAAGCACCTCTTAGTCTCTGGTTCTTACCAATTTATCAATTCATTAGTATCATGCTTTTTACCCTTGCAGGCCCTGCACTTTTTTTAGTGTGTTATGATGCTCTTCAGTCTCTCAGAGATTGATCCTAGTACTGTATTTTCCCTACTCAGTCAGGACATTTTATTCTGTACAAATTCTGTCTTATTGGCTCATGCAATCAACTTACTTAACTTATTTTTGTTTCCAGTCTTTAATACCTAACATCAGTGCTCCACCAGTGGGACTTATTCCTTCACTGCAATATGCTGTTTATACGCCGGCATTAAGGCATCCTGCTATTACCTTCCTGCATGCTATTACCAGTCTCCTCTGATGCCTCCATTCCAGCTTGCACATCCTAGTTTTGGACTTTGCCGCTACCGTCTGTCAGAAGCACGCACAGATTTGTTCTCAGCGTGGTTCCCGAGATTTGTGAGCACCGGTTGAGCTGCACCTCTGCAAGGACCTCTCGTTGCTGTTTCTTACCTGCCCTTGTCAGCATCTGAGCTTCATCTTGGGAGCTCTGGATATTTCTGGTTTAGAGGATCTCTCCTTTCCTTGTAGACTCCCTCTACTCCAGAAACATCTAGTTCTTAATTGAGTCTGAACCCTTCCTTCCTACATCACTTTTTCAACTGTGTATCGAGGCACCATCTCTCTGTTTGGTCATGTATGTGTTAAAATTTATCAAAAACCATGCACAGTCATAGTAGTGACTAGGTCGATACAGCGAGAACAAATCCTCAAGAGATGGATGAGTTGCCAGCTTGGTCGGTTAGGACAAAATGTATTTTTAATGCTGTCAGATGCAAAGTTCCGCACATTGGGGGAGGATTAGGGTGGTATCGACCTTGGGAAAGTGGAGGCTCTGGAAAGGATGCAGAGTCACAGCCAGGTGAGCAGGAGCAGGAGGAAGCACTGAGAGGTGAGCCACACCAAAATGAGCCGGTCCTAGGCTGTATTAACAGGGGAGCAGTCAGAGGGCGAGGGGAATTTTAGGAAGGAGAGGCAGGACAAGAACTAATGCATGATGCTGGACAAACTCATACTGGAAAGGCTTCCTATGCTTTAAGAGTGAGGGTGGACCAAGGGAGCACAGATCCTGTCCCCTAAGAGCTCTGGGTGGGCTGCTGCCGTCCTGGAGCTGTGCATTAGCCGGCGCTCGATGTGATGGCACTGAACCTCATTCAAGTAACGCAATGTTCTGCACTGCCTGGGATATCGCACTCATGGTGCCTGCTGGCCTTGGCCGCCGGGAAACCACGAGGAGTTCATTGAGGGGGAGGACAGCGTTTCACAGCCATCTTCATCTGCATGCGTGGTTCTCCTGATGGAGTGTTTATGGGTTGAGCTGTCAGGCTAAAAGAAAGTTGTTTCATGTGTGTTCTCATTAAAGTGATGCTTCATTTGGTGACAGAAGGAAAGGATTTGAGGAACTGTGTAGAAGCAAATATTGAAAATCCTGCTGAACAGTGTGATATCACCACATTCAGGCACAGCAGCACACTTGGGAAACATTTTCTGAATCTTTTTTGCACCTTGTGGTCAGTGTTTGTGGTATCATTGCATTGTACAGTACTAACATTTTTAATGATGATATTATGAATCACTAATGAGTGATTCTTATTGTTCGGTGCAACGTACTTTCAGTTACCTTCTCAGCTATATTTGTAGTCCCCTCAAAGAGGGACTACACGTATGCACACGTGTACTTGTATATAGATGTCTGTGGGTATGGAAGAAGTCAGAGGCTTGGGAGCTTGCAACTGCTCACCGTGGTGGGGGCTGACCCGGAGCCTCAGCCTCAAGCCCACATCACCGGTCAAGGTGGTACAGCCAAGTGTGGCCCAGAAGAATTATTAGATCTTTGAGCCATATGTTGCTCTTAAGTATGCTGAGCATTTACTCCTATGGAGACCAACGTTTTCACTGGAGGGACCACAGGCAGTATTAGCCTCAGCGTGTCAATGCACTGAGATGGTTTGATCTCATATACTGTCATGGCCAGGGTAATTAGCAATGCCACCAAGGAAGAGGGGTGGGTCTGGATACTGAATCATCTGGAGTACTGTCCTCAAGTGTGCCCGCAGCTTCTACTTCCACCCAGTACTTCTGAAAATTTTGCTCTGGGTCTTCCGTTGATGAGATTTGAGGATATTCCCAGGGGAGTGTATGTTCACATTGAAATTCAAGCGCTTGGGAAGATTCATTCGAGGTAGTAGCAGGGGCAGGTCCTTGGCAAGAGCTAAAGGTTAAAGCCCAGCGAGTGGAGCAGTACCCTGTAATGCGTCTCTTGTATTTAGTGAAACATCAGGCAAGAAAAGGGTGGTAGGATCATAGGCTTGGGGTGGCTACTTTCATACTAATGTTGTATGTTAAAAGCTGCTTGTGAAATACGTGTCTTATTGATTTAAAAACAGGTTTACGTTACTGGAAAAAGGGGTGATCATGCTAATTCAATCACTGAAGACTCAAGAGGAGAGAAGTCTTTTTATATTACTTTAACTAGCCATGTGGAGCAATAATAATGTCATTCCTTGTCAAAGCTGATGGCTGATGACATTGTGTAATCCCCAGCAGGTAGTGTGGGCTGCTTCCTCCTGGTGAATCCCAGACTATGTTGGTATTTGAACAGGGCCATGGAAAGGTGTAACTGCAGTGGCAAATTGCATTCAGCGCACCAGAGTTGTGCAATTCATCCCAGCGCTTCTCTGCCGCTCAGAGCCTCCCTGGTTCAGGATGACAGCCGCTCTCTGTGCCCATCTCCAGCACCCTCAGCAGCATACCGTGGGCGTGGGGATTTCCAGGCTCTTCTTTCTGGGATTTAGTCTGCTTCACCAGAAAAGATTTTTTGCACACAGGACCTTCGGAGTGGCACCAGGACATAGACCATCTTGTGCTAGTTCATAGCAGCTGCATCCTCTGTCCCCAAAGCAGCTCCTGTTGAGTGGTCTGCAGAAGAGAGGCTCAGGACCCAAACGCTGAGGTTGGAGGTTACCTCTGAGGATGCCCGAGAGCAGCAGTCCGCAAAGGAGCTTTCACAGCATCTGGTTGCACTATGAAATGAGGTCCTCACACTTATTCCTTTCCTTGTCTCAGTGCCCTGGGCTTTCCCAAGTTTCCCAGGCTTTCTGTGTCCAGTCTTCGGAGAAATGTAGCTCTGCAGGTGTCCATATGGGTCACTGATAATGCTTTGAGCCCCGTTCTGTCTGCCTGAGGTGTGAGGCTTATTCTTGCTTCAGCAGGCACCTATTTGGCTACGTGCTCTGAGCCAGATCTCCGCTCCTCTGCCCTGTCAGGACAGACTGGTGGAGAACGGAGAGCAAGGACCGAGCTGCGGCAGGGTCCCAGGGCTGCCAAGCTGCGGAGGACACAGGGCTGCCCACGGAGCATTGCTGGGATGCTCCTCCAAGCCCTGTGAGAGCCCTGCGAGCCCCTGGCATCCTCCTCTCCCTCCTGCCATCACCTCCTCCTCTCTGCCATCTCCCCCTCTCCCTGCCATCCCCATCTCCTCCCTGACGGCAGCGGAGGACCCGGGTACCAGCACCTGCTGTGTCGTGAGCTCTATTGACAGTTATCCAGAATCTGAAGGAATTCAAGACAAATTGTTAAGAGGATGGAGTTAATAAAATTTGAAAAATTGAGGCCTGTCACTCTACTAAACTTTTTTCGATACCGCTGACAGAAACATATTTCCCCAATGAGTGACCTTATGCAGCTGCTCCAGCGACGCGATGCCGCGCGGATGCTGCAAGTGAACCAGCGTGCTATTTATCAAATATTATAAGCCGGGGCCTCCTAATATGAGCAGGGAGGTGTGGGAGGAGGCGACGGACTCGCACAGCCCGAGGTGTTGCCCAGGTGTCGATCCCCAGCTACAGACAGCTAGTGGGAGGTGACAAATTGCCTTCTATTAAGTCTCCAAAGGTTGACGTCCCCTCCGCCGCCGCTCCAACCAGCTGCCGGGGTGGGAGAGGGCAGGGGAGGAGGTGGAGATGGGGAAGGGGGTCAGGCCGGGGCGCTGACAAACCGGTCGCCACTTTTACCTTCTATTAGCAAGCAAAGTGACACTGTTATTTATTGTGGCGTAATATTTTATTGCTGCCGGTACTCGAGGTTGGAATCGACCAGTTGTAGGAGTCGGGTTCTATCAATTATTGCAGCAATTAGTCAAGTCGTCAAAGCCATTAACAGGGGGATTAGGCCAATATTGGATAGCCATTATTGATAGATCCAGGGGAAGGGAAAAGCCAAACAAACCCTCAACCTCCATCTAAAATGAGAGCAGGCCTAGCCTCGAGGATGTCATCATTTGGAGAAGCCAGAAAACTTGCCCCCCTCCTCGCTGCACAAACCCGGGGTGGGTTTTGGCAGCAGGGGGGGGCCGTGGGAGCACTGTCTCTTTAAAAGATATTGAGTGGCCGGCCTCAGCAGTATATAATCTCACCTGTCTCGATCATATTCTTTATTTGCAATGACAAGGCTTGCAATAGAAATTACTCTGTGTCGAATGTTTATGGAGCACATTTTTCATTCTGTAAGCAAATATAGATCCCTGATGCCAATGCTTAGAAATAGCTAATCTCTCTGGCTCCCGCTCACAGAGAGTCCTCTCACTTCTTTCATATATTATGATTGCTGCTCGCTTTTATTGAGCACTCCTGGTGCTCTGCACTCTCCTGCATTATAGAAGCAGAAGCTGCAGCCTGCTTTGCGTGTGCCAAGGTACCCGGTTTGCTCCTGCGTTTCCAGCGGGATGGAAGATGTTTGTCGAGCCCCTTGCAAAGTGGGGATGCTGTAGCAGTGCCCAGGCTCCCGTTTTTCGCAGTCGTGCACAGGCACCGTCAGCCTGCCCTTCCCAGCAGCTTGTCACCACTGTCCCCTCCGTTTTACAGGCAAATCAGCCAGACCTACTGTAGGCTCTTCCCTCGCCAGGTTGCTTCTCAAGGCTCAATAAGTGCTGTAGCTTTGAAACCGGTGGGATGGTCAGCTCAAGCACCAACCTGAGGGGTTTCAGGCCGATTTGAAGGCTCATTCTCCTAACCCTTGGTGTCTGGTTGGTGACAGCAAGCTGTCGTGGAGTCACAGAGTGCACCAACATTAGTGCTGAGTCTCTCTGCCTTAGACATACCTCCTGAGATGCTGAGAGCCAGAGATTAATCCTGAGACCTTGCCTGCCTCACTGGCTATTCCCCAGTACCCCTCTCTCCTGATCTTGGACTGCCCTGTCCAAGATTCCCTCTGTATACTTCCCATCACTGCAACTGGGAGCAGTTTGCCTTTGCACATTCTTCCGCAGTCCAGCGTGTCTGGGACGGGGACAGAGGACGGGGAGCAATCTCTGTGTGAGCTTGTTTCTGTGAGGGTGCCCATCTGACTCCCTCCAGTTCAGTCTTTGGGGTTTGTTGACTTTTTTTTTTTAATTACATTCTAAAGAAGAGTGTGATTTTCCCCCAGAAGCCACTCCTGTGGCTTAGGGTGGCAGCTGTTTAGCAGACTACAGCCATCTCCAGCTCCAGCTTGGAGTAACAGAGGAAGGGTAGCGTGTCCAATTGAAGTCGTAATGGTCCCATGTGGCTCCCACAGGATCAGGAGCGGGTGCTTTTGTGAAGCTGTATTTTCTTCTGGTGACCATGTGCTCTCATCCCCCACAGCAGCTCTTCCCTGCCAAGCCAATTGTTAGCAGTGACAATTCCTTTTCTTGTTCCCTGGACACCCGTGCATGTAACCGCTGGTTGTACATTGTCCCTTTCTGATCCAGATAGCCTTTGGAGCAAAGGTTAGGAGGGGATGCTGACTAGGACGGGAGGCACAAGATGTGCATCCTGCTCATTCTGCCCCAAGACTGAACTCTGATCCCCTGATCTTATCAATTTCTTCCTGCCATCAGGTGCCAACCCCCTGCAGAAGAACGAAATGGGACATACACCCCTGGATTATGCCCGTGAAGGGGAGGTCATGAACCTTCTGAAAGCGTCGGAGACAAAGGTGAGCCTGAGATTCAGGTGACTTTGTGCTTCCTTTCCCACTACAAGAACAGTTTTAAAGAAGACCTGGCGCAAGCAATGGAGGAGAGCCTTAGCACACCTACACCTCCATGCTTTTTCAAAAGAGGTCTGTATAAGTTAATGACATGATGCATAAGGGGAAAAAAACCCTCTTCTGAAGTCTTCTTAGCTGTGTTCGTGGCTATGTGTCCTCCTCTTCCATGTTAACATTTCTTCCACAGCAGTGACCTGCACAGGACCAGTAATACTGTTCTGTAAGCCCATGACAAAAAAACAGTAAAATCAGGGGGTTGTTTTTACTGTATTTTCTGAAATTCCTGGTAAAAGAACCAGGTCTGAGAACCCAGAGTCCAGTTGTGGGCCTGGTATCCATGCATTCAGGAGCACCAGTCTAAGGCAAAAGACCCCCATTTCTGCTGTCTGGTTGTGAAATGGCCATCTCATCCCTTCAGCCTCACTGTCTCCTTGAGTGGGCTGGAGCACACCGTGTACCATTCGTGAGTTGCTGTTATAAGGTATTTTAAAGAGGGAAAAGAACCACATTTGCCATAGTGGTTCCAATAAAAACCCCAGGAGTAAGTAGATGGACAGAAATGTGCAGCCTGATGTCAAGGATTTAAAATTCCTGGATATGAGGCCTTATTCGAGTAGAAGCAACTAATTATCAATTGGTATGAGAGGCCATCACAGCAGCCATGAGCAATGCCTCTTGAGCATCGTGGCTCCCAGAATCTTAGGTCAGCGGGGCTGTGAAACTCCCCCCGCTGCCCGATGAAGGGGGGGTACCAATGCCACCAGACTGCAAAAGCAGAAACTGAGGCACAAGGAGGCCAGGTTTGCTCGTGGTTGCAGACTTATCCTCTGATGTTGTGCTCCTCAGAGGTTGGTCTACAGGTTTGGAATTTGAACTTGTGTGCTGGAAAACCAGAAGTTAAGAACTTGCCCACAAGTGGAAGAGGAAGTAATTAAAACTGTGGCGATTACTACATTTAGTGGACATTACTATGAGTTAAATGTGCCAGGCAGTCAAAACTGCTGTACTGCCTGCACTCACCTAGGAAAATCCTTGCTCAAGCAGGAGTTCAGAACCATGTTCCCTGAATGCTAAACCTCTGTCCTAAGCAGGGAGACAAGGATCTTTCCTCTTGGGCTCTCCATGCTCCGTCACGGCAAAGGAAACCCTGACCGTGGCGCTCCTCTGCAGAGCTGACAGCTTCTTGTGTTAGCCAGAAGCACCGCTTGGTCGCTTGGACAGCTCTCCAAGCAAGTTTTAAGGAAGAAAAGTTGAGAATAAAATACTTGAAATCTTTACGAGGAGGTGGGGGGGAATTATCTGCTGGGTAAATGGTCTCTGGAGTCCAGCATTGGCAAGGAAATCTGCCCCTAACAGTTTGAAAAGCTGCATTGGTTTTTATGCTTAACTAATAGATGGAGGAGAGAAAGGAAATATATCTATAGAAATGTTCCTGATGAAAATGATTGTACTTGTATATAAAACGTAAGGCAGTCAAGCCAGCTCGTGATGAATATTCAGCTGGGGGGGATATGGTGCTCCAGGGGTTGCATCCACCCCAGTATCTGCATTCCACTGAGAGTCTTTGAGAATTTATTGCTCATTTTAATCACTGCTAGAGAATGAATTGGCAGAACTATTACTGGATAGGCACATCCCATAGATTTTATTTACATATCCTTGTGACAGAATAACAAGGAGTTTTCATATGTATTTTTAATTTATTTTGATTTCCTTTATTCTTTTAAAAAAAAAAAAAGAATTCTGTGTGTGCTTTCCCTATGCTAGACCACACTTGCCTGGTGTTTAGGACTCTTGAGCTAGTTCACATTGCTAAACAGTCCAGTGAAATTTAAATAAGCTGTCATGTATCTAGGGCAGAAAGGAAGGGAGTAGCCCTCGAAACTAGTGTCTTCTGTATGTAACTAGAAGGAAAGCAGCCCCAGGACTGATTTCAGCTCTTCCAAGTCTTTCTTTGCCATTCAAGTCCTCTTTCCCCTGGTGTACTGGGCCCAGTCAGATCCATCCAGTGGTCTCTCCTGTGTCCCATCAGTGGCTGCTAACAGATTTTTACGGAATGTTTCAGCCAGGATGAGCACACAGTTGCCCTTTCTCTGGGCTCCCTTCTGGCAAGCAGTGGTGTGAGGACCTCCTGAACTGGAGCTTGTGTCCCCTTCATCATACTGAATTGCCTTTGATGGACCTTTTAAAGAAAACAAACATCCAGCTGTGGCTTGCTTTTTCCATCCAGAACATCCTCGGGTTGTTGGTTTAAGCATATTTTATGAGAAAAATTTCTGGTTTGGTTGTTTGCAAAGTGTCTGTTCATTAAGCCGCACACAATCTTAAATGTAGTGTCGGGGGCAGAGCAGCCTTGCAGTGAAAGCTGATTTTATGCTTTCTGTAAACCCACAAGAATTACTTCAAGATGATGTTTGCCCTTCCCGCAGAAGAACTACTCTCCAGATCTCCAAAGGCTGTCATAGCTTAGTTCACGTCCCCGACATGTTCTGCAGCTGACCAGAGGTTTATCATCTTGCTTTCCTTTAATTTTTTAAACTCTTACCCCTGTAAGGCGAAAGACACTGTCCCCTCCACATCTGTAGGTTTTCTGCAAAGGTTTGCTTCTGCTGGTGCTGTGCTTTTGAACTTCTTCCCTCTGAATATTTTCCCGTAAATGCAGTCATGCTTGGGACGGATGCTATGCTGGGTAAACAATAACGAAAGCCAGTGAACACAATTGCCGTACCCATCTTGGTGACAGGCAGCCAGCTGTTACTATCTCAAAGTGAGGTCTGCCAAAGCACAGACAGAGTGAATATCTTATTAAAAATGTCTTGTGCTTTTGACATTGCATCAGGAGAACCTCTTAGCCCAGGTGAGCGCAGGAGTTCAGTTGGCTTCAATGCAAGAGCAGGGTACCTACCGCTCCTTGCATTTCTTTCAGAGCACGTAACACCGCTGTAATCCGCTTAAGTGCCCGTGATGTGCCGTAGAAGTCTAATCAGCAGAACCGAAGATCAGTTGTCAGAGGGTGAGGACACGGTCCCCCCTGACACTGTTTCACACTGCAAACCTGGAACGGGCGTTGCTTTCTCCAGCTGCTGGTTTCCTCACCACCAACGCTGAGGACTGAAGTCAAATGCAGACGAGGTCAAAATGTCCAGCCGAAATGTCTGGCAGGAGCGAGACCTGGGTCAGATGTGGTGCTCCAGCTGCCCCTGGTGTCAAGATAGCAGGGAGAAGGTGGGAGAAGCTGGGTGCATACCTCTGTAGGAGGGTGGGGGGGGGTGGAAGAGAAAGGAGTGTAAGATTGTGTCTCGTGTAAAACCCAAGGGGCTTTTTGTTGCAGGTTGTATCCCAGACTGATCTAAAATATGTTTTTCTCGGTGGACTTTTCTCATTCTGGTGAGCCCTGCTCAGTGTGGGTTGTGGCTGCTGCTCAGGATGCTCCGGGCTGGCAGCGTGACCTGACTGCGAGATGCCTGGTGGTACTGCAGCTCTGCCAAGGAGATGGCACATGGGAGGGCAGGTCTCTCCAGAACAGAGCCTGAGCAGAAAACCATAGTGGGACAGCTTGGAAAAAGCACTGTAACTGGTGCAGTTTTTTACCCCTGAAAGGGACTTTCTTCCTACCCAAGGACTTCTATAAAGTTGGTTTTCCAAGGAGGGAGGGAGAGGGCGTTGCAGAAAAAGGGCATCCCCTCCTGCTCTTCGTGCGCATCTTCCTGCTTCTCTATCAACCCACGCGAATCGTTCAGTATCCTGACAACACAGATCACATTCTCTGTACCTTAAGAAAGGCAGAAGAGGAGGGAGGAAGAAAAGATTTGTCAAGATATATAGAAAGACACAGATATATGGCAAGAGCAGTGCTTTGAGCCTTGTGGTGTACACGGAGCCTGGGGGAGATCACCGCAGACATGCCGGTGTCTGTCCCGCAGTGCTGTTCCACTGGGATCTGCAGGGAAGTTATTGCTCCACATGAGGCATCAGGGCTGATGGCATCTCTCCGTTACACACGAGACTGATAGCACCAGCCAAAATTGGATTGTTTGCTATTTATTTTTTTTAACTTCTGTCAGAGCCACTACTGGCCCAGGAAACACTGGCAACCTGGCCTGGGGGTTTTATCCGCTCCGGCTCTGGCAGCAGGATCCTGCTGCAGCTTCTGCGACTGCTTTCTGGTTTTGTTAGAGGTGTTTCCCCTTCAGGAAGGTGGGTTAAATAATCGGGCCAGTTATGTGTGTTAAGTTACTCACTCTGCAAACCCTGTGGGCTCTTTATGTTCTGTCCTTAGCTAAGTCTGGCGTTGTGGGATGGTTGTTTCCAGAGCAGTGTTTCACTGGTGAGATGGCAAACCTCTGCTTGTGAGGGGAAAGGTGCTCAGCAGGAAGTTTTGCAGCATTTTCTAAAGATGAGCAGGGGCTAGATTTATCCTCTTTCCTCTAGAAGTTCACTGCCCCATAAGACCTGCTCCCACTCTGCCTGTATCCCATCCCCAAGCATCTTGGAGATGTGCTTGTGTCGGACGCCTCTGTAAACTACTCTGTGTACTCTGCTATCTCAGCCTTCAGCTCCAGAAAATGATCTGGGTGGAAGCAATGCATAAGTCACTGGCTCTCAAAGGCCCTGCTTCCTTGTGAGCTGGAGGTGGAAGAAGGCAAATGTCCAGAGTAAAGAGCATTTTCCAGTGCCGTCCTGTGTGCTGCTGTGGGTTTGTCTGCAAAGCAATGGTGTCCGACTTCCCCAGTGTACACAACAGGACACAGTGATGCTCTTCCATCCCTACGGGATGTTGTTGGAGTCTTTGAACAGGAGATGTGTGGAGGGTGAGAAAACGAATATAGGTAGAATAGTCAAGGCTTTATTTTTCAAAATAAGCAAGCTCATAACAGGTTAAGAGTTCATTAGGAAATTTGAGCAGTGTCAGTGTTCCCTCTGTGTCACTGTTACAGAAGCAGTGCAGTGTCTGGTTTTCCCATCAGCTTCAAAGCCGGTTCCTGAGTGCTGCCCATGGTGTGGCAGCTCACCCACTTCTCTCCATTCCCATGCACCCCAGCCCCCATCCCCAGCAGATCCAGAAATTTCATCTTGCTTGAGCTGGTGCTTCCAGACCAAGCTGCATCTGCCCTGGCTGCTTCCCAGTGCCAGGGAGCAGTGCTCTGTCTGTCTGGATGTCAGAGAGATACCCATGCAGGGCTTTGCAGTCCTGGGGAGGGGGAAACTCTATGTACCTACCGGATGCTTATGCTGTTGCTCCGAAAAGCCTCTGGTCCCAACGTTTTCTTCCCTCCCACAGTTCCAGGAGGAGCAGCGCAGGAGGGAGGTGGAGGAACGCCGGAGGTTTCCACTGGAGCAACGGCTAAAAGAGCACATCATCGGTCAGGAGAGTGCAATAGCAACGGTGGGAGCAGGTAGGACCCCTCGCCCACCGCCCGCTCTGCCCTCCCACATCTTCTGCTCTGCAGGGAAAGCAAGCCATTCCCTCAAGCCCTGATCTGAGGCTGCCTCTGAGCAGGTCACCAAGGTTGGTGGGGGACTCACCGTGAGGTCCAGCAGGTATTTCTTGGCTGTGAGAGAGAACGCTTGCTCTTTATCACAAGAGGGGCCATTTCAGGTGCAGCAGCAGAGAGGACCATTGGATGCTTTCTTCCCAGGCACTGGAGTGAGGTGCCTACAAGCCCTTTCATTTGGGATGCTTTCTCCCCAGATTAAGCGTAGTGTCTCAAAGGTCAAAGCTGGTCACTGACATGCCCACCTCACACCTTTGAGCACGCAGGCAGTTCTCAGCTAAACACAGTGGCTGAACATGATGACACTTGAACATTGAGCTATCTTTTTACAAGATCATTTGTCTTAAGAATATCACTCATTAATAATTCGAGAGCAGTTTTGTACAGCTTTATGTACAGAAGCCCCTCACACACGGGCTGCTTTGGGGAATTTTCCTGTATCCCTTACAGATTTGGGGCTTCATTCCACATAAAATACAAGCACATACTTCAGCCACACTTTCCGGGCCGTATGTGCTACGTCAGATCAAAGGCCAGTGTCCTGTCACTGTTACCAGAGCACAGGGAGCTTTAGCAAGACAAATACAGAGTGGTATTTCCTCACTCTACTCCCGCAATGTCCATCAATTTGCAAGCCAGGAGTACCCTGAACCAGAAGTTACAATTTTGTGTGCAGCAGCCCTCAAGAGAATTTTCTTCCATGAATTTGTCCAAGTTTCCCTTGGATCTCCTGTAAACATCCAGCCTCTGCAGCGTCCTTTGGCAGACAGTTGCATAGCTAGGGAAGAAATAGACCCTTTTATTCATTTTAAATCTGCCTCCTGATAGTTTTGCCTGGTGCCCTCTAGTTCTTGTGTCAAATGAAGCATTTGCTGCTGAGGAAACGGTTGCTCAGCCAAAGCAGCTGCAGTTTATGGCACAAAGCTCTTCTTGCCTCATAACAGACTGATTCCAGTTGGAGTTCAGAGCCTGGCCCCACTTTGATCAGTGGGGGTTGTGATCCTGAGCTCTCAGAGTGTGTTTGGTTGTGGTTAGTTGTAAGATACCCAGGCTTTGGGGAGGATGGGATGGATGATAGCTGATGGAAGGGTTATTTGCCTCCTGAGCCCTTTCCATCCCTACCTTTCTGGAGGTGTTGCCAGTAAATACCAAAGATAACATTAAAGCAAAACCTTTTGCAGCAGCATGTCCCTGTGGCTTTCCCTGCCGTATCCGCGAGCCCTTACAGACACAAGGGGACACCATCTTCTCTTGCTATATACACTGCCGAGAGAGGAATGACGCACGAGGCACCTCCTTAAGAGACTCAACTTTAAAACACGTTGCCTTTACAAGTCTGCTTCTGTTGTTTTCTGTCTTGCAAGCCGTGTTAGTTGTCTGTGCTATAGATTTGTTAAAACACATGGTCACACATGTCCGTGAATCCATTGCAAACAGTGCAAGCCCTTAGCTAGTGTTGCCTTGTCTGGGTCTGCTGAAAGCCCTGCTCAAATGAGGGTGCTGGTGCCTTTTTCTGGAGGTGTTTCTCCTGCACTTCAAATTCTAAGTTTTCACTGCTTAAAAAAAACTAAATAAATGCAGGGAATAAATGAGGAGTCTGGCCTCTTGTGGCTGTGATGGAACCGTACAAGTGTGCAGCGAGGGTTGGAGGAAAAGGTAACGGTTTTCATCGGACCAGTGGCTGGAGTTGGGGGAAGAAACAGACCAGCTTTTAGGCACACTGGCCCAAACAGAAACCATGAATTTCAGATGAGCGCAGACAGTTGCTCTGAGCATAACTTCGTTAATCAATTAGGCACTTTGAGATGAAAGGGTGCTGGGCATCTGTGGAGCAGAGGGGGATGATTTCTGACTGTATCAGTTAGCCTAGTAAATGCTATTATCTGTCGCTGTAAACCTTGCTTTGCTTATACCACCACGGCTCCGGCAGCAGCATCCCTGCAAAGCGTGAGCCTGGGGCATCAGCCTGGCCCTGCAGAGAGCCTGGAGCTGCAGCTCCACCAGCTCTGAGCCACCCGCTACCCTCCTGGGGAGCACTACGCTTTGTCTCTCACTGGAGGCACCAGCCAGACTCCATCCATTGCATGTGATGGAGCACACAGCCCCGACCAGAGCACCTGCAGGAAAAAGAAAAGAGGGGTCCCGGTTGTTTGTGCGAGGTGGTTTTCCTTGGTGTCACAAGCTTGGGGCAGCCACTCAAAACTCAGGAGCAGTTTTTTTCATGCTGGACACTAAAAGACTGTAAGGAAATCAAGGCTCCAGCAAGCTGGGCTGGGTTCAATTTGCCAGTCCAAAGCCTGAAAGCCTCTGGATCCTGTTAATAATTCCTTGAACCATCCGTGCATCCTAGTTCAGTGCCTGAAAACGGGACAGCAAGGTAAGACCAGGCTGAGGTCAGGGCAAAACTGCGAGCAACGTGCTGTCATAAATACAAAAACCATAGCGGTCTAGTTAACAAAGACGAGTCCTGTGTGATCTGGAAGCCCTGGAAAGAGCCAGCTCTCCCCCTGCAAACACAACAGACACCCTCTGTGTTTGGAGAGTGGCTGTGCCTGGGGGCAGCAGTACGGGCTAATTGGGAAGCTTTGATTAATGGGTAGTGCCTGTTTCTGACACAGGTGGTGTTTCTGCACATTAAAGTGGCTGCCTTTATGGAGGTTTCTCTTATTGAATTATAGGGAATGTGCTTGATACCCCTGCAGCCTCGGGATATCAGACCAAAAGGTAGCAGGAGAGTCTCCGTCCCCTCCTCCCCCTCTTCCCTTCTGCCCCATTTTTGTTGTTTTCTTTCAGGAAGACTGAATTTAGAGACATGACTTTTTCTTTCAAGCACTTCCCGTCTATTTTTGTTATTTATTTTATTCCCAGCTGGTTTTGCTGCCACTTTGTGGACTCCACGTGCCTCCTGTTTTGCACTCACCGATGCAGTTTGTTGGCTAGGAGACTTGCCGCACACCACGTCTCAAGATTTACCGAGCCTAGCTGATATGTTTAATTTATAACTGCTGCCTTAATTGAATAATCTGATTTAATCCGTCACTCGGTGCATGATCCAAACAGTCTCCAGAGGGGCTCAGCCAAGAATACAAAGGGAATGTGTGCTCTGGTGTTTGCCACGCAGGTCCAGGGTGGTGGGGATGCACAGGGGCTCCGACTGCTGGGATGCTTGCACGGACCTTGCTGCAGTCGCAGCACCAACAGCTTGACATCTTTACCGCAGAGGGAGGAAACCCTTCTCTGCCATTTCCACGGGATATTTCTGCTACATGAAGCAGGACAAACAATGGCAGGACCGTGAGAAGGTGGATGATGGTTAACCGATCATAACAGGGAGTGCAGGATTCCTCCCAGTGCCCTGACTGGGGACGGCAATGGTGGAAGGCTGCTTGGCCATGGCTGAATGATGCATTCCCCTCTGTGGGTGTAGATGTTTGATTCATTTTAACAAAATCCAGATTAAATATTCCATCTCATAATATGTCAGAAAGAAACAGGCAGGTCATTTCTGTGATCCCAGGAACTAATGACAGCCTGGATGCTACAACTGGTTCATGCAAATGAAGAGCTAAAAGGCTTATGATTGTGTTTCCAGGGCACTTTCATAAATGATTATACTCTGAATCTGGTTAGGTCTTATTTGGCTTTTCACTTGAAGATGCAGAGGCACCAGGGTGAAGCAGTGCATGCTTCTTGGGGCTCAACAGAAAGAAAGCATCTCCTGTCTGAGGTTATAAACCAAAGGAGGGCATTTTTTGAAACTATATAATTTTTTTTGTTTTGTGATCTCATATCCTAAATATCATGCCAGAGAAAGAATATGTCTTTTATAAAGATACATAGCGTTTGCCAGGCAGTGGTCACTTAGGGGTGGGGGGCTCAAAAACACCACTTCCCAGTGCTGATTTCCTAAACTTTTTGGATTGAACTAATCTGTTACAACTCTTCCTGAAGTTGAATAAGAAGGGAGGAAGGAAAAGTGTTGTGTATTTTTTAGTGTAGAGATTTTGAATAAAGGGTAGTGCAGAAATTCTACTTTTTAATTGTAAAATTACAAATTTCGAACATGCTGAGCAGTTATGATGTTGAAATCAGTTGGCGTTTCAAAGCTGAAGGAAAATGGGTAAGCAGGAATATCATCCTGCTCTGGTCCAAAGGAAATTGGTTTTATTTTGGACAAGATAGGATCCTTTACAAGTTCTGTATTTCAGTGTGTGTAGCACTTGTTGCCTGCAAGTCAGGTCAGACTTTGCAAGAAACAGCTTTGGTCTAGTTTGAGGTTCATCTTCTTCCACATCTCGGAGCCACCGACAGTGGGGCTGGATGAGCTGTTCTTCGGGGATGCGGTAGACCCTGGACTGTAGATGCAGAGCCTGGACAGAGGAGAGTGATCCCACAGTGGGTATGGACCTGGAGACATCACCCCGTGGTACCCTGAGCCCGGGCGGTCTGAGAAGCACCGCTGAATGAATTGATTTGATAAATGGACATTTATTACACTCACAAATTGGCTGAAACCAATTTTGGTCACATCAACCCCTGATAACTGCTAGGGTATTGATTTGTGTAAAGTAATACAGTGAATTTATCAGTTCAATAGCAAGCTGAAGGGCCTCTCAGAGACACAGCGCTACAGTTACGCTGTTACAGATGTACAAAATAAAGTGAGAGCACTGCAGCGACGCTGGAAATGGCTCCAAAGAAGAAGGCCCAGGCGTCATCATCAGCCTCTTTGCTTGGACATTGGGTCTGAATGTCTTAATGAAATTTCAGCAAAGTAGTGTGACCTACCTCCTCTTATTTATTTATTTCTGCCATCCCTGAAGTTACAGGAGGAAGGGGACAGCTTTCTGAGAGGCATAGCATGGATTTCTTGTGTGGCTATCAACGAAGAGCAGTCAACGTGGCTGGCAGCTGCTTTGTGGGTACAAACCCCAAGGAGAGGAGTGCTCCTGTGGGCTTTCCTAGCTGAGGTTTTCATCCTTCAAACTGGCGCTGGTGTCCTGCTCTGTCCTAGGATGGCATCTTTGTTCCTCCTGCTGAAGATGAACTGTGCAGTGGCCAACCTGGAGACCCTCCTGCAGCTGTGGCTGCAAGACCTGGGGTGCGATGGTCCCTCTCTGGTGACATCCAGAATTTTTCAGGTTTTCCAAACCTCAAGAGGACTGAGGCTAGGCTGTGTGCTAGAATACCTCATCATTTTAAGGCTGCTTATAGAAAAGGTTTTACACCTCATCACTCTGTTGATCTAACTAATCCAGTAACTAATGATGATCTCACACTGAATCACAAGCACTAACCTTATGGTAGTTTTTTATGGGGTGCTTTATATCCCTGGAGTTGCTATGAGTGAGACGAGCATTTACCCATAAAGTCTGGTATCGTGCTGCAGAGGGGAGTGAAAAAAGACCGCACTTAACCTTGCTGCCTTCGGACCATTGAACATGCTGACCCCTGCAAGTGGTCACTCCGTGCCCTGAAGCAAAAGTTTATTACCTTGATTATCTTAGCTGAGATAGCTGCAGAAATTGTCGGCGGTCATGTTATTCCCCATCAATTTTTATAAAATACATCCACCCCGGCTGTTTGACCTCACTTTTGCTGCGATAAAGGGCAAGGAAGGAGCACGTGCAGCACCGGGAAGGGCACGCGGTGGGATGCACTCAGAGGCGTGCAGGGGCTGGGACGGCTGCAGCATGCCTTGGGCTCACCCAGACCCTCCTCTGCACCTCCGTGTCAACGGCACAACCGTTTCCTCCTCTTCCTCCTCCTGCAGTGGCTGTTTTGTGGGGGTGACGTGGCCCGTGAGCAGCTGGAGGGCAGGACTGGATGCCCACTGGGCTTTGGCCGTGATTTCCGAGAGAACAGAGCCGCATTGCCGGCTGCAGCCCGAGCTGGTCCATGGGGCTGAGCAGAGACACCCGGGCAGGGTGAGGCAGCCAGACGCAGACCAGTCCTGCAGCCTGGCTCTACGCCCGAGCTAATTAAGCCTTGACAGGAGTCAGAACTTATTAGCGTGGCTAAGGCACTGGGTAATGCATCTCAATTGCGTCCAGGCATAAACCAGCAAGTCCTCATGGCGCTGGGGCTCGAGTTCCCACCAACTTCACAATCCCTGCACTCAGTCCCGTTTCACTGGGTGATGTGTCCTGGACTTTAAGGTTAAATTGGGCTTTTTCAGCTGTTTGGGCTGACTCCCTGCGTAGCGCAGTGATGCAAACCTTTACCTTCAGACTCAGTGACCACCACCTTTCAGGAAGACTCTCTGTCTTTCCCTGCAGACTCTGCAGGGATTAGGGATTCAGTAACACTCCTCTTTCTAATTCGCTGCAATGGTTAATCACCCTCATTATTAAAAAATGTTCTGCCTTATTTCTAGTTTGAATTCGTCTAGCTCCAGCCCCTGGAGCATGTTAATTTTGTCTGCTAGATGGGCGAGTTCTCTGCTTTCTTGTGGAGATACTTAATGACTGTGGTCAAGTCAATCCTCAAACCTCTCATTGTTAACCTCAGTAGATTGATTTTTTCTTGCAGTTTTCAGGCTCACTTGAGGCTCTGCACTTGTTCTCCTAATCCTCACCGGACCTATCTGGGTCTCCTCAAATACAGACATGGGCTCAGAGGAGCTCGGCTGCATGCAGGTCTTCTCAGCAACAGGAGCAACTCCAAGAGCTTTGTGGCAAATTCATGTGAGACTCCTTGGTACGATCCAGCTGCTGGAATATTTCTCTTGAGCTGCTGCTATTTAACATCTCCCCACCATTTCTCCTGCTGGCAGAGGCAGCATTTCACTGTCTTTCTGTAGGCTATGATATTCAGCTGCTTTTTACATGCAAAATGGAAATATTTGTTAAATATATTTACATGCAAATCTTTTTACATGCAAAAGGGAAATATTTAATAAATATTTCCCATGTCAGTTTACTCTCCCTGTTCCTGCAGGAAGACCTCTTTGCGTGCCACGGCTAGGGTGCCTTTTCTCAGGGATCCTTTATTTTCCCATACCCCATCAAGCAGAGGGTTTTGTAGACTGACTTTTTGAGGTTGAATTTCAGAATTCCCCAATTTTAAAGGTTACTGTCATGCTCTCCTGCCAGCTCCGTGGAGAAAACAAATCCACAGCTCCCCACGGTGCCGGCTGGTGCCCCGTTCGGGGGAGACAGGGGCAGCTGCGAGCCCAGGTCTGAGGGACAAGGACAGAGACTCAGTCCCAGGCAGTCAGAAAGAGAGGAGATGCGGTTTGGGGGATGGCAGTCACAAAGAGAGATGTGGTTTTATTCTTGTGTTTGCTGTGGATGCCACTGAAAGGCAGCAAACACAGAGCTTTGCAGTGCCACTTGTGCAGTGGCATTTAAAGAACTTTATTTTAAAAGCGCGGTCAAGCCGTGGATCTCTGAGTGATTTCCCTCTTCTTCATTCTACCTCTGATGCTGCTATTTTCCTCTGCTACCTTAAAAATAACGTAGGTTATCATTCTTGGGCATCTTGCCCGTTTCATGCCCTACTTCTATCAAAAAAAACCATGCCGCATCTTTAGTCTCACTGACATCTGGCAGCTGCCATGCGCCATTTGAAAAGCACGCTTGCAGGTACCTTATTCGGCGCAGCCTCCCCATCATTTGTAACA